>NC_072390.2:34038636-34347500 GCF_028885625.2 Pongo pygmaeus | reverse complement strand
CTGTTTTTCCAGGAGAAAAGACAGATTTTTATTATTCCATCTGTTTTTGTAGTTTCATCTTTGTTGTGATCAATACCATGGGTTTGTGAGTATGTAGCTGTGAAGGAAGGCTGTGGTTTCAGGGCAATAATGTCTTAGAATAATAAACTTAGAATAATAGGCTTACGTACAGAGTAGTCATGTTACTAAAACTGCGGGATGAATTACACATAACATCTAATCTAGCAATTCTCTCTTTTCTGTCACAGTGCGTTCAGAGAATATACCACATTCACATCAGCAATAGTGGCTCAATACAGCAGGTTCCAACAGAGGAAAGAAGCGGGCATAGTTTTTGGAAGCAGTCTGAAAAAGTCCTAAGGAGATGACACTCTTCTTTTGACCCTCTCAACCTATGCTTTCATTTGAGAGTGAAAAGAATTGAGTTCACTGGTCTGTAAACTTTATGTATGTAATGTTTACCATGCTACCCCTAGTATCTTGGGTAGTAGTTACTCAGTAAAAATCTATTGAGTAAATACATAGATGATACCGAGAATGGTGAAAGATTTGAACAAAGTCAAATGGCTAGTAAGTTTTATGGATGAGACTTCTGATTTCTTCTGTTCTTTTGGTCAGTTCATTGCTGTGCTTTATAAAGAGAAGAAACATGAACTCTGCTCACTGTATAGCCATTCACTTTCTCTCATTTTTAGATTTTCCTTGCCAGCCAAGAACTCTAACAGCTGCAGCAGCAACAAATACTGATAGTGCTTCGTATGTTAGGCACTCTTCTATTCTTCAAAACACCATGATTACTATTAACAACACTAGGTACTATGATCCCCAGTTTACAGCTAATGATACTAACCGAGGCATAGAGAGATTAAGTCGCTTGACTGAAGAGACACAGCTAGTCGATTGCTATGTCTCATATACTGCCATTGTTATTCCCATAGTCAAAGCACATTTTGGAACTCCTGTCTGTACCGTTCTTCTTAGATTTTGTGTATATAAACAGTTGAAGGGGAAGAGCTTTTCATTCATTTATTAATTTGTTAAATATTTATTGAGCACATGTTCTTTGCCAAAACTTGAGCTAAGTGCTAGGGGAAAAGAGTGAACATTATAACTCCTATTTTGCAGAAAAATGTAGAATATAAATTATTATAGTAGAACATAAGTGTTATTAGAGAGCTGTTCACTTATTGAAATATTTGACAGCTTGTCATGCATCAGACACTGTGTCCTAGGTGTTTTGAAAAAGTAATAATTAAGAAACAGTGCCTACTCTCACAGAGATTTTAGCTAATGGGGTGGCTGGCACATAAGCAGTTAAAGTATGATATATTATCGTATAATGGTGGTATGCATAAAGTACATTGGGAATATTAGGATGGAGTGTCTAAGTCTTCTTGGAACAGATTTCTTTGTGGGAGTGATGTTGAATTCTGCTCTGAAACAGAGTTAAGATTTCTGGGTGGATCAGTTGGTAAAGGGCATGCCAAACCAAGGCACAGAACTGTGATGGTATGAGTATTACTGAGGCATAAGGCTGAAGAAATAATTGAGGGTCAGATTGTGACGGGTCTTGCTTTTGCCTAGATCACTATCCATTGCTCTCTCATATCCTCCCCTGTCATCCTGATTGTACCCTCTGACTTCTTTGGTCTCAGGATTTCTTCTTGCTTTGACTACATTTTCGGCTTACTTATCTTGACCTTGGTTCCTCTTCTTGGTCTTTGTCTCTAACTTGCCTGAAGCTTAGTGCCTTCTGTCCCTTTTCTGCTTGAAGCTCCTGGGTCTGGGATGGATAATCTGAAATTCTCCAGGAAGTAAGAGAGTCACCTGCATGTCAGCTAGGGGAATTCTTTCCTTATAAAAAGTGTTTATTGCCTGGAAATCATCTAATTTTACCACAGGATGCCTTGGCCACATCATCGTATCTGCTTGAGTGAGCACACTTCAATATTCTTTTTTTTTTTTTTACCCCAATTTCTATTCTTATTTGGGTAATTTTCTTGTCTCAAATATGGAAACAGAAATTTTTTGCTGTGATGTCATAGAGTATAAATACATACATATTTGTCTTTAGTAAGAACTGAATAAAAGTGATGACTAAAAAATTCTTATGACAATGAAATTATGACATCTAATTTCTTTTCCTCGAATTTATGATGATTAGAGTATCTATAATATTTTCTTTATCCTTTTCTGGATTTTCCTAATTTTGTAAATTTACCACTTTTTTTCTTCCAGAATTTCCCTTTAAATTCTGTCTGATATTATATCCATGTTTTAAAAGTGTTGTGTGTAATTTTTTGGAAATTTATGCCTTTCTAATAATCCTTCTTTGTTGTTTTATGTAAAAGCTAAGGGAATCCAGTCACTTTGCCACTGAGAATTACTAGGTACATATTTTTGTGAAATTCTACTTTAGGATTTGAAGTGGAAGAATCTTTGGTGGCAAACCAGGGTAAAATATAAAAGAGATAAGTTAGAAAATTGAATAAAACATACCTGAGATATAGCTATCTGTTGGGCTTAGATTTGAGTTTGTAGTCTAAGGTTATTCTTTCTTACATGATATAAATTATATAATTATATAATTATTTAGCTTTCTCTTACTTTTATTATTATTTTATTTATTTTTCCATAATTTATTGGGGTGCAGGTGGTGTTTGATTACATGAGTAAGTTCTTTAGTGGTGATTTGTGAGATTTTGGTGAACCTATCACCCGAGCAGTATACACTGCATTATATTTATAGTCTTCTATCCCTCCTCCACCTCCTATTCTTCCCCTCAAGTCCCCAAAGTCCATTGTATCATTCTTATGCCTTGGTGTCCTCATAGCTTAGGTCCCACATATCAGTGAAAACATATGATGTTTCGTTTTCCATTCCTGACTTACAAAACTCAGAATAATAGTCTCCAATCTCATTCAGGTCACTGCAAATGCTGTTAATTCATTCATTTTTATGGCTGCATAGTATTTAGTAGTCCATCTCATATATATATATATATATATATATATACACACACACACATACACACACACACACATATATATACACACACCATATATATATATACATATATATGTGGTGTATATATACATATGTGTATATATACATATATATGTATATACATATGTATATATACACCACATTGTGAATTGTGCTGCTATAAACATGCATGTGCAAGTATCTTTTTCATATGACTTATTTTCCTCTGGGTAGATACTCAGTAGTGGGATTGCTAGATCACATGCTAGTTCTACTTTTAGTTCTTTAAGGAATCTCCAAACTGTTTTCCATAGTGGCTGTACTATTTTACATTCTCACCAGCAGTGTAGAAGTGTTCCCTGTTCACTGCATCTATGCCAACATCTACTGTTTTGTGGTTTGTTGATTATGGCCATTCTTGCAGGAGTAAGGTAGTATATCACATTGTGGTTTTGATTTGCATTTCCCTGATAATTAGTGATGTCGAGCATTTTTTCATATGTTTGTTGGCTATTTGTGTATCTTCTTTTGAGAATTGTCTATTCATGTCCTTAGAACTCTTTTTGATGGGACTGTTTGTTTTTTTCTTACTGATTTGTTTAAGATCATTGTAGATTTTGGATATTAGTCCTTTGTCAGATGTATAGATTGTGAAGATTTTCTTCCACTCTGTGGGTTGTCTGTTTACTCTGCTTGCTGTTCCTTTTGCCATTCAAAAACTCTTTAGTTTAATTAGGTCCCAGCTATTTACCTTTCTTTTTATTGCATTTGCTTTTGGGTTCTTGATCATGAAGTCCTTGCCTAAGGCAATGCCCAGAAGGGTTTTTCCAATGTTGTCTTCTAGAATTTTTATACTTTCAGGTCTTAGGTTTAAGTCCTTCATCCATCTTGAGTTGATTTTTGTATATAGTGAGAGATGAGGATCCAGTTTCATTCTCCTACATGTGACTAGCCAATTATTCTAGTACCATTTGTTGAAAAGGATGTCCTTTCCCTAATTTATGTTTTTGTTTGCTTTGTCAAAGATCAATTGGCTGTAAGTATTTGGCTTTATTTCTGGGTTCTCTATTCTGTTCCATAGGTCTATGTGCCTATTTTTATACAAGTACCATGCTGTTTTGGTGACTATGGCCTTACAGTATAGTTTGAAATCAGGTAATGTGATGCCTCCAGATTTCATCTTTTTGCTTAGTCTTGCTTTGCCTATATGAGCTCTTTTTTGGTTCCATATGAATTTTGGGATTGTTTTTTCTAATTCTGTGAAGAATCATGGTGGTATTCTGATGGGGATTGCATTGAATTTGTAGGTTGCTTTTGGCTGTATGGTCATTTTCACAATATTGATTCTGCCCATTTGTGAGGATGGGTTGTGTTTCCATTTGTTTGTGTTGTCTGATTTCTTTCAGCAGTATTTTGTAGTTTCCCTTGTAGAGGTCTTTCTACTCCTTTGTTAGGTATATTCCTAAGTCTTTCACTTTTTTGCAGCTATCATAAAAGGGGTTGAGTTCTTGATTTGATTCTCTGCTTGGCTGTTGTTTGTGTATAGAAGAGCTACCGATTTGTGTACATTAATCTCATATCCAGAAACTTTGTGAAATTCTTTTATCAGTTCCAGGAGCTATCTGGAGGATTCTTTAGACTTTTCTAGGCAAACAATGATATAATCACCAAACAGTGACAGTTTGACTTCCTTTTTACCAATGTGGATGCCCTTTATTCCTTTATTTCTTTCTGTGGTCTGATTGCTCTGGCTAGGACTTCCAGTACTATGTTGAAGAGGAGTGGTGAGTGTGGCCATCCTTGTCTTGTTCCACTTCTCAGAGGGAAAGCTTTCAACTTTTCCCCATTCAGTATTATGTTGGCTGTGGGTCTGTCACAGAAGGCTTTTATTACATGAAGGTATGTCCCTTGTATGCTGATTTTGCTGAGAGTTTTAATCATAAAGTGATGCTGGATTTTGTCAAATGCTTTTTCTGCATCTATTGAGATGATCATGTGATTTTTGTTTTTAATTCTGTTTATGTGGTATATCACATTTGTTGACTTGTGTATGTTAAACCATCCCTGCATCCCTGGTATGAAATCCACTTGATCATAGAGCATTACCTTCTTGATATGTTGTTGGATTTGGTTAGCTAGTATTTTATTAAGGATTTTAGCATCTATGTTCATCAAAGATACTGGTGGATAGTTTTCTTTTTTGGTTTTCTCCTTTCCTAGTTTTGGTATTAGGGTGATGCTGGCTTCATAGACTGAATTAGGGAGGGTTCCTTCTTTCTCTATCTTGTGGAATAATGTCAAAAGGATTGGTACCAATTCTTCTTTGAATGTCTGGTAGAATTCTGCTATAAAAGCCTTTGGTCCTGGCCTTTTTGTGTTGGTAATTATTTAATTTCCATTTCACTCTCGCTGCTTGTTATTAGTCTGTTCAGGGTATGTAATTCTTTCTGATTTAAGCTAGGAAGGTTGTATTTTTCTAGGAATTTATCCATCTCATCTAGGTTTTCTAGTTAATGAGCATAAAGATGTTCATAGTAGAGTTGGATGATCTTTTGTATTTCTGTGGTGTCAGTTGTAATATTTCCTGTTATGTTTCTTAGTGAGGTTATTTGGATTTTCTGTTTTCTTTTCTTGGTAAATCTTGCTAATAGTCTATCAATATTATTTATGTTTTCAAAGAACCAGCTTTTTGTTTCATTTATCTTCTGTATTTTTTTTGTTTCAATTTCATTTAGTTCTGCTCTGGTCTTGGTTATTTCCTTTCTTCTCCTGGATTTGGGTTTGGTTTTCTCTTTTTTCTCTAGTTCCTTGAAGTGTGACCTTAGATCGCCTGTTTGTGCTCTTTCAGATTTTTTGATGTAAGCATTTAGGGCTACGAATTTTCCTCTCATCACTGCCTTTACTGTATCCCAGAGGTTTCGATAGGTTGTGTCATTATTGTCATTCAGTTTGAAGAATTTTTAAATTTTCATCTTGATTTCATTTTTGACCCAATGCTCATCCAGGAGCAGGTTGCTTAATTTCTATGTATTTGCATGGTTTTGAAGGTTCCTTTGGAGTTGATTTCTAGTTTTATTCCCCTGTGGTTTGAGAGAGTGCTTGATATAATTTCAATTTTCTTAAATTTATTGAGGCTTGTTTGATGGCCTATCATATGGTCTATCTTGGAGAAAGTTTCATGTGCTGTTGAATAGAATGTGTATTCTGCAGTTGTTGGATAAAATGTTCTGTATATATCTGTTAAATCCATTTGTTCCAAGGTATAGTTTAAATTAATTGTTTCTTTGTTGACTTTCTGTCTTGATGGCCTGTCTAGTGCTGTCAGTGGAGTACTGAAGTCCCCCATTATTATAGTGTTGCTGTCTATCTCATTTCTTAGGTCTATTAGTAATTGTTTTATAAATTTGGGAGCTCCAGTGTTAGGTGAATATATGTTTAGGATTGTGATATTTTCCTGTTGGACAAGGCTTTTTACCATTAAATAATGTCCCTCTTTGTCTCTTTTAACCACTGTTACTTTAAAGTTTGTTTTGTCTAATATAAGAATAGCTACCCCTGCTCGCTTTTGGTGTCTATTTGCATGAAATGTCTTTTTTCACCCTTTAAGTTTATGTGAGTCTTTACGTGTTAGGTGAGTCTCCTGAAGGCAGTAGATGGTTGGTGAGTTCTTTTCCACTCTGTGTTTCTTTATATTTTTAAGTGGAGCATTGAAGCCATTTACATTCAATGTTAGTATTGAAATGTGAGGTACCATTGCTTTCATCATGATATTTTTTGGATGTGTACTTTGTGTTCTTTTTTTCTTTTTAACTTGAATTTTTGTTTTATAGGTCCTTTGTGATTTATGCTTTAAAGATATTCTGTTTTGATGTGTTTCCAGAATTTGTTTTTTCGAGATTTAGAGCTCCTTTTAGCAGTTCTTGTAGTGGTGGCTTGGTAATGGTGAATTCTCTTAGCATTTGTTTGTCTGAAAAGAACTGTATCTTTCCTTCATATATGATGCTTAGTTTTGCTGGATACAAAATTCTTGGCTGATAGTTGTTTTGTTTGAAGAGGTCGAAGTAGCTTCTCCATCCTTTCTAGCTTGTAAAGAATCTGCTGTTAATATGATAGGTTTTCCTTTATAGGTTACCTAGTACTTCTCTCTCACGGCTCTTAAGAACTTTTCCTTCGTTTTAACTTTGGATAACCTGATGACAATGTGCCTAGGTGAAGATCTTTTTGCAATGAATTTCCCAGGTGTTTATTGTGCTTCTTGTATTTGGATGTCTAGGTCTCTTGCAAGGCCAGGGAACTTTCCTGGATTATTCCTCCAAATATGTTTTCCAGGCTTTTAGAAGTCTCTTCTTCCTCAGGAACACCAATTATTCTTAGGTTTGGTCGTTTAACATAATCCCAGACTTCTTGGAGGCTTTGTTCATATTTTCTTATTCTTTTTTCTTTGTCTTTGTTGTATTGCATTAATTTGAAGACCTTGTCTTTGAGCTCTGAATTTCTTTCTTCTACTAGTTCAATTCTATTGCTGAGATTTTGCAGAGCATTTTGCATTTCTAAAAGTGTATCCAAAGCTTCCTGAATTTTTGTTTTTTTTTTTCCTTTAAGCTATCTATTTCCTTGAATATTTCTCCTTTTACTTCTTGTATCATTTTGTGGATTTCCTTGCACTGGGCTTAGCCTTTCTCTGGTCTCTCCCTGATTAGCTTAATAACTAACCTCCTGAATTCTCTTTCAGGTAAATCAGGGATTTCTTTTTGGTTTGGAGCCATTGCTGGTGAACAAATGTGATTTTTTGGGGGTGTTAAAGAGCCTTGTTTTGTCATATTATGAGGGTTGCTTTTCTGGTTCCTTGGGTAGGCTCTGTCAGAGGGAACGCCTAGGTCTGAAGGTTGTTGTTCAGATTCTTTTGTCTCATAGAGTGTTTGATGTAATACTCTCCTCGTTTTCCTATGGATAGGGTTTCCTGTGAGCCAAACTGCAGTGATAATTGTCTCTCTTCTGGGTCTAGCCACCCAGTGAGTCTACCTGGTTCTGGGCTGGTACTGGGGGTTGTCTGCACAGAGTCCCCTGATGTGAACTGTCTATGGGTCTCTCAGTCGTGGATACCAGTGCCTGTTCTGGTGGAGGTGGTGGATGGTGCAATGGACTCTGTGAGGGTCCTTAGCTTTGGTGGTTTAATTCTCTATTTTTGTCCTGGTTGGCATCCTGCCGGGAGGTGGTGCTTTCCAGAAAGCATCAGCTGTGGTAGTGTGGAGAGAGACTGGCGGTGGGCGAGGCCCTAGAACTCCCAAGATCATATGACTTTTGTCTTCCACTACCAGGGTGGATAGGGAAGGACCATCAGGTGGAAGTAGGGCTAGGCGTATCTGAGCTCAGACTCTCCTTGGGCGGGTCTTGCTGTGGCTGCTGTTGGGGGGTAGAGTGAGATTCCCAGGTCACTGGAATTGTGTACCTAAGGGGATTATGGCTGCCTCTGCTGAGTCATGCAGGTTGTCAGGGAAGTCGAGGAAAGCCCGCAGTCACAGGCCTCACCCAGCTCCCATGCAAACCAGATGGCTAGTCTCATTCCCACTGTGCACCCTCTTCGCCCCCAACCACCCCAAGTCTGTTTGGAGGCAGACGACATTATAGGCTTGAAAACTTGCCTGAGGCTATGTGCCTCTCAGCTGCCAAAGAAAAGGGCTTTAGTTCTTCCCCTGCCTGCGAAGTCTGCACGTGGGATTAGCCCCCTCCCGCAAGTTCTGGCCAGGGGACTTCTCACGCCATTCAAACTGTTACAAATCTCAGCAGAGAATTCCTTCTCCCTATGGAGTTTTACCACCTACTGCTCTGGCCACCCTCCCGATGGATCCCTGTGGTGCCAGGCAGGAATGGACTGCTTGGAGACTCAGTGAGCTCCCGGGGTCTTTCAGCTGCTTCCTCTACCCCTCTATTTCACTTGGCTCTCTAACTTGACTCAGCTCCAGGTAAAGCCGGGAACTTCTCCCACAAACAGACCTTCAGCTTCTCCAATGGGAGTGTGCGTTCGGGAGAGGAAGGTCTCCCTTTCACACTTGTGCAGTTGGGGCACTCACAGTATTTGGGGTGTCTCCCGGGTTCTGCAGGAGCTGTCTGTCTCCTTTAGAGGGTCTGTGGGTCCTCTTGGGATTGCTGGTTTGTTCTTGCACTTGATATGGAGCTAAAATTCACAATGCAAGCCTCCGCATGCTGGTCTGTCCAGAGCTGCAATCTAGTCTTGCCACCTGTCCGCCATGATCCCCTGAAATCCCCAATTATTTAACTTTCTGATAAAGTAAAGGTTTTTTAGGCTTCCAGTTCCTGGATGGAGTTAAGAACTAAAGTATATTTGAAAAAGAAGACAAATACTAATGGAGTTATAAAAGTTTCTACTTTTTTTAGAAATAGGAAACCAGAAAGAAAGCCAAATGTCTTAGTCCAAGTTTACATGGGACATTTAGTGATTGGTTCATCCAAAATCATGATAGTTTTTTTTTTTTTGCCACATCTACATAACAATGTTTAACCTTATCTAAAAGATGTCTAGAAATATAAATTCTGTGTGAAACAGTACAGTATAATGGAAATAACATTCTATTTGTAGTCAGATGTATTAGGTTCCAATTTTGCTTGTGCAACTTTGGAAAAGTCATTTGGTATGTCTGGGCTTTTCCCTTTTATCTGCAAAATGAAAGATTTGTCTATGTGAGCATTATGGAACTTTCATGGAAAAATACCATAAATGTATCTCAGATGGAAAGGGAGGTGTTGTTGGTGGGAGACACCACTGACATCTCTGACCTTTTACAGGAAAACACAAACAGCATGAAGGTAGTATGTTCCCCGACTTGGAGTTGGCATCTAAATAACATAACATTCAGAATAATTTGCTTATTGTCCTTGAGTTTCAGCCAGAAGATGAAATATTTTTCCTCTTAAATCCTCATTTCCTTCAAAGAATCCCTCAAGCTTCCTGGAATTTATATTAAGAACTGCAGATATCCTACACTAATTTTGGTAGCTGTATACTTCTGCTAACAATAGGAGGTATGTTACTTATTCACAAGTAGTATCAAGCTTTTGTTAAAATGCTAATTGTAAGTGCAGAGCTGTGGTCATTAGGGTAAACCCATGTGCAACAAAATACCCAGCTTGTGACCAGAATAAATTGTTATGCAGTGAGAAGGATGACCACGGAATGACTCCCATTGTGCTATTGTAGAAAAAAAAAAAAAAAGGTAAACAACTTAAGGCTATAAATACCTGGCTATCAAGGGGGCAATTAGTTAAATAAATTTAAATGTATTTATGCATTTGCTAGGTTGATATCATGCTGTTACCTCATTTTTTTTAAAACTGGTTTCACATTTTCTAATTTAAGATGGAAGCCAAGCTGCTGCAATGTCACAATGTATAATTATTGGACAGCCAGCAGCGATTTTTAAAGCAAATTTCACACAATTTCTGAGACTAGTGTTATACTTTGTTAGTTTGAATTAGTTTGTGAAAGTTATTTATATACCAGACACCTTAAATTAATGAGACGTAGCGTTCTGTTAATAAATTAGGCCTGGGAATTTAAATTTGCAAAGATGATATGGCTACAAATAGGTATTTTCAACAAAGATAAAAATATTTAGATTTTTATTTTCTTTTGTAAAAAGCCACTTATTATTTTCCCTCTTTTATGTCTTTTCATTAGGACCTAAAGCTCAGCTTCCAATATCCACTGGGAAATCGGTAGCATGATTTAGGGTTAGCTTCCTCATAGCCTCTTCCCTGTTATCTCTTGCTCTCAACCTCAACCGAAGTCAATTCTATCAGTGTCTCTCATGCCGTTTCCTTCCTTCTCACTTTGTGACTTCATTTCTCAACACAACTTTCAAGTAACACTTAGCTGGGGCTTTGGGGTTACCAGAAGAACCCCTTCCCCATTTCTTCCCTCCATGCACACATGCTAAGCAATATAAGAAGTGACAAATGAGAAGAGTAATCTTAATATCCGCATTATTTGTTAAGTATTCTTATTTATATATTTTCTCTTTTTTTTTTTTGAGACTGAATTTTGCTCTTGTTGCCCAGACTGGAGTGCAGTGGCATGATCTCTGCTCTCTGCAACCTCTGCCTCCTGGGTTCTAGCGATTCTCTTGCTTCAGCCTCTCGAGTAGCTGGGATTACAGCTATGAGCCACTACGCTAGGCTAATTTTGTATTTTTAGTAGAGATGGGGTTTCATCATGTTGGTCAGGCTGGTCTTGAACTCCTGACATCAGGTGATCCACCCTCCTCGACCTCCCGAAGTGCTGGGATTACAGGCATGAGCCACTGCGCCTGGACATTTTTACTCTTCTTAAAGAATACCTCAGACCAGACAGTAGTAGGCTGATCCACTGAGAATCCAGGCAAAAAAATGAAGCCAAGATGGAATCATGGCAGCACAGACAGACCTTAGGGCTTAGACAAGCTGCATGGTCAGTAGGCAGGGATGCGGAGAGAGTGAGGTAAATAAAAGCTTGCTAATAAGCAGAATATACAGACAAAGAAGACTTGGGTTTGGTTAGCCAGCAGAATCTGAACGGAAATAAGGAAAAGCAAGCTGGAGCCAGTGTTTTCTTTTCCAGCCAGCACCAAGGACAATTCCCAGAGACCCATCTGAGCACAGGTGTTTGTCCTGGCACTTGCCTCTGGCAGCCCAGGTATGGGCAGTGGTAGGAGTTCTTGGTCCAGTAACTATGAGCTTGCTATTATGCCAATCACACAGTACCACACTCTGAAGTGGATCTGAAGTGAATCATAGCTAGTGGATGCTTCTTTGTATGCACTTTAGAAGTCAGCAGTCAATATACTATAACTTGTGCATAACTTGCAGTTTTAATGTTGAACAATTAAGCCTAGCTTAAAGGGCTGGAAAGGTATGATAATATCTGGTAGACCTCTATGGAAATTGGGAGGCAGTAAATCATTATGGTTAAAAGCACAGGCATTTTTGGCTTTGAATACAAGCTCTACTTCCTAGTTTTCTGAATCACTGAATCTTTCTAAGGCACAATGTCTATATCATGAGTATACTCAAGTAACACATGGATAATAATAGTACTGACACTATATATTGTTGAGACGATTAAATGTTAATTATTACTATACTAAAGCTTACAGTAGGATGTGATATTAACTATATAATGCTACTTATTCCATCAAAAATTTCAAAACTGGCCACACCATCACATGACACTTAAGATCCTGGTGAATGTCTTAAGCCTGCTAGGCTTATATAAAAGGTTTTACAAAAGTTATTTTTTGTGTCAGAGAAATGTGATAAAACCTCTATGTTTTTCCCTGAATGAAAATCTCTCTTAAAAATACTTTATATTACAAATTTAAAATCAGGACTGCAAATCTAGAGGTATAGATGTACCTGAATCCTTTGTGACCAAAGCTAATTGGCAACTTCAACTTACGGATGTGTACAGTAATCTCAGGTTGATTTCTTTCAGTCTTGGATGCTTCTTAATCACATATGGAAATGACCTGAAACAATGCTATCTGAGTATACCGACCAGTGGTAGGATAAAGGTATTCGAGTAAGTTGGGTGGAAATAGTAGCCAGTTTGCTATAAAAGCTCATACATTTCAATCACTAGTTGTGTGAGCCTGTGGAGTGTGTGTGTGAAAGAGAGAGAGAGAGAGAAAGAGAGAATTTTCTTTTTTTTTGCTGATACACAGCACACAATTCATGATGTTATTTTGAATGCCCACAATATATTTTTATTTTATTATTATTATTTTTTACAGATGGAGTTCTCACTATGTTGCCCAGGCTGGTCCTGAACTCCTGGGCTCAAGCGATCCTCCCACCTTGGTCTCCCAAAGTGCTGGGATTACAGGCGTGAGTCACTTCACTGCACCCGGCCCTGAATGCTCACAAAATAAATCCCATTGCTTAGGGTGCAGGTAGGCTTCAGATATCTAAGGGAGAGGGTATTGTATAGTGGAGAATTGTCAGGATTGTTTTGAAAACAGAATAGCTGGTTTGAATTTCAGAACAGAGGCTTACTTCACGTTGGGCAAGTCACCAAACTTCTTTGAACCTCTGATACCTCTTCAGTAAAATGTAGATAATATTTATTTTGAGGGTTGTTATAAAATTCAGAGATGGCATAAAGTAGACATTCAATAAATGTCAGATATTATATTTATTAAATTAATGTACCAATTCAGCCAGTTATTTGTACTAAATTTGTTTGTAATAAAATTTCTCCTTTTGTGATTTTGCCAAAGGTTAACATCATTCTTTAAAACATTCTGCTTAAATGACAGTTTAAGCTTTTAAAATTAAAAATGTTTTTAGAGCCTGGTTTATTTCACGTAAATATATTCTTGTGCACATTTCCTTACTTTTTGGTGATTTTAACATTATCAAGGGATATGAGGCAATGGATATATCAACTAACTTGATTTAATCATTCTATAATGCATATATATCAAAACATCACATTGTATACCATAAATATATACAATGCTTCCTTTGTCAACTAAAACAATTTAAAAAAATTTTCATAGTTCTTTCAGATATTTCCATGAACAATGTTCATACTTTATTGCTTTTTTGGATCATGTGACAATACACATTTGTACGTTAAGATTGAAAAGCCTACATGGCTGTTGAATTTAAACAGCCTTTCATTTTCATTAACTTTTACATTTCTGTATTATCATGTTTAAAATGAACTACTTCATCCCAGAGAAAACACATTTTCCTTGGTGAGATGAATCACCGTTGACTGATTCATCTCCATCTCAAGGCGGAAGCTCGGTCTAGTGGTTCAAGCTGTGAGGTGTGAGTCAGTTGTTCTGGTTCTATTCCCTTTTTGGCTCTTCAATAGTTGGTTAAATCCCTGTCCAAAGGAGATGGTACCTCCTGATCTATACTGCACAGAGGGACTGTCAGACAAGATAAATTTGTCCAAGGAAGAGTAGAGAATGGGATGATGAGGAAAGTGAAAAAACATCAGTCCTCCATTTAAAGCAATGCATTTGGTATTCATCTTTTTCCTTGGATCAGCGTTGGCTTCAGGGTTTAGTGGTAAATCAGAAGTGGTTGGATAATGGGACTTCAATTGCAGACCAGGAGAGATAATTACCTGTATAGCCTCTTCTCCAATAGTGACACTGGAGTGACTGAAAAGGAAATGGGGATTGATTGCCACCCAGAAGATAGGAGTCCTCTGAAAACTTTTATTACAGTGGTGTTTTACTTTAAAATACCATTTAACTGAAGATTTTCTCAGTATGGTCTTATTCTCTGACAGAAAGGGTACACAGGGCTAACAACACACACGTTGTTAGTACTTTATATTACTCAGTAAACTTTCAGTTCTAAACAGGCTATAGATTTTATATTTAGCATATAGAGTAAGGAGATCTTTAAAGCAAGCTGCAGTGGTGTCATATCATTGTACAGTTATTTTAAAATAATCCATAAAAAGAAGAGATTTTATTTAAGAATCTATCAGTAGAATTATAAATTCAGCATTAGGATAAGCCAATCATCTATTTATTAAATAAAAATATGCTAAAGCACTGTTGTAAGTTTCATGTTTCAATATGTTGCTTACTTAAAAGTATAGGCCAAACATTGGGCATCAGCTTGTGTATGTCTACTTTTGTGTCATATTATTGTTAAATTTTTCTCCAAACCTGGACCCCTTGGATGTTTAAAATGAACATTTTTTTCCTCATGGTACTTTCTCCATCTGTGCTGTTTGTGGGGGGATGCTCATCAGGGCCTTGAATTTTTATTGTGTCTTAGTTTGAAATTATGCAGAAGATACTAAGACAAGGATTTGAGTGCAAGCTGTTTATTTGGGAGGCGATTCCAGGGAACACTGGTAGGCGACTGAGGAAGGGAGACAGAGCAGGGGAGGAAGGCAATCGTGTTGTCAAGCAAGTTACTATGGTGTGATAGTTTCATCCCACGGGAATCTCTGGGCTGCATGGAGAACGTGGAGTTACCCTCACAGAGCGGCAGGGAAGCTGAGGCATTTATCCTCATCCAACAGTGGCCCAGGGCTATTTCTGGGGGCAGTACTTCACTTCCAGCTTGCCCTTGCCAAGGTCCAGCAAGAAAAATGCTCTCAGACAAGAAGACACTGGTGTTCCTGGTAAGCAGGCTTCAACATGTAGGTGGAGGTGGGTACCGGGGGCTATGAGCAGGCATTGAGAGTATTTGTCACACACTCTTTCCTTCCTAGTTATTTGTTTTTCTGGTAGACATTTTTCTCAGTTCTTTGGTATCTGTCTTGCTTCTTTCTTTTTCCATGGCAAATATTGCAATATTAGTGCTGAAATATACTGACAAAATTTACCATATTAACCATTTTCAGTGTACAGTTCAGTGGCATTAAGTACATTTATGTTGTTGTGCAACCATCACTACCATCCATCTCCAGAATGTTTTCATCTTGCAAAACTGAAATTCTGTACCCATTAAACAATAACTCCCCCATATCCCCTTCTCTCCAAGGCAGTCACTTTTCTGTTTCTGTCTCTAAGAGTCTAACTACTTTAGTACTGCATGTAAGTGGAATCATATAATATTTGTCTTTTTGTGTCTGTCTTATTTCACTTAGCCTATCTTCAACGTTCATCCATATTCTAGGATGTGTCAGAATTTCCTTCCTTTTTAAGGCTGAATACTATTGCATTGTATGCAGATACCACATTCTATTTATCCATTCATCTATTGATAGGCACTTGCGTTGTTTCCACCTTTTGATATTGTAAATAATGCTCCTTTGAACATCGGTGTACAAATATTGGTTCAAGTCTTTGCTTTCAATTCTTTTGGGTATAAACCCAGACTTGGAATCATAGAGTAATTCTATTTTTAACTTTCTGAGGAACTGCTATACTGTTTTCCACATCTGTACCATTTTATATTCACACCAGCAATGCATAGGAGTTCCAGTTTCTCCACAACCCTCATCAATAGTTTTGGTTTTTGATAATATCCAAATGGATATGAAGTGTTACTCTGTTTCTTATAACTTACTTTAACCTTAATTTATCTCTGTTTTTTAAACATGTTCAGTTCATGCCAAAGCATGCCTTAAAATATTTGTGTAAAATTTAGTTGAGCCCAAATGCTGTTTTAGGACAAAATTTACTTATTCTGTCATAAATTGTCACATCATTTTAGAAAATTTGGAAAATACAAACACGTACAAAACAGATAAAAATTTCACCTATAATTTTATGAATTAAATACAACTGATGGAAAGGATAATTTAATAATTTATTCAACAAATACTTAGATGATGGTGACTTTTAAAGCTTGGGCTCTAAAGCCAGATACTGTAGTTAAATCCCAACTCAATACATGGCTGACTTTGGGAAAGTTATGTGACCTTTCAAAACCTCAATTTATATACCTGTAAAGTAGAATAATAGCAACAACTTAAAGTTGTGGGGATTAAATATTCATTATGCAATGGTGAGCAAAGATAGACCGAAAGCCTACCTCTGTATAGCAGTCTAATGAAGAAAGAGATATTATTAAAGAGATCACTGTAATTAATATATAATCGCAAACTAAGAAAAGTTCTGGGAAAGAATAAAAACATTGTTCTCAGTTTAGTTTAAAAAGGCCTGACCTAGTCAGGGGTTTCAGAAGGCTTCCTTAGGAAGTGGTGGTTGGAAGGATCTGAAGATTGAGAAGGAATTACATGAATAAAGAAATTGACATAAGTCTTGTTGTCGGGGGTATTGTAGACAGAACAGTTTTATAATGGAAGAGAGTAGAAAACACAGGAAATGGCATTACATTCAATCTTGGGGAGTCAGAAAATGATTTATAGAAGAGGAGATATTGAGTTAATTTTTAAGGAGAAGGAAGATTTTGCTGGATAGAAATTTGAGGAAGCAGGCGGTGCACTCCGGGCAGAAGAAACACTTCAGAGGCTTTCTTTCCACTCTGTAGAAGTCTGCCTATCATTTATGTAGTGGAAAAGGATAGCAGTGATATGTTAAGATGGAGAAGTAGGCAGATGCCTGACGATGAGAGATTCAGAACCATGCAGAATTTAGACTTTTATCTGTGAGCAATGGGAAACTATTTGAAGGAATCATGGAGGAATAGGACGGGATTTGCATTTTTGAAATATCACTCTGTAGTAAATGTGAAAATTGGATTGGGAGTTGAAGTGAGTTTGGAAGTAGAGAAACCAATTAGGGGAATAGGGCAATTATTTTGATAGTCCTTTTGAGAAGTGACAGCATGCTGGCAGCCCTCGCTAGCTCTCAGTGCCTCCTCGCCTCGGCGCCCATTCTGGCCATGCTTGAGGAGACCTTCAGCCCGCCGCTGCACTGTGGGAGCCCCTTTTTGGGCTGGCCAAGGCCAGAGCCAGCTCCCTCAGCTTCTGGGGAGGTGTGGAGGGAGAGGCGCTGGCAGGAACCGGGGCTGCGTGGGGTGCTTGCAGGCCAATGGGAGTTCTGGGTAGGCATGGGCTGGGCGGGCCCTGTACTCCCAGCGGCCAGCCGGCCTGGCAGCCCTGGGCAGTGAGGCGCTTAGCACCCGAGCCAGCAGTTGCGTAGGGTGCACCAGGTCCCCCAGCAGTGCCGGCCCACCGGCACTGTGCTCGATTTCTCCTCAGGCCTTAGCTGCCTCCCTGTGGGGCAGCGCCCCAGACCTGCAGCCCGCCATGCCTGAGCCTTCCTGCCCTCCCCGCCCCCTCCCCCCCCCCCCCCCCCCCCCCCCCCCCGTCCCCGGCTGTGGGCTCCTGCGGGCCCCAGCCTCCCCGAGGAGAGTTGCTCCCTGCTCCACAGTGCCCAGTCCCATTGACCGCTCAAGGGCTGAGGAGTCTGGGCACAGGGTGTGGGACTGGCAGGCAGCTCCACCTGTGGCCCTGTGCGGGATCCACTGGGTGAAGCCAGCTGGGCTCCTGAGTCTGGTGGGGACTTGGAGAATCTTTATGTCTAGCTAAGGGATTGTGAATGCACCAATCAGCACTCTGTGTCTAGCTCAGGGTTTGTAAATACACCAATAGACACTCTGTATCTAGCTAATCTAGTGGGGAGGTGGAGAGCTTTTGTGTCTTGCTCAGGGATTGTAAACACACCAATCAGCACCCTGTCAAAACGGACCAATCAGCTCTCTGTAAAACAGACCAATCGGCTCTCTGTAAAATGGACCAATCAGCAAGATGTGGGTGGGGCCAGATAAGAGAATAAAAGCAGGCTGCACTAGCCAGCAGTGCAATCGTGTCTGGTCCCCTTCCATAGTGTGGAAGCTTAGTTCTTTTGCTCTTTGCAATAAATCTTGCTGCTGCTTTCTTTTTGGGTCCTCACTGCCTTTGTGAGCTGTAACACACACTGTGAAAGTCTGCAGCTTCACTCCCGAGCCAGCGAGACCACAAACCTGCCAGAAGGAAGAAACTCCGAACACATCCGAACAGCAGTAGGAACAAACTCCTGACACGCCGCCTTTTTAAGAACTGTGTAACACTGACTGCCAGGGTCCGTGGCTTCATTCTTGAAGTCAGTGAGACCAAGAACCCACCAATTTCGGACACACTTTCAGAAAATGACGAGGACCTGAGGTAGAGTTGTGACTGTGGGGATGAGCAGACCGGGGGAGTTTTGAGAGACTGAGAATTAGAATAAAGTTTTATGACCCATGGGAGGTGGATGATGAGGAAGAGAAATGTAGAATAAAGTAGGCTTTCTGTCTTGGTGACTGGAAAGATTGAAAATATGATTTAAAATAATCCATGGCTTCAGAGTTTAGTGAAGTAAGCATGGCATGTTTTTTTCTTTTTGAAAGTAGTGGGGAAAATGGAGACAAAGGATTTCAGTTTGGATATGTTGACTACTAGGCGGTTGAAGGTTCTATGCCAATGTGGAGGTAATGAGAATTTTCTGGGCTGGAAATGCAAATCTGAGAGATATCAGTACGTAGATGGCAGTTGAAGCCCGTAAGATGTTTTTTCTTGCTCTTCTCCTCTTCTCAATGCGAACATCTTACACATTGTGTTTCAGCTGAAAAGTTACTTCCCCCAGCAGGCTTTCTTTCATCCCAGAGTAGGTTAGGTGCTCTCCTCACATACGGAGCTGAGCCTTATGAATACTCAGCACTCTCCTTAAATGTTTGTCTTCCCAGCAGCAATGGTGAGGGCCGGGACTGTCCCTTTTGGCTATCCAATGTCTGGCAGACTGCTTGACACATGGGAGACTAACATATATTAAGTAATACATGTTGATTGATTGATTGAAGAAATCACTGAAAAAGATTGTTCAGGGAAAATGAGTGCAGTGAAAGGAAAAACTCCCAGTGTCAAATTGGGAGGGAGAAGAAATAAGATGGTCTTTTAAAGTGTCTTTTAAGAGGAAATTTCTGATCTTTATCACTAATGTTTGTTGTATTTCCTTTTGACCTTTTTATTGGTATGTAGTTAAAAAAACTCAACATAGTTATTCCAGATTACACAAATGTATTATTTCCCACTTAATATTTTAATGAGCGTTTTTCTCATTGTTGAAATGCCTCTGTTTTTAATTTAGGTTTTCTTTTATTTTTATAGGTTAGGCGGCAATTTTGTAGGCCTTTTTTGCTATATAGCAGTGAATTTTATTCATACGGGGATGGTTTCAGAATTACCATCACCTTGTCCTTACACACTTGCTCCTTCACGTGTGCAGAGTCATTTAACGATGTGACGTTACACATAAGATTCAGATGTCAACCTTTTGGAGCCCATCATAGGGTGGAAGAGATAGACATGCACACAATTAATTAAAAAAGAGAATAAAAAGTATTCTAACAATAGTGTATTCTAAGTACTATGAGTCTAAAGTGAGGGAACACCCTATTCATTTTTGCTAAAGCTAGATGCCTGCCATCAGGATGATATTTTAAAAATTAAAGGCAGGTATGTTCTTTTTTACATAATATAACATTTATTTTTGAATGGGTAATGGTCTTTTTTGTTAATGCCCTTAATTGTAAGCTTCAGACCATATGTTTTCTTACCCTTGTGCTTACAAGGAAGGGAAACTGGGATTTATTAATGAGTTGTGATGTGCCTGGTGCTGTACTAAGTGAAATTATTCATATCATTTACTTTTTAAATGTAAGTGTAGACTCATATGTTTATTTTCTGTTAATACTTTGGGTTATAAATTAGTACTACATTATTTATTTTGCTGCTTAAATTTTTCTGGCTTTGGCCATTCAGGGTTCTTTCAGGTTGGCTCCAGAGTCTCCTTGACATGCCCCCATCCTTTTTTCATTTGTTTTGTTTTTTTTTCATTCAACTTTTATTTTAGATTCTTGGTATACACAGGCAGATTTGTTATCTGTGTATATTGCATGATACTGAGGTTTGGGGTACAAATGATCCCATCACCCAGATACTGAGCATGGTAACCAACAGTTAGTTTTCAACTTTTACTCCCATCCCAACTTTCCCCCCAGTCCCCAGTGTCTATTGTTGCCATCTTTATTTCCATGAGTACCCAATGTTTAGCTTCCATTTATAAGTGAGAACATGTGGTATTTGGTTTTCTGTTCCTGCATTAATTCACCTAAGTTAATGGCTCCAGCTGCATCCATATTGCTACAAAGGACATGGTTTCATTCTTTTTTATGGCTGTGTAGTATTTCACGGTGTATGTGTAGCACATTTTCTTTATCCAGTCTACCACTGATGAAAACCTAGGCTGATTCCATGACTTTGCTATGGTGAATAGCACTGTGGTAAACATGTGAGTGCCTGTGTCTTTTTGGTAGAAAAATTTGTTTTCTTTTGGATATATATCCTGTAATGGGATTGCTGGGTTAGATGGTAATTTTGTTTTAACTTCTTTGAGAAATTTCCAAACTGCTTTCCACAGTGGCTGAAGTAATTTACATTTCCACCAACAGTGTATAAGCATTCCCTTTTATTTGCAGCCTCACCAGCATCTGTTGTTTTTTGACTTTTTAATTATAGCCATACTGACTGGTGTGAGACAGTATCTCATTATGCTTCTGATTTGTATTTCTCTGATGATTAGTGATGCTGAGCATTTTACTTATATATTTGTTGTTGTCCACTTCTATGTCTTTTGAGAAGCATCTGTTCATGTCTTTTGCCCATTTTTAATGGGGTTATTTGTTTTCTTATTCAATTGTTAAAATTCCTTTTAGATTCTGGATATTAGACTTTTGTTAGATGCTTATCATGAATTACGTTGACCAATTGCTCTTCTCTCAACACTTAGCTGAATAGGATCCCTAAGGCAAAAAGGGAATAAAGAAGTAGCTCAAAGGGGACATTTTGGAAGCTGGGGTAGAGGGCATGTCGTGGAGCAAGCATCAGATGGCACTGTTGGCTCTGAAGAGGGATGTGGGGGCCTGGGAATTCCAGCTGCAGAGGCTGGAGGGGAGTGCCAGGAGGAGGGTATATGGAGGCCAACAGCACTCTTCCTTTGTAACATCCCCTGGTGTCAACTGACAGCATAGTGATTCTTAAAGAAAACTAGGACCTTGAAAGGTGACTTACAGATGTAGAACATCCATATATACTATGTTCGTGTCCAGTGAAGCTGTTAATTTTTCCATACCAATGTTAAAATGCTATGACATAGAAAATGACACTTGCAGATAACCTCATACTTTTTTTTACAAGTAGTTTTACCCTCTTCCTCTCCTCTCCTCACTAAGTCTTTTCCCAGATCTATTACATGAGATAAAACCAACTGACTTGAGTCCCAATTCTCTTTAAAAGTCTTGTGGCAGCAGTAATGAGAGATAATGAACACCCTAAACTGTTTCCAGTTAAAGGAAGGAAAAATATGATAGCACCTGAGTCGTGTTCTTCGGTTGTTTTTCATAGGTACATCTGATCTTCTCAACCAAGGTAGTGGTTTCTTTCTCTGCCTCTCACTGAGCGTGTCACCGGAGTGCTATGTATAGAGTAAGGCCTTAATAAATATGTGTTCAGTTGACAGGAGCAGGAGCCAGGGGCTGAACTGATCTCACAGTGTAATGTCCGCTCCGAATAATTGAGCATGGTCTGTGTGATTAATGTATTTATGTATTCGGCTGGTATTAGCAATATCCTTCCTGCCACTTTCCTGCCTGTGTCTGTTATCTGTCAGCCATGCATTTGTAGAAAGACTCTATAATGGGTGCTTGTTAATAAAACAAGCAAGAGAAGGCATGTGCTGAAATAAAGGTGTTAGGGAGTTATTGATTTGAAAATATTTAAACAATTCATGTAAATGTTCTGCTTCATATGTATACATGGAATGTATATATAGACCATAAACAGTTTCTCAGTATCAACAGCTGAGATTTAAAAACGATATCCTCATGAGATGGTAAATTGACGAGAAACTATATCAGCCAAGGCTAGCTTTTGTTGCTGTTGTTATGTTTCTTAGGAATGTAACACACAGTTAAAAAAAGGTCTCCATTCAAGGTCATAAATGTCTTATTTAATGGAAATGCATTGTGAAAAGCAATAAGCAATGATTTCCTGTTAACTACAATGATCCCAGCTGGAAAACATCACTAGAAGAAATTATAAGTAACTCTTTTTTAGTTACTAGGAAGAGAGACAAAACATTTTCTTCGATGACTGTTCTATATTTTTCAATCCCAGGAGGTGGAAGCAGGGGTACGGCCAATTAGGATTATTCAGTTTTTTACATGCACACTAATATAGAAAGAATCTTGTTGGTCAGATCCACTTAGATTTAGCTAGATTACGTACAACAATACCTAACAAGATACTCAAGGCAGCACCTTTCAGCAAAAGGGTTTGTATGAGAATTGCTTGATTCACACGCATTGTGGAGAATAATAAGTAATGTTTATGAAGCAGATATAGTAATCTATGCTTACACTGTGAGCTTTTTAAACCACATCTAGAAATTTGGCATCTGTCCACTGGCCAGAAGTAGTTAGTCATCCCTAATGGAGCCCATGTTGTTTTGTTGGTGCAGTTCTCTGGGGTTCTACTTTATCCTGATTTCTGGATCCATTCCACAATGTCTTGATCTATTTCTTCTGAAATGCTGGCTGCTGGACTCTAGAGAATTGTGGTTATTGTTGCTAGGAAAATTGTCGGGATTTTAATATTCTCACTGTGGGTTTTTTTGGGTCAAGTCCTTACTGCTACAGGCCTTGCTAAACCCACCCTTCTAGGCCTATTGTGGGGGCTGTCCTTGCCTTTGCTGGTGTCTTTCTCTACTCCATCCTCAGCTATCTGGACTGTCTTCTATTCATGCACTTGTGAATAGAAGGGGTAATATTTAATTCTTATGTAAAAGAAATTTTTTTTTTTTTCAGAGAAAGATTTGCTGGAAATACCAAATGGAAGACTAGCTCCTTCAGAAAATATTTCTGACTTAGTCTGAGATCTGGGAACAGGGACTCCTAGGTTTCTTTACTTTTGCACATTCATAATCATAGCTGTACTACGCTACTAGGATCAAAGGACCTTTCACCAATCCTGTCAGTCAAGCTACTTAATGTGTGAGTTAAACTTTCCAATAAGATATATTTTATTCAACCTTGTTCATTCATTCAATTTTAGGGTTACAGTTCTAAAAGCTTCCCCTTTTTGTGACTCCTAGCTCCTTCTGCAATTTCACTATTCAACTCAATATTGGACCAAGATGGACACCTGACTCAAAGGCACTAAATGCATTCATGGCTAACAGACAGTCAGATTATCTTTCTGGGAACTTAAGAGATTCAGAAGAATCATTTGGTAGTGACCAGTGGCTGTACATATAGCTACAAAGACTTCACGCTAGTGGTTATGTTGGAAATTTCGTTGGCTTAGCATTGGTCAGATTCCAACTGCAATAAAATGACCCAAAGAGTCTGGTACTATGATTGGTACAGTAAGCGATTCATTTCTACACCAGAAATATGGAATAGAAAACAACAATAAATGTCACCGCACACTTGTAACTATTAGAGAATTCGATGTATTATTTACCTGTCTATTTACTGACTTTTCTTCCCTGTGTTAACAGTTAAGTCAAAGAGGCTAAGGTTATTTGAGTAAGTAACCTGAGTTTTTTTAGATGCAAGAATCATGTACTCATTTCTAGAAAAATGACAAAGAAGTCTCAAGGTAGGCTAGTTTTGCAGTATGCTTAAATTGAAATTGGACAGCCACCTAGCATTATAAAGCAATTTTGCTAAGCTCATCTATCGCTTAAGAGAAATGAGCTGCAGGATAATGAAAAAACACTGGGAGTCTTTGAAAAGCAGAGCATAGTTCTTTGAAAAAGGAACACCAGGTCAGTTTGGAAGAACGTCTTGGGTAGATCATCACTTTCATTTGGTATCTAAATAGTAGTGCTGGCGGTCCTGTTCCTCAGGGCAGAAGGTAAATGCCTGAGGAATGGAAGGCTTCTGTTCCCCTAAGAATGTGAAGACTTTATTCCTAGAGGCTCTGAACTTAAGTATGGTTAAATTAAATGGAGACAATAAAACTGAAGCCAAATGGGACAGTCTCAAAAGGAAGAAATCTGTTTTATGGGGGAAAATAATGGCTACCATTTATTGTGTGCCAATATATGCTGAGAATGGTATTAGGCAACTTTAGATTGTTTCTATCCTCACGGTAAATATGCAACATAGGTATTATGATGTCTATTTTACAGACAAGGAAATTAAGGCTTAGAGAGATTGTCTCATTATTTGCTAGTAAAGGGAATGAAAACTCAGGCCTTTTGATTCCAGTGAGAGCCCTGAAAGAACTTCACTTTGTTAGGCTCTGGAGGATTTCTTGTATTTTGCAGTAAAATACAGAACAGAAGATAGGTCATCTGTACTTTGTTTTTGGATAAAAGGGAAAGTATGTAACTAGGTCCTTAGATATATCCTAAAACAAACAATAACAAACAAACTAACCAACAAAAATACCATTTCTTGACTAACCTTCCTAATAGCTGATTTCATTATGTTTCAATCAAAAACATTTCACTGAGTCAGTCCCCTATTGGAGGAAGTCTATACTATTTAGATTGGCATTCAAAATCCTTGGCCTGAGTGACCTCTGAAATTCTCAATATGGACCTATCTTATCCCATCCCATCCCATCCCACCCCACCACACCCCAACCCACCCCACCCCATCTCATCCCACTTTTCTAGATGCTTCGCTAGAAAACCACTGCATTCAGATCTGTTTTTCTGCTTTTTCTCTTTTCTATTTCTTACCACCACCAGCCATCACCACCGCTTCCACTACCATCTTTGTGAAACATTCCTCATTTGCTTCATTCTTGCCCAAGCTGGCATGGCTATTCTGTGGCACAGCCAGCATTTAAATCCAATTTCATCTGATCCCGAAGTCTGTTCTTTCTGCTCTGTTTCAGGAGCTCTGCTTTTATTAAAGGATGCTGTTGAATTTTCTCTTGGATGATAGATATAGGTTTTGGTTTCCTGTTTTTATTTCCAGCACTTTCTACTGTTACATTCTGATATGTTTTCTTCCAAGTGAGAGAAATAGTTTCCACCTACTGTCATGCCTAGCAGGGAGATTTCCTCAGGATTTTTGGTTGGAGCTTAGAAGTAAAATTACTCTAAAAATATTAATTTGAGCCATTGGGGTAAGAGTAGTTCTGACACAGGAGTCATATAAATGAAAGATATTTGCAAGTCTTATAGAAATAAAAATTTCTTACCTGCCTAAGTTAAAGAAAGTTAAGTTTGTTATACAAGCATACTCTAGTGGCTTTAAGTGATGTCTTATATCAAGAACAACTTTTATTGTTTATGAGATTAGATCAGAAGCACTTGGAGTCAGAAAAACTTTTGTTTACACTTAAGTTTCTATTTATTTGTGTAATCCTGGAACAATTATCTCTGAGCTTCAATTTCCTGATTTTTAAGGTGGGGATAATATAACTAAGGAAGGTTCAAATGAAAATTCATGTGGAGCACATTGTGATTCATAAAACACAATACAAATATAAGGTGTAGTAATTATTATTGCTAGGAGATTTGAGAGAGAATATATGAGTCTATCTGAATGCAACTCACTTGCATAAAAAGTTTGGCTGATTATCATACCCCTAAGGAATTATTACTGTCAGTTTTGTTTGAACAATTACTGACTGATCAAGGAAAAATTATGAATCAATTTCAATAATACACATTATTATTAGCTTTCCCAAACTAATTTAGAGCACAGAGGTCCCTCAGTGTTCAGAACTCATAACATTTATTGTTTATAACCATGGTTCACAAAATTTGACTACACCTCAAAATCACAGGAAGAAATTAAAAAGGAATCCTGGATTCTATGCTGAGATACTGTGGATCCATGTTTTTCTTAACTACCTGATGATGCAATTTACTAACCTGGTTTGGCATATACCACTAGTATATGCAAATCTTTTGATAGCCAGTGATGATTTATCTTAGACATGGTCATTTTTCATGTTTTAAAAATGTTCTCAGTTACGTTGTGAGCTTTGCATCTCCACATAAAGTGGCTTGCACTGAGTATTATTGCTGATGATGTTTACATAGGGAAAAGTACTGGATTCTTCACAGGCCACGAGTAGTGGTTTGTACATCAATTATTTGAAGAGATAATAGAAAGTTTTTAATTATTCATGACACATACTTAGAAAACTTGGAACTTGAAGAAACTATAGAAATTATCTGGTTCATTTGTCTTTTTTTTTTCTTTTTTTTTTCCTGGATAAGGAAACTTAGGGAAAGAGAAGTTAAAAGGCTCATCTAAGGTGACCATACTTGTCATCCAGGACTAGAATTCCCAGATCTTGTCTTTTTCCTTGATTCATGGTAATTGTAGAAGGCATAATTAAAAGGCACAAATAGACAAATCCCTAATCTTAGAAGGACCTCGAGCTTCTCTTTTATTAGAATTCTTAATAAGTGGCAAAATGCACAGAGTACTTAAAATTTTTTTCTTTTGAATAGTATATAGTAGATTGCTGTGCAAGCATCTTCAAAATTCAATAGTCAAGGAAAAATAATTGGAATCAACAGTGTTCGTACCTTCAATTTTTTTGTGTTTTTTTGGTTCTCCCATATATTACTCAGCATGGGAATTACTGCAATATTAATCCCCTCTAATGTCATTAATGAGACCAGTTCCTACTAAAGTGAACAAATTGGGTATTAGATGCATAATAAAGACCACACACAGAAGCAAAAGAAAATCTTAACCTTTCTAAATAAAATAGTTGAGGTTTCATGAATCCATACATAGGAAGAAATTTCTCTTGTATAAATTTTTAAAAATAGACTAGTTATGTTTCAGGACTACATCTTCTTCTTAAAATGTGAAATTCCTTTTAGCATAAATGATCTGTTTCTTTGTTATTCTTACTAAACTCTTCATCTTTTAAGGCATGGATCACATCATTTTTATATTTGACCTTCTAGTACCTACCTCATGGCTGACTGTCAAGAGATCATCTGTTGAAACAAACTGATGAGGGAAGAAAACAAAAACCTTGGGAGCTGGAGCTAAGCAATATTTTTTTTAACTTTAAAACTATTTTTATTTCCAGTAGTATCCTAATGAAAGTGTTTTTGTACTAAAATGTATTTAGAAGTTGGTTTGTTTTTTAAAATTAAACTAAATTTAACTTTTGACAATGAAAGACATAATGATCAAGATATGTCAATTGAAAGATTAGAAATTAGATGATTTGAAAGAGGTTATATTGAAAAACAGGCTGCTAAGATAAAAATAACAATGAGGGGGCTAAAATTCACTCTTTTAATTATTGCAGGCATTGACCCGGGTGATGAGAATGTAACCATGAACAAAAGAGTTTCAGTTCTATGTTCTCTCCAGGGAGAAGATAGAATATATATATATATATATATAAAAACACATACTATCAGGTGGTAACTGTTAGGAGGAAAAAAGTGGAGTGAAGGGATAAATGACAATTAGGGAAGAGGGCCCATTAGGTAGGGTGGCCACAAGAACTTCTCTGAGGAAGTGATATTTAAGTCAGTGAAACTGTGGTCACTCAACATGAGTAATTTTTGGGTTAATATATACAATTAAGTTTATTCATTATGATTTTGATATTATATAATAATATATACGGTTAAGTTTACTCATTTTTTTAGGTATAGAATAACCAAATATTTTTAAAAGGGGAACATATTTTTATTTTAGATAAAATATTTAGAACATATTTATATTTTAGAGCTCACCTCTTTATTACAAGCCCTCCCATTTTATAGGTGTGAGGTAACTGAGGTCTGCTTTAGACAAAGACTGCTCAGGTCACCTAACTTTTTGTTGACTGCTCACTAGAACCTGGTGTCCCAGTCCTCAGGCCAATGCTTTCTTCACAATATCAAGCTCTTCTCTCTCAGGTTTTGTATTGGAAACCTCTAAAAATCTGCATGATTTTGGCCCAAGAGGATGTAGGGAATAGGGAAGACAAAATTTAGTTCCTTTATAGAGACAACGAGAAGAAATTATATCATGGACCAATTCTGTGTAGTTAAGCCTCAGCTGTGCTTTCTTAGCACAAATTGGTAGAGCAAGCTCTTTTTCTTACTGGATGTTTTCTTGAGCTGATGCCTAGTTATCGGTATCATGGAGCCCATAAGCATTGAGGCCTTGAAAAATTCCCCGATCTACTCTATTCTTACAGAATAGATGACTCTGCATCTCAGGCCATTCCTGTTTGCTTTTAGGTGTAACATCTGGCTGTTGATTTAAAAAAAAAAAGTATCATGAAACCCAGCAAGGGCAATCAGTCAACTAGAAGCTCAGCTTGTTCATATTATATCAATTGTTTCTGCTTTAACCTTCAGATCTAAATGTATATGGGGCACAGGAATCCATGCTAACTGACAGGATAAATTAGACATTTTCTTCTTCACAGTGTTACCAGTTTGCTTATATTTCTTCAAATGTCATCAATACCAACATATCATTGGAAGAAAAAAATTAATGAACTCAAATAGTTTTGGGGTCTTATTTGAAAGGTTTAAGTCAGTACTAATGGGGTCTTGATGTTATAGTTCTCGTCCACTACAGCGTCCACAAAAGCATAGTTTAACACCTTCACCTATCAGCTATTTGGTATCTGAGAACAATCTAGTAGGAGGAAGGACAAGGATTTGTCTTAAAGTTGTTTTTTCATCGCAAATATATTGTTTATCTTACCCTGTACATTTATTTCACCTGGCTCGATGCTGTGTTTGCATAATAATCATCCTTTTTTTTGAAAAATGAATTGTCAGTATAGCAGAGTTGTTAACGTGGTTTCTAGTGCCACATTATGTCTGTTCAAATCCCAGTTCTATTTTATCCTAGAAGTTTAACCTTTGGCAAATTTTTAAGTTCTCTCTGCCTCAGTTTTTTCATAATGGAGGCAATAGTAGCATTTATTTTGTGCAAGTGTTATAGAAATACAAGGAGTCACTATGTGTGAAGCACTTAGATCAGGGCCAATAGAAATATGCCTAATGAATATTGGAAATTTTTATTTTATCTGAGGTTGTTGATAAGCTTGTTGTGGGAGGAGAGTACTGAATGAAAGCTGCCAGTTTTAAGCTGTTTTCTCTGGCCACTGTCTGCAAATTTTTTGAAAATAAGTTTTATTTTGTATATCTAAAGCATACAACATGATGTTCTAAGATATATTACGGTAAAATGATTACTCTAGTGAAACAAATAAAGGTACCCATCATCTCACATAGTTACCCATTTTTTCCTGTCTGTGGCAAGAGCAGCTATAATCTACTCATTTAGCAAAAATCCGGAATAAAATATGCTATTCATAACTATAATCCTCACATTGTACATTAGCTCTTTTGACTTGTTTCACCATGTTGGCCAGGCCGGTCTTGAATTCATGACCTCAAATGATCTGCTGCCTTGGTCTTCCAAAGTGCTGGGATTGCGGGTGTGAGCCACTGCGCCTGGCCAATATCATAATATACATTATTTATTTTTATTTTTATTTATTTATTATTTATTTCTCTTGTCTTATTGCTCTGGCTAGGACTTCCAGTACTATGTTGAATAGAAGCGGTGAGTGAGGGCATCCTTGTCTTGTTCCAGTTCTCAGGGGGAAGGTTTTCAACTTCTCCCCATTCAGTATAATGTTGCCTGTGGGTTTGTCATAGATGACTTTTATTATGTTAAGGTATGTCCCTGCTATGCTGATTTTGCTGAGGGTTTTAATCATAAAAGGATGCTGGATTTTGTTAAATGCTTTTTCTGTGTCTATTAAGGTGATAATGTGATTTTTGTTTTTAATTCTATGTGGTGTATCACATTTATTAACTTGCGTATGTTAAACCGTCCCTTCATCCCTGGTATGAAACCCACTTGCACATGGTGGATTACCTTTTTGATATGTTGTTGGATTTCATTGCTGGTATTTTTTTTGAGGATTTTTGTGTCTATGTTCATTAGGGATATTGGTCTGTAGTTTTCTTTTTTTGTTGTGTCCTTTCCTGGTTTGGTATTAGGGTGATACTTGCTTCACAGAATGATTTAGGGAATATTCCCTCTTTATCTTGTGGAATAATGTCAATAGGATTGGTACCTATTCTTCTTCGAATTTCTTATAGAATTCAGCTGTGAATCTGTCTGGTCCTGGACTTTTTTTTTTTTTGTTAATTTTTAAATTACCATTTTAATTTCACTACTTGTTATTCGTCTGTTCAGGGTATCTAATTCTGCCTGATTTAAGCTAGGAGGGTTGTGTCTTTCCAGGAACGTATCCATCTTCTCTAGGTTTTCTAGTTTATGTGTGTAAAGGTGTTCATAGTGGCCTCGAATGATCATTTGTATTCCTGCAGTGTTGGTTGTAATATCTCCCGTTTCATTTCTAATTAAGCTTATTTGAATCTTCTCTCTTCTTTTCTTGGTTAATCTCACTAATGGTCTGTCAATATATATATATATATTTATTTTATTTTATTTATTTATTTATTTATTTTTTTGAGACAGAGTCTCTGTGTCACCTAGGCTGGAGTGCAGTGGTGTGATCTGCACTCATTGTAACTTCCACCTCCCAGGTTCAAGCAATTGTCATTGCTCAGCCTCCCAAGTAGCTGAGATTACAGGTATGACCACCACATCTGGCTAATTTTTGTATTTTTAGTAGAGATGGGGTTTAGCTGTGGGTGGGAATGCTGTTCTTGAACTCCTGGCCTCAAGTGATCTACCTGCTTCAGTCTTCCAAAGTGCTGGGATTACAGGCATGAGCCACTGCTCCTGGCATTATTTGTCTTTTCAAAGAACCAGCTTTTTGTTTCATTTATCTTTTGTATTTTTTTGTTTCCATTTCATTTAATTCTGCTCTGATCTTTTTTATTTCTTTTCTTCTGCTGTGTTTGGGTTTGATTTTTTCTTGTTTCTCTAGTTCCTTGAGGTGTGACCTTAAATTATCTATTTGTAGTCTTCCAGGCTTTTTGATGCAGGCGTTTAATGTTATGAAGCTTCCTCTTAGCACCGCTTTTGCTGTATCCAGAGGTTTTGCTAGGTTGTGTCACTATTATCGCTCAGTTCAAAGAATTTTTTAATTTCCATTTTGATTTCATTGTTGACCCAGTGATCATTTAGGAACAGGTTACTTAATGTCTATATATTTGCATGGTTTTGGAAGTTCCTTCTGGAGTTGATTTCCAATTTTATTCCACTGTGGTCTGAGAGATTACTTGATATAATTTAGATCATCTTACATTTGTTGAGACTTGTTTTATGGCCTATCATATATGATCTATCTTGGAGAATGTTCCATGCACTGATGAATAGAATGTATATTCTGCAGTTGTTGGGTACAATGTTCTGTAAATATCTTAACAGTTTATTTGTTCTATAGTATAGTTTAAGTCCATTGTTTCTTTGTTGGCTTTCTGTCTTGATGACGTGTCTAGCACTGTCAGTGGACTATTGAAGTCCCCCACTATTATTGTGTTGCTGTCTATCTCATTTCTTAGATCTAAAAGTAATTGTTATATACATTTGGGAGCTGCAGTGTTAGGTGCATGTATATTTAGGATTGTGATATTTTCCTGTTGGACAAAGCCTTTTATCATTAAATAATGTCCCTCTTTTTCTTTTTTTTTTTTAACTGCTATTGCTTTAAAGTTTGTCTGTCTGATGTAAGAATAGCTACTTCTGCTCGCTTTTGGTGTCCATTGGCATGGAATATCTTTTTCTATCCCTTTACCTTAAGTTTGTGTGAATACTTATGTGTTAGGTTAGTCTCTTGAAGACAGCAGAGACTTAGTTCGTGAATTCTTATCCATTCTGCCATTCTGTGTCTTTTTAGTGGAGCATTTCTGCCAATTTACATTCAATGTCAGTATTGAGATGTCAGGTACTATTCTATTCATCATGCTATTTGTTGCCTGAATACCTTGGTTTTTATTAATTGTGTTATTGTTTTATAGGTTCTGTGAGATTTATGCTTTAAGGAGGTTCTATTTTGGTATATTTCAAGGATTTATTTCAAGATTTAGAGCTCCTTTTAGTAGTTCTTGTAGTGCTGGCTTGGTAGTGTTGAATTCTGTCAGCATTTGTTTATCTGAAAAAGACTGTATCTTTCCTTTACTTATGAAGCTTAGTTTCACTGGATACAAAATTCTTGGTTGATAATTGTTTTGTTTAAGGAGGCTAAAGATAAGATGCCAATCCCCTTTAGCTTGTGGGGTTCCTGCTGAGAAATCTGATGTTAATATGATAGGTTTTCTTTCATAGGTTACCTGATGCTTTTGCCTCACAGCTCTTAAGATTTTTTTTCCTTTATCTTGACTTTAAATAACCTGATGACAATGTGCCTAAGCGATAATCTTTTTGCAATGAATTTCTCAGGTGTTCTTTGAGCTTCTTGTATTTGGATGTCTAGGTCTCTAGCAAGGCCAGGGAAGTTTTCCTTGATTAATCCCTCAAGTCTGTTTTCCAAACTTTTACATTCCTCTTCTTCCTCAGGAACACCAATTATTCTTAGATTTGATCATTTAACATAATCCCGAACTTCTTGGAAGCTTTGTTCATTTATTTTAATTCTTTTTTTCTTTGTCTTTGTTGGATTAGGTTAATTTGAAAGTCTTGTCTTCAAGCTCTGAAGTTCTTTCTTCTACTTGTTTGGTTCTATTGCTGAGACTCTTCAGTGTATTTTGCATTTATTTAAGTTTGTCCTTTATTTCCAGAAGTTGTGATTGTTTTTTATTTAAGCTATCTGTTTCTCCAGAGATTTTTCCATTCATATCCTGTAAAACTTTTTTTATTTCTTTAAGTTGGACTTCAATATTCTCTGGTGCTTCCTTGAGTAGCTTAATAGTCATCTTCTGAATTCTTTTTCTGGCAATTCAGAAATTTCTTCCTGATTTGGATCCATTGCTGGTGAGCTAGTATGATCTTTTGGGGGTGTTAAAGAACCTTGTTTTGTCATATTAACAGAATTGTTTTTCTGGTTCCATCTCATTTTATTAGAGTATGTCAGAGGGAAGATCTGTGGTTCAGGAGCTGCTGTTCAGAATCTTTTGTCCTACGAGGTGCTCCTTTGATGTGGTGCTCTCCTGTTTCCCCCAGGGATGGGGCTTCCTGAGAGCTGAACTGCAGTGATTGTTATTTCTCTTCTGGATTTAGCCACCCAGCAAAGCTACTGGGCTCTGGGCTAGTACTGAGGAGTGTCTGCAAAGAGTCCTGTGATGCAGTTTGTCTTCAGATCTCTCAGCCATGGATACTAGCACCTGCTCCGGTGGAGGTAGCAGGGGAGTGAAGTGGATTCTGTGAGAGTCCTTGGCATTTTTGTTTAGTGAGCTAGTTTTGGGTTGGTTGCCCTTCAGCCAGGAGGTGGTGCCTTCAAGAGAGCATCAGCTTCAGTAGTGTAGGAGGATACAAGCTTGCCCTAGGGTCTCCTGGATAAGTATTTGGGTTTCTCAGGAGGTGGGCAAGGACATAGAGCTACCAAGAGATTATGTCCTTTTGTGTCCGGAATTGGTTCCTTCCGGTGGGTTCTTGGTCTCGCTGACTTCAAGCATGAAGCCACGGACCCTCATGGTGAGTGTTACAGTTCTTAAGATGCCGTGTCCAGAGTTTATTCCTTTGGATGTTCAGATGTGTCTGGAGTTTCTTCCTTCCAGTGGGTTTGTGGTCTCGCTGACTTCAGGAGTGAAGCCACAGACCCTCGTGGTGAGTGTTACAGCTCATAAGGGTAGTGTTGACCCAAAGAGTGAGCAGCAGCAAGATTTATTGTGAAGAGCTAAAGAACAAAGCTTCCACAGTGTGGAAGGGGACCCCGGGTTGCTGCTGGTGGCTCGCGTGGCCAGCTTTTATTCCCTTATTTGGCCTCGCCCACATCCTGCTGATTGGTATATTTTACAGAGCGCTGATTGGTCCATTTTACAGAGTGCTGATTGGCCCGTTTTTACATAGTGCTGATTGGTGCATTTACGAACCTTTAGCTGGATACATACAGAGTGCTGATTGGTGTGTTTACAAAGCTTTGGCTAGACACAGAGCACTGATTGATGTGTTTACAATCCTTTAGGTAGACAGAAAAGTTCTCCAAGTCCCCACCCCACACAGAAGCCCAGCTGGCTTCACTTCTTACTTTGTCTTCAGCTACCAGAGCAGGTAGAGACAGACCATCAGGTTTGGGGAGGGTTTGGTGTGTCTGAGCTCAGACTGTCCTTGGACAGGGCTTGCCGTGGCTGCTGTGGGGGATGAGGAGGTTGTTCACCAGTCAATGGAGTTATGTTCCCAGGGGGATTATGGCTGCCTCTGCTGTGTCATACAGGTCATCAGGGAAATTGGGGAAAGCTGGCAGTTACAGGCCTCATCTAGCACCTATGCAGCCCAAAAGGCCAGTCTCATTCCTACCATGGCAGCCAATGAGCAGGGCTGAGAACTTGCTCCAGGCTATAAGCCTTCCCACTGAGAAAGCAAGCAGGGCTTTCAGGTTTCCTGCCTCCTTGCCTGCCACAGCTTGTCTTGTGTCTGCACTCCTGGTTCATCACTCCTCCGGGTTCTGTCCCAGAAACTTAGCGTTAGGTTGATGTTGTTACAAAGTTCAGCTGGAAGTTTTCTTCTCCCTGTGGCCTTTTTCCAATTCTACTGGCAGCCCCTCCCCAAGGATCCCTGTGAGACAAAGTCAGGAATGGCTTCCCTGGGGACTGAGAGTGCCCACAGGGCTCTTTCTGCTGCTTCCTCTGCCCCTATATTTTGCTAGGCTCTATAAATTTATCTCAGCTCCAGGTAAGGTCAAATCCTCCAGTGATCTGGACCTTCGGATTCCCCAGTGAGGATGTGTGTTCAAGGGGGGAGAGGATCCCCTTTCGCACTTTCATACTTTGAGTACTCACAGTTTTTCAGCTGTGTCTGGGAGCTTGCAACAGCAATCTGCTTCCTTCAAACAGTCTGTGGATTCTCTCAGCTTTCCTGTATGTTCCCACAGGAGTTCTTGGAGCAAAAGTTCATGATGTGAGTTTCTACACATTGCTCTGTCCATCCAAGTGGGAGCTGCAAGTTAGTCCTGCCCCCTATCTGCCATTTTCCCTGGTAATGTGTTAATTACTGTAAAATGTTCTAATAAGATAGAGGGATGATTTTTAAATAAGTTTTACCTGAACGTGGGATACAGAAAACTTCATGGATTTTAATAGTTTTCAGAAGTGCTACAAGTTATTGGAAAAACTTGTTTGGTAAAATGTCCTTTTTTAAAAAAAAACATTAATTTTTAAAATAATTTCAACTTTTATTTTAGATTCAAGGGATACACGCACAGATTTGTAACCAGAATACATTGCGTGATACTCTGGTTTGGGGTACAAATGATCTTGTCACCAGATAATGAGCATAGTACCCAACAGTCAGTCTTTCATCCCTTATCCCACTCCATCTCTCCCTCCCCCATCTAGTAGTCCCCAGTGTCCATTGTTGGCATCTGTATATCCATGAGTACCCGTTATTTGGTTCCCACTTATAAGTGAGAACATGCAATATTTGGTTTTCTGTTCCTGTGTTAATTTGCTTAGGATAATGACCTCCAGCTGCATCCATGCTGCTATAAAGGAAAAGATTTTTTTTTTTTTTTTTAATCACTGGGTATTATTCCCTGGTGTATATTATACCACGTTTTCTTTATCCAAGCTACCACTGATGGGCACCTAGGTTGATTTCATTTCTTTGCTATTATGAGTGGTGCTGCGATGAACATGCAAATGCATGTGTCTTTATGGTAGAACAATTTGTTTTCTTTTGGATATATACCCAGTAATGGTATTGTTGGGTTGGATGGTAGTTCTAACTTCTTTGAGAAATATCCAAACTGCTTTCCACAGTAGCAGAACTAATTTACATCCCCACCAAAAGTGTACAAGTGTTCTCTTTTCTCTTCAGCCTTGCCAGCACCTGCTTTTTGATTTCTTAATAATAGCCATTCTGACTTACGTGAGATGGTATCTTATTGTGGTTTTGATTTGCATTTCTCTGATGATTAGTGATATGGGGCATTTATTCATATATTTGTTGGCAACTTGTATGTCTTTGTCCATTGATATCTTTTGCTCATTTTAAAATAGGGTTATTTGTTTTTGGCTTGTTCAATTGTTTTAGTTCTTTATGGAGTCTGGATATTAGACCTTTGCCAGATACACAGTTTGCAAATGTTTTCTCCCATTCTGTAGGTTGTCTGTTTACTCTGTTGATAGTTATTTTTGCTATGCAGAGAAACTAAAATCTTTAGTTTAATTAGGTACCATTTATCAACATTTTTTTTTGTGGCAGTTGCTTTTGAGGACTTACAAATTTTTTCCCAAGGTCATTGTCCATAATGGTGTTTCCCAGGTTTTCTATTAGGACCGTTTTAGTTTGAGATCTTACATTTAAATATTTAATTCATCTTGAGTTAATTTTTGTATATGGTGAAAGGTAGGAGTCCAGTTTCATTCTCCTGTATGTAGTGAGCTAGCTATCCAAGCACTATTTATTGAATAGGGAGTCTTTTCCACATTGTTTGTTTTTGTGGACTTTGCCAAAGATCAGATTGATGCAGGTGTGCTGCTTTATTTCTGGGTTCTCTAGTCTATTCCATTGATCTACGTGTCTGTTTTTGTACCAGTACCATGCTATTTTGGTTACAGTAGCCTTATGATATAATTTGAAGTCAAGGAATGTGGTGTCTTTGTTCTTTTTCCTTTTTTTTTTTTTTTGAGACAGAGTCTTGCTATGTCACCCAGGCTGGAATGCAGTGGCACAATCTCAGCTTGCTGCAGCCTCTGCCTCCTGGGTTCCAGTGATTCTTGTGCCTCCGCCTCCCAAGTAGCTGGGACTACAGGTGTGTGCCACCACAACTGGCTAATTTTTGTATTTTTAGTAGAGATGGGGTTTCTCCATGTTGCCCAGGCTGGTCCCGAACTCCTGGCCTCAAGTGACCCACCCATCTCAGCCTCCCAAAATGTTGGGATTACAGGTGTGAGCCACTGCACCTGGCCGGTTTTGTTCCTTCTGCTTAGGACTGTTTTGACTATTTGGGCACCTTTCTGGATCCATATGAATTTTAGAGTGTTTTTTTCTAGTTCTATGAAAAATATTGGTAGTTTGACAGGAATAGCATTGATTCTGTAGATTGCTTTGGGCAGTATGGCCATTTTAACAATACAAATTATTCTAACTCATAAACATGGAATGTTTTTCTTTTTTTGTGTGTGTCATCTCGTTCCTTTCAGCAGTGTTTTGTAGCTCACCTTGTAGAGCTCTTTCACCTCCTTAGTTAGATATATTTGTAAATATTTTATTTTTTTGTGGCTGTTACAAACGAGACTACATTCTTTATTTGGCTCTCAGCTTCAATGTTATTGGTGTATAGAAATGCTACTAATTTTTGTACATTTATTTTGTATCTTGAAACTTTACTGAGTTGTTTATCATTTCCAGGAGCCTTTTGGCAGAGTATTTAGGATTTTCTAGGTATAGAACCATATTGTCTGTGAAGAGAGATAGTTTTGCTTCTTTTCTTCCTATTTGGATGCCTTTTATTTATTTCTCTTGCCTGATTGATTTGGCTAGGACTTCCAGTACTATATTGAAAAGGAGTGGTGAGAGTGGGCATCCTTGTCTTGTTCTGGTTATCAAGGGGAATGCTTCCAGGTTTTGCCCATTCAGTACAACATTGACTGTGGGTTTGTCAGAGATGGCTCTTATTATTTTGAGTTATAGTCCTTCGATGCCTACTCCTTGAGGGTTTTTATTTTGAAGATATATTGGATTTTTTTCAAAAACTTTTTCTGTGTCTATTGAGATAACCATATGGTTTTTGTTTTTAATTCTGTTTATATGTTGAATCACACTTATTAATTTGCGTATGTTGAACCAACCTTACCTCCTGGGAATGAAGTCTGCTTGATCATGGTTAATTAATTTCTTGATGTGTTACTGAATTAGGTTTGCTGGTATATTTTTTTAAATGATTTTTGGCATCTGTGTTCATGAGGGATATTGGCCTGTAGTTTTCTTTTTTGTTGTTGAATCTTTTCCAGGTTTTGGTATCACTGTGATGCTGGCTTAGTAGAATGAGTTAGGGAAGAGTCCCTCATCCTTAATTTATTGGGACAGTGTTGTTACTGACAAAGCTGGTCTCCCCAAAGAGGGGATTTTTCCCTGTTTGGTGTCACAAAGCCAATACACAAAACTGAAAGCAAGTGTCAAGTAGTACAGGCATTATTTGATGGCCATGAAATTGAAAAGCAAGACCGTGGCTCACAAATTAACTTCTTGACAATGAGGGGTGAACAAGTTAACATAAGGGTTTCTCTAATGAAAGGGTTGAACATTAAAAGCAAAAGGAAAAATATTTATGTCTTTTATGGAATGTGGGCAGTGAAGTTTCCAGAACCAGAGTCCTGCCTTCCCTTTTGTCCTTTTATGGTTTCTTCTGGTCATTGTCATGGTGATTGTCAACTGTCGTGGTGCTGGTGGGAGTGTCTTTTAGCATGGGAATGAGATTATAATGAAGCCTGAAGTCTTTTTGAAGTCATTTGGTTGGCTCTCTTGGTTCTAACCAGTCTCAGCTGATCTGGTTACAAAGGGAACTTTTTTTTTAATCACAGGTGTCCTGTTTCTTAAAGATAAGCAGAATTAGGACAGGGAAGAAATTCAGCTATGTCATGTAGGTATTACACCAGGTAGCAGTTTTAGTAGAATGGGTACCGGCTGTTTTTACATTTGGTAGAATTTGGCTGTGAATCCATCTGGTCTGGTGCTATTCAGGGTTTCAATTTCTCCCTGATTCAATCTTGGGAGATTGTGTTTCTAGGAGTTTATCCAGCTCCTGTAGATTTTCTAGTTTGTATTAATAGAAGTGTTTGTAATAGTCTCTGATGATGTTTTATATTTCTGTGGGATTGGTTGTAATGTCTCCTTTGTCATTTCTGATTGTGCTTATTTGGACCTTCTCTCTGTTTTTCTTTGTTAATCTAGTTAGCAGTCTATTGATCTTGTTTATCCCATCAAATAATCAACTTTTGATGTTGTTCATTCTTTGTATGGATTTTTTGGGTCTTAATTGCATTCAGTTCTGCTCTAATTTTAGTTATTTCTTTTTTTCTGCTAGCTTTGGGGTTAGTTTGTACTTTTTTTTTTTTTTAGTTCTTCTACGTGTGATGTTAAATTGTTAATTTGAGCTCTTTCTAACTTTTTGAGGTAGGTGTTTAGCACTATTAACTTTCCTCTTAATACTGCCTTTGTTGCATCCTGGAAATTTTGGTATGTTGTGTCTCTGTTTTCACTTATTTCAAATAATTTTTTTGATTTCTGCCTTAATTTCATTGTTTACCCAAAAATCATTCAGAAGCAAATTGTTTAATTTCTATGTAATTTTATGGTTTTGAGAGGTTTTCCTGGTACTGATTTCTATTTTTATTCCACTGTGGTCTGAGAATATGATTGGCGTAATTTCAATTTTTTGACTCTACTGAGACTTGCTTTATGGTTGAGCATGTGGTCAATCTTAGAGTATGTTCTGTGTGCAGATGAGAAGAATGTATATTCTGTGATTGATGGGTGGAATAATCTGTAGATGTCCATTAGGTCAAATTGGTCAAGTATCAAATTTAAGTCCAGCATTTCTTTTTTTAGTTTTCTGCCTTGATGATCTAATGCTGTCAGTGGGATGTTGAAGTCCCCTGCTATTATTATGTGACTAATTCTTTTTATAGGTCTGGAAGTACTTGTTTTATGATTTTAGGTGCTCCAATATTGGGTGCTATATATTTAGGATAGTTAAGTCTTCTTGTTGAATTGAACTCCTTATCATTATGTAATACCCTTCTTTGTCCTTTTTCTACTGTTGTTGGTTTAAAGTCTGTTTGATCTGATATAAGAATAGTAACTCTTGCCTTTTTTTGTGTTCCATTTGTGTGATAGACTTTTCTCCAACCCTTTACTTTGGGCCTATGGTTGTCATTATAAAATGTCTTTTTTATACCTTAGAAACATAATTCAGCTGAGGTTTCTTTTATCTGCTGTTGATTCTCATGGCTGTTTTTAGTGAGGCAAAAAAATGTGTGTGCATTCTAAAAAAAATTATGTACCTAGCAATTTTGGTTATGTATCTTCAGAAAGGTTTTTAGCATGCTATGTGGACTGAGGAATCTCAGCATTTTGTTGTTCACAATCTATTTTACTTTTCTTAAATATGGCTGCATAGCATGTTATCATAATCATTCTTGACATTTCATATTTTAAGCCTAAGCCCATGAAATATAAATATAAACACGAGATATATATTTTTAATATCTATTTTCTGCTAATTGCACTAGTGGAATGATATGAGCTATGCTTTCTCAATAATTATTCATATTTGGGCATATTAAGTAAGAATGGCACTTGCAAGGAAAACAATGTAATTGTGAGAGTAATTGCATCCCAGCCTCCACTTTCGTTGTCTATGGGATTGAGTGAACAGAGGCCAAATTAGAGAGAAATCTTATAGAGATTAAAGTTATTTACCTTAAATTTGCCTCTTATTGAAGGAATCTGAAAGATCTTTTATCTGCATGTGTATTAAAAACAGGCCATGTTACCCTAATGTTACCAAGGTCTTATGTCTTCAGAAACCAGACATAGTCTGTGGTGTCTTTCTCTCTCTCTCTCTTTTTTTTTCAACTGAATATTTATTATTATTATTATTATACTCTAACTTCTGGGATACATGTGCAGAGTACGCAGGTTTGTTACATAGGTATACACATGCCATAGTGGTTTGCTGCACCCATCAACCCCTCATCTACATTAGATATTTCTCCTAATGCTATCCGTCCCCTAGCCCCCACCCCCTGACATGTCCTGGTGTGTGATGTTCCCTTCCCCTGTGTCCATGTGTTCTCATTTTTCAACTCCCACTTATGATTGAGAACCTGCAGTATTTGGTTTTCTGTTCCTGTGTTAGTTTGCTGAGAATGATGGTTTCCAGCTTCATCCATGTCCCTGCAAAGGACATGAACTCATTCTTTTTCATGGCTGCCTAGTATTCCATGGTGTATATGTGCCACATTTCTTTATCCAGTCTATCATTGATGGACATTTGGGTTGGTTCCAAGTCTTTGGTATTGTGAATAGTGCTGCAAAAAACTACGTGTGCATGTGTCTTTATAGTAGAATGATTTATAATCCATTCGGTATATACCCAGTAATGGTATTGCTGGGTCTAATGGTATTTCTGGTTCTAGATCCTTGAGGAATCACTGCACTGTCTTCCACAGTGGTTGAACTAATTTATACTCCCACCAACAGCGTAAAAGCCTTCCTATTTCTCCACATCCTCTCCAGCATGTGTTGTTTCCTGACATTTTAGTGATCGCCATTCTAACTGGCATGAAAGACTTAAACATAAGACCTAAAACCATAAAAACCCTGGAAGAAAACCTAGACAATACCATTCAGGACATAGGCATGGGCAAAGACTTCATGGCTAAAACACCAAAAGCAGTGGCAACAAAAGCCAAAATTGACAAATGGGATCTAATAAAACTAAAGAGCTTCTGCACAGCAAAAGAAACTATCATCAGAGTGAACAGGCAACTTACAGAATGGGAGAAAATTTTTGCAATCTATCCATCTGACAAAGGGGTGTCCCTTTCTCTTGAAGATAGTTTTGGGACATTGTAGATAGGGAAGAGAGCCATAAAGTATCTCAATTATCACCCATTTTCTAGCATCATTGCCTTGGGAATTCTCTTAGGAGACAGGATATCTCTTAGGATAAAGCAAAAATTTTCAAGACATGGTGCTTAGAGGCATTTTCCTGTGTGCTATGAGTCAAATGTGGGCAGCTGTCATGCCCAGCATTCTGGTACTCAAGTCTTCCTCTCTTTTGCAGCTTTCAGGGGAAATGGAAATAGCTTGAGATTCTTTTGTAAATTCATGAAGTTACCACTGACCTTCAGTTTTCTTAAAATCTCCACAGATTCTGTAGTTCACTGACCCTCATGAATACTCATGCCCTTCAGGACTTTGAGATTTGGAGAAAAGCAGCTGTTCCCTGGTTCTCTGATGAGAAGTAAATGCATGCACGTAATATTCAGATATTCAATGGAATAAAGGCATGCACATAATATTCAGATATTTCTGTTTACAAAAGCTCTGTTGATACCAATTGTGGCTTTTCCGTCCAGAGTACAGGCCTGAAGATATATTGCCTGAAAATGTATGCCACATAAAAAATAAGTCTTAAAACGAAAAACAAGAACAATGCATTCTTTGTGGCATGTAGAGAGAGCTGAAAGTGTCACATCTTCAGGATGTAAAGTAGTTTAAAGTTAATACAACTATGGTGTGTAAAGCTTGTCTGAAAAATAGCCAAGGAGTGATGTTATTTGTAGTGATTTTTTAAGCATGTAGACTGTGATGCACCACTGGATTGAGTCTTATTTCCAATAATGGCTTGGGCAAGATAATGAACATATTATGTATAATACTACTTCGTGATGAAAAAGTAACTCTAAACATTCCCAGACTCTTTGTATGTTTCAGTAGAACTCTTTTGTAATAACGGAATGCACCAAAAGGAAAATGGACCAGAGTTGTTAAACTCCTTTTGATGGAGTAACAAAAGGGCCCATTTTCCTTGCCTTTTCCCTAATTTAGAAATCGTTATATGAAGCATTTGTTAAGTGAAACATATATGCACAGTTTGGTAAATGAATTTAGTGGAATGTTGCAGTGTGGGACTAATTACAGTCAGAAGCAAGCTGAACTAAAAATCAAGAGACATACAATAAAGTCCTGCTAATTTTTGACCTCGGGCAAAACACATTAGCCTTTTGTTCTTAGGTTTTTCATTGGTAGAAGAGGTGTGTATATATGTGTATGTGTGAAAAGGGTAATCTCTGGGTTCTCAAATAAGGTGATACTGACCTCCAAGGGAGTGTTTGGAAAACTGTAGGGGCATTTTTATTTGTCACAATGACTTGGGATATTCCTGACATTCACTGGTTGCCAGTCTGGGTTAGAAAACATCCTAGAATGCACAAGATGATCTTGCCCAGTGAAGAATTTTCTTTCCTCAAATGACAGTCATCAAGACCCCACCTTGGGGAAGCTGCAGATGATTCTCTGCAATCTCTTTCAGTTCTACATTCAAATTACACAGCTGGTAAAAACAATATTAGGTTAAATAAAAAGCAGATTCCATGAATCCATAAAATCATGAACACAAGAAACACTTCAAATTTTTACAAAATGCTTGGGGCAGAGGTCATATATATATACTTATTTACCAGGAAGGCAAACCATCATTTATTGAGTCTCTATATACAAGCCATTTTTGTAAATGAAATAATCGACATTTTATTTTATTTTATTTTATTTTTTTGAGATGGAGTCTCGCTCTGTTGCGCAGGCTGGAGTGCAGTGGCGCGATCTCAGTTCACTGCAACATCTACCTCCCGGGTTCAAGCAATTCTCCTGCCTCAGCCTCCCAAATGGCTGAGATTACAGGTGTGCACCATGATGCTGGGCTAATTTTTGTATTTTTAGTAGAGATGGGCTTTTGCCATGTTGGCCAGGCTGGTCTCGAATTCCTGATCTCAAGTGGTCTGCCTGTCTCAGCCTCCCAAAATGTTGGGAATACAGGCATGAGCCATCATGCCTGGCCAAGACATCTTAATGAGAACGGCTCAATTTAGATGTTATTATTATATTGCTGAAAATGAGCCTGAAGCTTAGGGAGGATGGGCAACTTAAGACTGCAAGTGGCAGACAGGTTAATTTGAACCTGTCTGGCTCCAAATCTAGGGGTCTTTCCTCACATTATGCTCCTTTGAAGATGGAAAATAGTCAAGATGAGGATAGAAAAGTACATGTGTGTCAAGTGACCATGAAGAACTTTTTCTAGTTCTTTGGTGGATGTATGTTAGTTACTCTTTTGCCTCTGACCCTTTGCAAAGGCTGCATCCTTTTTCCTGAACTCCTCCTCTGTGCTTGACCAACTCATCTTCATCCTCAGATCTTGCTTGTGCTTTGCTTCCTCTGGCAAGCTTTCCCTGACCATGTGGAATGGATGTTAGGAGCCTGCTTTGTTCCAGGAGTCTCCAGTACTTCCTCAGTCATCCACATTCCACCTTAGTGTAGCTGTTTGATTGACTTCCACGCTGGTGGTAAGCTTCATGAGGATGAAGTGTGATGGGTCCCCATTTCCAAGCACTGTATATTGCACATTACGAAATATTTGTTGAGTAGAGGGACATAAAAAGTGAACATAGCAATTCAGTTTAAGAAACACAGTGATATTAATTTGAACATTTGTTCTTTGAACTCTTTTAACATTAAATAGCATTCATTTTATATAAATATATAATTTTACATATATTTATTGCTGTAATTCTTTATAGTATGCATTTCTAAAATTTATTTCTCATACTCATGTGTTGCCTCTTCTACTTTTACTATTTAATATGTTTTATTTTATGTATCTTTGTGTTTGTATTTGTTTTCTTTAGACATGCTGTGTATCAGTTAAATGCATGATGATAATATATTCTGGGGACAGAATAGCAGAAAAGGCAGAGAGAAGACAGTGGAGCCAGGTGGCCTGAGTTTGAGAATCTTCGTTCTACCACTTAATAGCTACCTGGCTTTTGACAAGTCACTTGGCCTTTCTTCACAGAAAAAAAAAAAAGAAAGAAAGAAAATAGGAGTACTTATCCCTGATGATTATTTTGAATATTAACAAAGGCAATACATGTAATATATGTAGTATAAGTAAAGCACTTAAGGGGCTTGAGAAAAAGTGTTAGTACATGTGCAGTTATTCTTATTCTTATCTTTCTCTTTGATTGGGCCTTTTTAAAGTATTATAGATTAAAAAATGTATTAGAAAGGGGAAATGATTAAACCTGATTATTTCCATTCAGGTGATGTTAAATAGTTTTCTAAATCTTTGATTTAGAAGACGCAAGGTGACTTACGCCAATCAGTACCAGCGCAAAGAAGCAAGGAGCACATTGCTTGTCCCGGGATGGACTTAGAGGGTAACACTCTGGAAGAGACAATCAGCCATCTGGTGTCATGTTATTACTCCAGTGAAGCTTTGTTCTTATCCACCTCCTTTGTGCTGTTACTGTCAGCACATGTAGGCTCTGTCGTAATTCTTTTCTGAAAAGGTGAGATTGAAGTCTGATGAGCCTATCAAAGAGCAGGTCCCTGTGGCTAATATTGGTGATAGATTTTTGCAATATGGCAGTACACAACCTTAATACTCTATGTTAGGAATCTTCTAAATCTCCTTGATGATAATTTAACAAATGTCTCACATGCATCTCAAGGAATTAATCACCAAAGCTATTCTCTCTTTTGGGTGCTAGGCCCCAAAATAAACAGGCCTCACAATAAACAGTTTGAGACACATCTAAAACCAACATTTTCAAGTTTTCTCACTCTTGTTTTAGTGTATGGATCACTGTGAATCTCTAGTTTGCAAATAATTAATAGATGACAGTTATGCTGCTTTCCACAATACCATTTCTTGTTAATCTTGGCTGGTCATGCAACTTGTACGAGGACTCATTTTAAATCATAGCGATAAATCCTAATTAATGAAATGTGCATGCAAATTTCTCCACATATTGTACTGTGAAATACTGGATTAACAAATGTATGTTCGTATAATCCTCATCAGTAATGATATTTGGTTTGAGAGGTGAGGAATTTTAATTTAAGCGGTGTTATTTTTTTCTCACTTTTGGAAGTCTGGAGAGTTTATATTTTAGTTATTTATTAAACCATGAATAGTGTAAACTGTCATTGATATGCTATAATGTCAAGAGAAAGCTAAGAAAGTCAAAATTATTCAAGACACAATGTGGCAGATTTTGATAATAGGGAATATGTAGAGCAATGTTACAAAAACCAGATCTTGGAAGAATATCTGCTTGGTGTTTGTAATGGCATTCTCCATTTTCCATTGAGAAAGCTCATTTGCTCCACTGAAGAGCTTCTTATATCCTTAAATGATATACATGTGTGGGAAAATACCAGAAGAATTTTTTTTTTGAGAAATGGGGCATATTTGTACCCCAAACTGGTTGGGTTTTGCTTTAATGCTTACCAAATCACTATCATTCTAAGGCTGTTTATATTGGTAATTACCTGGTATTTTTATCTGATTACTCTTGCTAATTAAGAATTGGGTAAATAATGTGGGACAAGACATAATATCTATGTTGTACACTTTTCTGTGAATATATTTTATAAGACCTTATGCAAATGGTAAGTTTTCTCAGGTGTAGCAGGTACCATGGTCATAACAATTCCAGGAATATATGGGAATACCTTTGTTCTTATGTTGTTAAGGAGAACAACAACTAAATTAAAAAAGCTGAGAGAAGAAAGTAAGACAAGTATGTATTTATAAAGCTTACTATATTAACCTTATTTACCATTTCTGGGTCTCTTCCTTTCTTCTTATGGCTTTGAGTTATTGTACTGTGTCATTTTCTTATCCCAATACAATTTTCTTCTTTCCTGTCTATTTTGTGCTGCTATTGTCAAATATGTTTCATTTCTATATGTTATAGACCCCACAATGCAATTACATACATATTGTTTTGTGGAATTGCTTTTTATGTTAGTTAAGAGAAGAAAAGAGAAGAAATGTGCAATTATATTGTCTTTTAGAATTATCTACAGAAATACCTTTCTTGGCAAATTATTGCTTATTATCTGTTTTCTTTAGCCTGAAGACTTTCCTTTAGTGTTTCTTCTAAGGTGGGTCTGTGAGCAACAGACTGTCTCAGTTTTTGTGTATATATGGAAGTGTATTTATTTTGCCTTCATTTGAAAAAATTGAGGTATAATTCAGAAGCTATAAAATTCTCTCCTTTAAAGCGTGTTATGTGGTTTTTACTAAATCCATGAAGTTGTGTAACCATCATCACTATCTAACTTCAGAACATTTTAATTACCTCACAAAGAAACCCTACATCCATTAGCAATCATTATTCATTCCTCCCACCCCCTAGTCTTTGGCATCCATTTTCTGTTTCAATGCATTTGCTTATTCTGGGCATTTCATATAAATAGAATCATATAATGTGTGGATTTTTGTCTGTCTACTTTTACTTGGCATAATGTTTTAAGGTTCACTCATGTTGTATTATGCATCAGTATTTCATTTCTTTTTATGTCTAAATATTCTATCTATGAATATATCATATTTTATTTACCTATTCATCAGTTTTTGGACATTTGAGTTGTTTCCACTTTTTGGGTATTTTGATTAATGCTGCTATAAATATGTACAGAGAAGTTTCGTGTAGATATGTTTTCAGGTCTCTTGTGTATGTACCTAGGAGTGGAATTGCTGGGTCATATAGTAACTCAACGTTTAACTTTTTGAGGAACTGCCAAAGTAGTTTCTGTAATAGCTGCACCATTTTACATTCCCACTAACAATGTATTGCTTCCAATTTCTTCACATCCTTTCCAAAATGTGTTATTGCCTCCTTTTTGAATATAGCCATCCTAATGGGTATGAAGTGGTGTCACTCTAGTTGTGGCTTTAAATATGTCATTTCATTGCCCTCTGGCTTTTAAAGTTTCTGATGAGAAGCCAGCTGTTAACCTTGTTCAGGTCCCTTAACATGATGTATCTTTTTTTCCCTTGCTGCTTTCAAGATTTTCTCTTTGTATATCAATATTTTGACTATGATGTGAGGATAACAACTCTTTGTATTTATTCTATATGAAGTTTGTTGAGCTTCTTGGATGTGTGGATTAATGATTTTCATCAAATTTAGAAAATTTTCAGACACGATTTCTTCAAATATATTTTTGATCTTTTTTCTTTCCCCTTTTTTTTCCTGGAACTCCCACTATGCATATGTTGGTGTGTTAATGATGTCCCACCTTTTTCTGAGGTCCTGTTCATGTTTCTATTTTTTTCTTTCTGTTTTTGAGACTGCATAGTCTCTATTGATCTATCTTTGCCAGTTTTTTCTTCTGACAGCTCAAATCACTGTTAAGCCCCTCTAAGTTTTTTATGTTTGGTAATTTCACTTTTCAACTACAAAATTTTTGTTTTTATAATTTTTATCTGTCATTTTTATAATTTCTATCTGTTTGCTGATACTATTTGATGAGACACTGTCATCATAAATTCCTTTAACTCTTTAAGCATGGGTTCCTTTAGCTCTTTGAACATACTAATAGTAGTCGTCTTGAAGTCTTTGTCTGATAAGTCCAACATCTAGGCCCCCTAAATAAGTTCCTTCCTATTGCCTGCATTCCCCTCACTGTATGTGGATCACACATTCCTGTTTCCTTACTGTTTTTTTGATAACTAGACATTTAAATTAATACATTGTAGCAACTCTGGATACTGATCTCTCACTGCTTGGAGCTTATTGTTTGCTTCCTTATTTGTTTAATAACTTGGCTGGACTGCTTTAATGAGATCTATTCCCCGTAATGTGCAGCCTGTGATGTCCCTTCTGAGAGGGCACTGCCATGGGCCCACAGTCTTTAATCCTGATCACCAGAGGTGACTGTGGTTTTAATCAGGCTCTTTTTGACTATTTCTTTTCCCTTTCAGCTTCTGGTCTTTCTCTATTCATATCACATTCCTCTGTAGGCTCCACTAATTGCTAGCTGATTGCTCCATTTTTTTGGACAACACGCTATGTATGGCATTAATTGTTCCATAGTCTGATACAATTAAAATTCAGCGCCTTGAAAGGGGCAGGTTGTTGCCAGTCTTTGAGGCTGGCTGGGATTCTCTCCGAATAGAACCTCTATGCAACAGAGTAAGAGCTGAGAGGTGAACCAGATTTTCATTGGCTATCCCACCTGTATCTTCCCTGGAGAGATGGGTCTGTGTGTGTAGGAGGATGGAGGGAGGTAAGGGTTGGTATCACCTCTTGGTTTTGGCCACCAGCTAGCATGGATCTTCCATAACCCAGTGCCAGAGAGGGTGGAAACTGCTGACATTCATCATCTGCCACATGGTCTTTGCCTTAGGAAGCTGGTGGAGGCAGGAGCTCACACTTGGGTGCCACACCCACTGGAGCAACTCAGAACTGTGTGTAGGAAAGGGGGACTGCATTCTTCAACAGCTGTCCTGCCTGGGTCCTACCCAAAATGCAGGGGTTGATGTGACAAAAGTTGTCCCCCAGCTGTTGCCAACTGCTTGAATAGAGGTCCTCTGTATACAGATATGTGGAAAGTGGGATCTGCTGATATTCACGGGCTGCTGAAACCACCCAGAATAGTAATTCCATCCCACAGAGCTGAGGAGGATAGGAACTTCCAGTTGGGTACCAAACCCACTGGGCCCACTGAAACTCTTCTGCAAGGGAGAAGTGTTGGTGGATGGGTGCAGTCTCTAGTTTGAATGTTGCAGCCTCCGCAGTTCTTACTGAGTTTCCAGAGATTTTTTTGAGTAAGGGCTTTTCAATTTGTTGTAAGCTCTTTGATTAGTCTTTTTTTTTTTTTTTTTAATTATTATACCTTAGGTTTTAGGGTACATGTGTGCAATGTGCAGGTTAGTTACATATGTATACATGTGCCATGCTGGTGCGCTGCACCCACTAACTCGTCATCTAGCATTAGGTATATCTCCCAATGCTATCCCTCCCCCCTCCCCCCACCCCACAACAGTCCCCAGAGTGTGATGTTCCCCTTCCTGTGTCCATGTGTTCTCATTGTTCAGTTCCCACCTATGAGTGAGAATATGCGGTGTTTGGTTTTTTGTTCTTGCGATAGTTTACTGAGAATGATGATTTCCAATTTCATCCATGTCCCTACAAAGGACATGAACTCATCATTTTTTATGGCTGCATAGTATTCCATGTTGTATATGTGCCACATTTTCTTAATCCAGTCTATCATTGTTGGACATTTGGGTTGGTTCCAAGTCTTTGCTATTGTTAATAATGCCACAATAAATATATGTGTGCATGTGTCTTTATAGCAACATGATTTATAGTCCTTTGGGTATATACCCAGTAATGGGATGGCTGGGTCAAATGGAATTTCTAGTTCTAGATCCCTGAGGAATCACCACACTGACTTCCACAATGGTTGAACTAGTTTACAGTCCCACCAACAGCGTAAAAGTGTTCCTATTTCTCCACATCCTCTCCAGCACCTGTTGTTTCCTGACTTTTTAATGATTGCCATTCTAACTGGTGTGAGATGGTTATCTCATTGTGGTTTTGATTTGCATTTCTCTGATGGCCAGTGATGGTGAGCATTTTTTCATGTGTTTTTTGGCTGCATAAATGTCTTCTTTTGAGAAGTGTCTGTTCATATCCTTCGCCCACTTTTTGATGGAGTTGTTTGTTTTTTTCTTGTAAACTTGTTTGAGTTCTTTGTACATTCTGGATATTAGTCCTTTGTCAGATGAGTAGGTTGCGAAAATTTTCTCCCATTTTGTAGGTTGCCTATTCACTCTGATGGTAGTTTCTTTTGCTGTGCAGAAGCTCTTTAGTTTAATTAGATCCCATTTGTCAATTTTGGCTTTTGTTGCCATTGCTTTTGGTGTTTTAGACATGAAGTCCTTGCCCATGCCTGTGTCCTGAATGGTAATGCCTAGGTTTTCTTCTAGGGTTTTTATGGTTTTAGGTCTAGGATTTAAGTCTTTAATCCATCTTGAATTGATTTTTGTATAAGGTGTAAGGAAGGGATCCAGTTTCAGCTTTCTCCATATGGCTAGCCAGTTTTCCCAGCACCATTTATTAAATAGGGAATCCTTTCCCCATTTCTTGTTTTTCTCAGGTTTGTCAAAGATCAGATAGTTGTAGATATGCGGTGTTATTTCTGATGGCTCTGTTCTGTTCCATTGATCTATATCTCTGTTTTGGTACCAGTACCATGCTGTTTTGGTTACTGTAGCCTTGTTGTATAGTTTGAAGTCAGGTAGTGTGATGCCTCCAGCTTTGTTCTTTTGGCTTAGGATTGACTTGGCGATGCGGGCTCTTTTTTGGTTCCATATGAACTTTGAAGTAGTTTTTTCCAATTCTGTGAAGAAAGTCATTGGTAGCTTGATGGGGATGGCATTGAATCTGTACATTACCTTGGGCAGTATGGCCATTTTCACGATATTGATTCTTCCTACCCATGAGCATGAAATGTTCTTCCATTTGTTTGTATCCTCTTTTATTTCCTTGAGCAGTGGTTTGTAGTTCTCCTTGAAGAGGTCCTTCACATCCCTTGTAAGTTGGATTCCTAAGTATTTTATTCTCTTTGAAGCAATTGTGAATGGGAGTTCACTCATGATTTGGCTGTTTGTCTGTTACTGGTGTATAAGAATGCTTGTGATTTTTGCACATTGATTTTGTATCCTGAGACTTTGCTGAAGTTGCTTATCAGCTTAAGGAGATTTTGGGCTGAGACAATGGGGTTTTCCAGATATACAATCATGTCGCCTGCAAACAGGGACAATTTGACTTCCTCTTTTCCTAATCGAATACCCTTTATTTCCTTCTCCTGCCTAATTGCCCTGGCCAGAACTTCCAACACTATGTTGAATAGGAGTGGTAAGAGAGGGCATCCCTGTCTTGTGCCAGTTTTCAAAGGGAATGCTTCCAGTTTTTGCCCATTCAGTATGATATTGGCTGTGGGTTTGTCATAGATAGCTCTTATTATTTTGAGATACGTCCCATCAATACCTAATTTATTGAGAGTTTTTAGCATGAAGGGTTGTTGTTGAATTTTGTCAAAGGCCTTTTCTGCATCTATTGAGATAATCATGTGGTTTTTGTCTTTGGTTCTGTTTATATGCTGGATTACATTTATTGATTTTCGTATATTGAACCAGACTTGCATCCCAGGGATGAAGCCCACTTGATCATGGTGGATAAGCTTTTTGATGTGCTGCTGGATTTGGTTTGCCAGTATTTTGTTGAGGATTTTTGCACCAATGTTCATCAAGGATATTGGTCTAAAATTCTCTTTTTTGGTTGTGTCTCTGCCTGGCTTTGGTATCAGGATGATGCTGGCCTCATAAAATGAGTTAGGGAGGAGTCCCTCTTTTTCTGTTGATTGGAATAGTTTCAGAAGGAATGGTACCAGCTCCTCCTTGTACCTCTGGTAGAATTCGGCTGTGAATCCATCTGGTCCTGGACTTTTTTTGGTTGGTAAGCTATTGATTATTGCCACAATTTCAGCTCCTGTTATTGGTCTGTTCAGAGATTCAACTTCTTCCTGGTTTAGTCTTGGGAGAGTGTATATGTCGAGGAATTTATCCATTTCTTCTAGATTTTCTAGTTTATTTGCATAGAGGTGTTTGTAGCATTCTCTGACGGTAGTTTGTAATTCTGTGGGATTGGTGGTGATATCCCCTTTATCATTTTTGATTGCATCTATTTGATTCTTCTCTCTTTTTTTCTATATTAATCTTGCTAGCGGTCTATCAATTTTGTTGATCCTTTCAAAAAAGCAGCTCCTGGATTCATTAATTTTTTGAAGGGTTTTTTGTGTCTCTATTTCCTTCAGTTCTGCCTTGATTTTAGTTATTTCTTGCCTTCTGCTAGCTTTTGAATGTGTTTGCTCTTGCTTTTCTAGTTCTTTTAATTATGATGTTAGGGTGTCAATTTTGGATCTTTCCTGCTTTCTCTTGTGGGCATTTAGTGCTATAAATTTCCCTCTACACACTGCTTTGAATGCATCCCAGAGATTCTGGTATGTTGTGTCTTGGTTCTCATTGGTTTCAAAGAACATCTTTATTTCTGCCTTCATTTCGTTATGTACCCAGTAGTCATTCAGGAGCAGGTTGTTCAGTTTCCATGTAGTTGAGCGGTTTTGAGTGAGATTCTTAATCCTGAGTTCTAGCTTGATTGCACTGTGATCTGAGAGATAGTTTGTTATAATTTCTGTTCTTTTACATTTACTGAGGAGAGCTTTACTTCCAAGTATGTGGTCAATTTTGGAATAGGTGTAGTGTGGTGCTGAAAAAAATGTATATTCTGTTGATTCGGGGTGGAGAGTTCTCTAGATGTCTATTAGGTCCGCTTGGTGCAGAGCTGAGTTCAATTCCTGGGTGTCCTTGTTGACTTTCTGTCTCGTTGATCTGTCTAATGTTGACAGTGGGGTGTTAAAGTCTCCCATTATTATTGTGTGGGAGTCTAAGTCTCTTTGTAGGTCACTCAGGACTTGCTTTATGAATCTGGGTGCTCCTGTATTGGGTGCATATATATTTAGGATAGTTAGCTCTTCTTGTTGAATTGATCCCTTTACCATTATGTAATGGCCTTCTTTGTCAAATTGATCCCTTTACCATTATGTAATGGCCTTCTTTGTCTCTTTTGATCTTTGTTGGTTTAAAGTCTGTTTTATCAGAGACTAGGATTGCAACCCCTGCCTTTTTTTGTTTTCCATTTGCTTGGTAGATCTTCCTCCATCCTTTTATTTTGAGCCTATGTGTGTCTCTGCACATGAGATGGGTTTCCTGAATACAGCACACTGATGGGTCTTGAGTCTTTATCCAATTTGCCAGTCTGTGTCTTTGAATTGGAGCATTTAGTCCATTTACATTTAAAGTTAATATTGTTATGTGTGAATTTGATCCTGTCATTATGATGTTAGCTGGTTATTTTGCTCGTTAGTTGATGCAGTCTCTTCCTAGTCTCGATGGTCTTTACATTTTGGCATGATTTTGCAGTGGCTGGTACCAGTTGTGCCTTTCCATGTTTAGCGCTTCCTTCAGGAGCTCTTTTAGGGCAGGCCTGATGGTGACAAAATCTCTCAGCATTTGCTTGTCTGTAAAGTATTTTATTTCTCCTTCACTTATGAAGCTTAGTTTGGCTGGATATGCAATTCTGGGTTGAAAATTCTTTTCTTTAAGAATGTTGAATATTGGCCCCCACTCTCTTCTGGCTTGTAGAGTTTCTGCCGAGAGATCCACTGTTAGTCTGATGGGCTTCCCTTTGAGGGTAACCCGACCTTTCTCTCTGGCTGCCCTTAATGTTTTTTCCTTCATTTCAACTTTGGTGAATCTGACAATTATGTATCTTGGAGTTGCTCTTGTCGAGGAGTATCTTTGTGGCATTCTCTGTATTTCCTGAATCTGAATGTTGGCCTGCCTTGCTAGATTGGGGAAGTTCTCCTGGATAATATCCTGCAGAGTGTTTTCCAACTTGGTTCCATTCTTCCCGTCACTTTCAGGTACACCAATCAGACGTAGATTTGGTTTTTTCACATAGTCCCATATTTCTTGGAGGCTTTGCTCGTTTCTTTTTATTCTTTTTTCTCTAGACTTCTCTTCTCGCTTCATTTCATTCATTTCATCTTCCATTGCTGATACCCTTTCTTCCATTTGATTGCATCGGCTCCTGAGGCTTCTGCATTCTTCACGTAGTTCTCGAGCCTTGGTTTTCAGCTCCATCAGCTCCTTTAAGCACTTCTCTGTATTGGTTATTCTAGTTATACATTCTTCTAAATTTTTTTCAAAGTTTTCAACTTCTTTGCCTTTGGTTTGAATATCCTCCCGTAGCTTGGAGTAATTTGATCGTCTGAAGCCTTCTTCTCTCAGCTCGTCAAAGTCATTCTCCATCCAGCTTTGTTCCGTTGCTGGTGAGGAACTGTGTTCCTTTGGAGGAGGAGAGGCGCTCTGCTTTTCAGAGTTTCCAGTTTTTCTGCTCTGTTTTTTCCCCATCTTTGTGGTTTTATCTACTTTTGGTCTTTGATGATGGTGATGTACAGATGGGTTTTTGGTGTGGATGTCCTTTCTGTTAGTTTTCCTTCTAACAGACGGGACCCTCAGCTGCAGGTCTGTTGGAGTACCTGGTCGGCCGTGTGAGGTGTCAGTCTGCCCCTGCTGGGGGGTGCCTCCCAGTTAGGCTGCTCGGGGGTCAGGGGTCAGGGACCCACTTGAGGAGGCAGTCTGCCCATTCTCAGATCTCCAGCTGCGTGCTGGGAGAACCACTGCTCTCTTCAAAGCTGTCAGACAGGGACATTTAAGTCTGCAGAGGTTACTGCTGTCTTTTTGTTTGTCTGTGCCCTGCCCCCAGAGGTGGAGCCTACAGAGGCAGCAGGCCTCCTTGAGCTGTGGTGGGCTCCACCCAGTTTGAGCTTCCCGGCTGCTTTGTTTACCTAAGCAAGCCTGGGCAATGGCGGGCGCCCCTCCCCCAGCCTCGCTGCCGCCTTGCAGTTTGATCTCAGACTGCTGTGCTAGCAATCAGCGAGACTCCGTGGGCGTAGGACCCTCTGAGCCAGGTGCGGGATATAATCTCCTGGTGCGCCGTTTTATAAGCCCATCGGAAAAGCACAGTGTTCGGGTGGGAGTGACCCGATTTTCCAGGTGCCGTCTGTCACCCCTTTCTTTGACTAGGAAAGGGAACTCCCTGACCCCTTGCACTTCCTGAGTGAGGCAATGCCTCGCCCTTCTTCGGCTTGCGCACGGTGCGCACACCCACTGACCTGCGCCCACTGTCTGGCACTCCCTAGTGAGATGAACCCGGTACCTCAGATGGAAATGCAGAAATCACCCGTCTTCTGCGTCGCTCACGCTGGGAGCTGTAGACCGGAGCTGTTCCTATTCGACCATCTTGGCTCCTAGCTGATTTGTCTTTAGAGACTTTAAATAATTGTTTTTGCTAATTTTGACCAGCATACTTGATATCGCTCTAGTGGAGAGGTTTTACTGAACTATTCACAGCATCATCTCAGAAATCCTGCCTCTCATAATTAATTTATATAATTATAAAACCCTGCCATATATTTTAAAGCAAGTTTTGCTTATTGAATAATTTTTCATCTAATTAGCTCATTTCACCTCTACTAAGAACTGGCCTTTCAAAATCTCAAAATCTCAAACTAGATGTTCTTACCTGGGACCTATTTATGAATATGTTCAGATCACAGTACTCACGTCACCAAGATCATGACATGTTTTAATTTGCTCCAAGAAGCACAAAATCTATCCACTGGGCCATTCTACTGCCACTTTAAATCCCAAAAAGATAAACTCTATTTTTAATGTCCTTATTCACTTGGATATTTTATCTTTCCATTTTGAAAAAGACATCCAAAAAATTTCTTCCTTCTTATAATTGTTATTTTTCTTGCCTTGGGAAGTGGTGGTGGCTGGTCGCTCTGGTTATCCTGGGGGTGCTGCCTTGCTTGCTCAAAGCTGAGAGCTCAAGGTGAGTCAGGATCTGCACCCGCAGCAGCAGTATTTCAATATGCTGGAGCATTAGTCTCCACCAAGGAGTGCGCTGGAGCCAATAGAGGAAGATGCTCAGTGAAGATTGGGATCTGGGTCCCAAATCCACCATTTTATTTCCAATAGTCAAAGATGTAAGAGTGTTTTCAATAAGTTTATTTAAAAGGAAAAAACCCACACACAGACCTATATTCCATCATTGTAAAAATTATTTCCACTTTTGTGTATTATTGTATTATTCTTGTCCATTTGCAAATAATTCTTATATTATGGAAATCTCAATTTTTAAAAAACTCTGTGGTTTTTAAATATCATACCATTCATTTTAGATCCTTAGGCTTTTCAGGCTAGAAGTGGAGATGTAAAAAACTTGTTGCTCATCTTTAAACAAATTTACTTTTCAAAGTTTAGATAATATTTCAAAAATTCATTTTTGTAGTTGGTAGAATTTTGGATCTGGAAGGAAAAGACCATCTATTTAATATTTATTTTTACAAAAGAGAAAACAGGGCCCCAGATAAGTTACCTGAGCTGCCTAAAGGGAAAAGTGGCCGATGGCAGAATTATGAGGATTTTTCTGACCCCTAGGTGCTTTCTTAAGTCTCACTATGTTCCCTTGGCTGGCCTCAAACTCCTGGGCTTAAATGATCCTCCTGCCTCAGCCTCCTGAGCAGGTGGGACTACAGGCCTGCACCACCACGCTTGACTTTTCCTTGCATTTTTAACAACATGCTTTATACTAATAAACATCAGCAAATAAGGCTAAACAAGTTATTTAAATTATTTTTTCCCCACACCTGGCACAGAGCTCAAATAGTGACTTTTGGGCTTTAAAAATTTGCTCTTTGAAAACCTAACTTGGCACACACAGTAAGAATATAAAGATGATTTCTCTTTCCTGGAAATTTTAGGTTGTCTGGGTTACAAACAAAAGGGCTGCCCAGGTCGCCCAAAGCACATGCTGAAGCATGCCAAGGAAGGCTTCTCATTGGTCCCAGCCTTCCACATCTCTATGGGCCTCATTAATTTGATGTGCTTTGCTTCTATGACAATAGAACACTGGCCTAGTCAATTACTTGCACTTGCATTTCTCAGCTTGTCACACTCCCCCTCTCTTTTAGGGTCTGGAAATAACTGGGAAAGAAAAGCCTTGTTTCAGAATATTCTCCAGGTTTGTTTCCTTCTTGCACCCAGTAAAACAATGTGGATCTTCCCTCAAATAAGTAGAGGTGAATTTATTCACTTAAAAACATTGAAACTGTTTTGATTACTGCAACGTATGGAAACATCCAAGTTTTAAAAACAGTCAACTCTGTGATACACGCTTATCTCATTAGTCTCTCCTTTTTAATGGAAAATTTCTTGTTTCCACATGTAAAGGTAAGCAATGCAGTTTCTTTATGCTTGAAAATATTAGACCACTAAATATTTCTAATTTCAATATTTTTAAATAGCCGTTGTATAGAATAGTTTTATTCCAGACTGACATGAACATTCTCATATTTCTTGTTTTTAAGACAATACAAATTGTAGCCCTTTCACTTTCCATATGGGGAAAGGGCTGTAGTGGAAATAAGAACCAGCAAAAACCAGACTTTCTACTCTAGTGTTATGTTACTTGAAAGTCAAAACCTCAGTTTCCTTCAGTCTTATAAAGGGGTTGAGAACCTGTTATGTAAGTCACAAGCCTTATGTTGGCTCTATTTTAGTAAGACAAATTTCACTGTGAAAAAGTAAAGAATCTGCTGTTAACTTAATGTTTCTACCACATGCCATCAATTTGAAATGTAGAATTTTCTTCTTTTCTGATATTTCAGAAGTTCAATTCCTCTACCTGTTTTTAAAATTCTATTTTCTCTAATCTCCGTCAACTGGTGTAATAGATATTTATTGAGCTCAGATTCAGGAAATGCTCACAGCAGCATTAAAAATGTTAAAATAATCTCCTTCCATTTTAGGGACAAGGAACTGATGCTGAAGAGCTTAAAGAACATGTGCAAAGTCTTATTGGGAGTAAATGAATTAGGACTTGAACACAAGACTGACTCAAAGGCCTGAGCTTCTATCCATAGTGCTAAACAATCAATTCTAGTGCTTTCATCATCTGTCGCATTCTTTCTCCTAACTTTTAAACATGTTCCAGTGTCTCCTTCTTTAAACCAATAGTAGAGATTTATTTTCTAGATCCTACTTCTCAAGCCCATCTTTTTCCTTCCTTTCATTGTTCAATATCTTGGACAATTAGTCTTTACACACAGACTCCGCTTCTTTACCTCTCCATCCACTCCCCAACTCACTACCACCTGGCTTTTGCCTCTACCATTGTAAAAACTCCTTTCATGAAGGTGAACAGTTATTTAATTGCTAACTCTTATGGCCTTTCCTTTAAACATTTTAAACTCGAAGTACAAGTGCACAGATTTAATTTTGATGAATTTTTACATATTTACACACCACTCATATCAAGTTATAAAATATTTGCGGCATTCCAGAAGGCTCCCTTGTGCTTCTTGACAGTCTTATGCTTAACCCCACTCACAGGTGCCCCCATTCTGACTTCTATCACCACAGACTAAGCTTAAACTAATTTTGGATACTCTGTACATAGAATCATGTACTTGTCTCCTTTTGTATCTGGTTTTGTTTACTCAATATTATGTCTAGTAGATTTATACAAACATCTATATGTAGTTTATTTTAAAAAATTTGCTGAGTAGTATTCAAGATCTGAGTAAGTCACAGATTACTTATTCATTCTACTCTTGATAGATGTATGGTTTATTTTCAGTTTTTGCTATTACTAATAAAGCTGATGTGAACAGTCTTGTACATGGCTTTTGGTAGACATAGCACTCATTTTCTTGGGGCATATACACAGAAGTGGAATTGTTGGCTCATAGACTAAGCATTTACTAAGTTTTGGTAGATTCTGTCAAATAGTTTTTGAAGGTGATTTCACCAATATATACCCTTACTGGCAATATATGAGGGTTTTAACTACTTTATATCTTCACTGTCACTTGATACTGTCCGTCTTCTTTTAGGTGGTACTGTTTTTAAAAATTCCATTTTCCAATTGTTCGTTGTTAGAATTAGAAATACAATTTACCTTTTAAAAGATTTATTGAGATATAATTCACAAACCATACAATTCACCCATTTAAAGTATAAAATTCTTATTCAAAGTATAATAACAAGTATAATAAAAATTCAAAGTATAATAAAAAGTTGTATAACCATCACCACAATCAGTTTTAGAACATTTTCATTACCCCAAGAGGCAGCAGTCCCAAAGCCCCAATTCTGTGTCTCTATTGCCCTCTAGCTCTAGGAAACCACTAATCTGCTTTTTATCTCCAGATTTACCTGTTCTGGCTATTTAATGTAGGAGGAATCAGACACTATGCGATCCTTTCTGATGGCTTCTTTCACTTAGCATCATATTCTCAGGGTTCATGCATGTTATAACATGCTTCAGTACTTCATTCTTTTTTATTGCCAAATAATATTCAATTTTATGTATATACCACATTCTATTTATTGATTGATTAATTGATATACATTTGGATCTTTTTCATTTTTGATTATTATGAATAATGTTGCTATGAACATTTGTGTATATATTATTGTGTGGACATATGTTCCATTTCTCTTGCATATATACCTAGGAGTGGAATTGCTGGATCATATCATAACCCTATATTTAGACTTCTGAGGAAATGCCAGACCCTTTTCCAAAGTGGTTAACCATTTTGAATTTCCTACAACAAGGTGTAGAGATTCTAATTTCTCCATATCATTGACAACACATTATTATCTTTTTATTATAGCTACCCTAGTGCGTATACAGTGATATTTTATTGTGATTGCATTTCCCTGATGGTTAAGGATATAGAGATTTTTTTCATGTGCATATTGATTGTTCTTTTGTATATATGTGTGAACACATATATTGTGGGAAGTGTCTACTCAGATCTTTTGCCCATTTTTAGCTGGTTTGTCTTTTCATTACTAATTTATGATAGTTATTTATATTTTCTAGTTAAAAGTCCATATTTGATATATTATTTGCAAAACTTTTTTGGTATACATCAGGTTGTCTTTTCACTTTCCTGATGATGTCTCTGAAGCACAAAAGTTTTCCATTTTGATGAAATCCAATTTACCACCTTTCTTAGGTTGCTTGTGCTTTTGGTGTCATATATAAGAAACCATTGCCTAATCCAGGGCCATGAGTATTTATGCCTTTTTTTTTTTTCTCAACAGTTACATAGTTTTAGCCCTTACATTCAGGACTTTGATCCGTTTTGAATTTTTTTTTTTTAAATACATGTTGTTAGTAAGGTTTCAACTTCATTCTTTTGCATCCAATTGTCCCAGTGCCATTTGTTGAAATAGCTGTCTTTTTACCATTGAATTGTTTTGTAATCCTTGCCAAAAATAAATTCATCATAAATATGAGGATTTATTTCTAGACTTTCAATTCTATTCCACTGTCTCACATGTCTGTCCTCATTCAAGTACTATATTGTCTCAATTACTGTGGCTTTGTAGAAAATACTGAAATCAGTTAGTATGAATCTTCCAACTTTGTTCTTTTTCGAGATTGTTTTGTTATTATGGGCTCCTTGAATTTCCAAATCAATTTTATTTATTTGGATAAGCTTGTCAACTTCTGCAACAAAGTCAGCTACTGGGATTTTGATAGAGATTGTGTTGAATCTGTAGACTTATTTGGGAAGTAATGCTATCTTAGCAATATTAAGTCTTCTAATCCTTGAACATGGGAAGTCTTTCCATTTATTTAGGTCTTCTTTAATTACCTTCAACAGTGCTTTGTAGTTCTGAGTATAAGTTATACACTTCTTTTTGTTAAATTTATTCATAAGGGTGTTATTCTTTTTGATGCTATTGCAAATAAAATTGTTTCTTCATTTCATTAAATGTTACCATTTAGAAATACAATTAGTCATTGTACATTGATCTTCCTTCCTGCAATCTATCTTAGTCTGTTTTGTGCTGTTACAAAAAATCTGAGACTGGGTAATTTATAAAAAACATAAATTTATTTCTTACAGTTCTTGAGGCTGGGAAGTCCAAGATCAAGATACTGGAAGTTCTAGTATCTGGTGAGGGCTTAATCTCTGCTTCCAAAATTGTATCTTGAATGCTGTGTCCTCACATGGCGAAAGGGACAGAAAGGCAAAAGAGAACAAACACTGTTTTCTTACATGGTGGAAGAGCAGAAAGGGATGACCACTAGTTCCCTCCAGTGCTTATAAGCTCTTCCTACAGGACTTAATCACCTTCAAAGGGTCCCACCTCTTAATACTATCACATTGACAGTTTCACATTTCAGTACACAAATTTGGGGGGACATTCAGATCATAACATTTGCTAATTTTTTTTCTTAATTCTATGGATTGTTAGTGGATTCCTTGGGAATATGTAAAACTATATTTGCATTTGTTCTGACTATATATATTACATAACAATACCCAAATTATATATATGGATACACACACACATATATATGCATACTTATATGTATATACACACATATACACATATATGTATAAAAATTATATATGTATATATGTGTGTGTGTATATATATACACACAAAAATGCTCTATTGACCAGAAGTGTTGAGAGCAGATATGTTTGTATTTTTTCTGATCTTAGAAGCGAAGTATCCAGGCTTTCACCATTATGTAGTATGTTAGTTACGCGTTTTTTTGTAGATGTCTTTTATCAAGTTGAGGGCATTTCGTTCTATTCCTAGTGTATTTACTTTTTAAAAAAGTCATGAAACAGTACAGAATTTTGTCAAATGTTGCCTTTGTTTATTATAATAATCATGTGGTTTTGTCTGTTATTCTATTGATGGCATTTATTACATTAATTGATTTTGAAATCTTAAACCAACTTTGTATTTCTGGGATAAGTCCTACTGGGTCAGGACTTTTTCTATTCGAATTTTCTATTTCTTCTTGAAACAGTTTCTGTAATATGTGACTTTCTAACTATTTGTTCATTTCATCTAGATTGTCTAATTTGTTGCATACAGTTTTTTAAAAAATAGGATTCCCTTATCATCCTTCCTATTTCTGTAATGTCTGTAGTAATGTCTCATTTTTCATTCCTGATTTTATAATTTGAGTCTTCTTTCTGTTTTCCTTCATCAGTCTTGCTAAAGTTTTTTTCAAATTGTTGATCTTTTCAAAGCTTCAACTTTCAGTTTTGTCTGTTGTTTTTCTATTCTCTATTCTTGATCTAATCTTTGTTATTTCTTTCAATCTCCTTACTTTGGATATGGTTTGTTCCTCTTTTTCTAATTTGTTAAGGTGTAAGGTTAGGTTATTTTTTAAAGATCTTTGAGTAAGCGTTCGCAGCTGTAACATTTCCTTTAAGTACCTGCAGTCATTGAATCCAATAAGTTTTAATATTTTGGGTTTTCATTTTCAGTTTTTCATAGCTTTAAACATTTTCCTTGTTATTTTCTCCTCAATTTTTTGTTGAATTTTTACTTCATCCCATTGTAGTTGGAGAACATACTTTGTGTGATTCAATCATGTGCAATTTATTGAGGTTTGTTTTATGCCCTCAGTGTGGTCTATCCTGGAGAATGTTTCTTGTGTGCTTGATGAGAATGTATGTTTTGTTTTGTGCAGTGCTCTACAGATGTCTCTTAGATCCACTTTTTAACATTTTCTTTTTATATATTGATCTTCTGCCTAGTTTTATTTATTGTTGAAAGTGGAGTATTGAAGTCTTCAACTAGTATTGTTGAATTATCTGTTTCTCTTCAATTCTATTAGTTTTTGGGTCTCTGTTATTAGGTGATTACATTTTAATAATAATAATTATTTTTCTGATGGATTTACCTTGTTATCATTAAAATATCTTTCTTTTTCTTTAACTACTATATTTTGTCTACTATTTTGTCCAGTATTATTAAAACTATTCCAGCAAATTTTTTTAACTGCTTGTATGTTATATATATTTTTTGTCTTTTACTTCAACACAGTATGTCTTTGAATCTAAAGTGTATGTTTTGTAGGCAACAAATAATTAGATTATTAAAAAAATCAATTTTACCAATCTCTGCCTTCTGATTAAATCTATTTATATTTATCTGATTATATCTATTTATATTTAATATATGTACTGATAAAGTAGGTTTTATGACTGTCATTTTACTGTGTTTCCTACATGTTTTATTTCTATTTCTCTATTTGTTCCCTCTATTGTACAAATAGATATTTTCTAGTGGACATTTTAAATTATTATTTTTTGTTTCTCTTCCTATATATTTTCAGTTATTCTCTTAGTAGTTGCCCTGAGATGACAGTATCATAATTTAAATAATTTAGTTTGAATTAACAGTAACTTAATTTCAGTAGCATACCAACACTTTGTTTTAATTTACCACAGTTTTCTCTCCCGTCATTTGTAGTCTTATTGTCATACAAGCTACATCTGTATACATAATAATAGCATCAACAGTGTTGTATAATTATTGCTTTATGCAGGCATCTTTTAAAATACATTAGAGAAGAGTTACATACAAAAGTACATTTATATCATATTTCAGAAGACCTACATTTTTATCTTTATTGTTGCTTTGTGGGAATTTCTTTGTGTAAATTCAAGTTATTGTCTAGTGTCTTTTCATGTCAGCCTAAAGGACTGCCTTCAGTATTTCTTGTAGTGTAGGTGTGCTAACAACAAATTATGTGTTTGTATTTATCTCGGATCATGCAGTTTCTTCATTTTTTAAGGAGATTGTTTAGATGGCTATAGAATCCTTGGTTGACAGTCTTTTTAAATTTGATTTTATTTATCGATATATAATAATTGTGTATATTTTTGGGATAAATGTGATATTTTGATACTTGTATGCCATGTGTAATGACCAAATCAAGGTAATTGTGTTATCTGTCACCTCAATGACAATCTTTTTATTTTAATACTTTAAAGATGTCATTCTGCTATCTTCTGGCATACATGATTTCTGATGAGAAGTCAACTACAAATGTTATTGAAGATTCCTTAAATGTGATAAATTGTTTTTCTTTCCTGTTTTCTGTTTTTGACTATGGTGCATTTATCACTATCAATCACTATCAGTTTGACTATAGTGCATTTAAGTGTAGGTCCCTTTGAGTTTATTCTACCAAAATGTATTGAGTGATTTGAATATGTAAATTAATATTGTAACATTTAATTTTCAGCTCTTCATAATTTTTGTGTTAGTCACTTTGTATAAAATAATACTACAGAGTGAGGTAAATGATATTTACTTGGTAAAAGGAGCATATCTTTTCTTAGGTCAGGCCACTGTTGTGTGGAATGAGTCAATCTAAAGTTTTTTACCTGAGTCTGGGCTTTATCTGATTCATTTCACTACTTTTTTCAAACATTGTAAGGAAGTATGGAATGAGAACTTTGGTTTACCAGGCCTGGGACTTAAGTGTTGGCAGTATTTCAGAGATCTACCTTTGATTCCCAGGCAAGTTGAGAGATCTCTTCTTGCTTTACAATTTTGCTCTCTGTTTTTCGGGTTACTGCATTCAGTCTCACCCTGCTTTCTGAACTACTAGAGTGCTGCTTTTCTGCCCTCAGATATTTGGAAGGTGGAAACTCTACCCTCTGTGAAGGCTAACAATGCCTTGGTGTGGGCACTCTTAGCTGGCTTCTCCTCCAGTCTTTGGCATTTGAAAGTGTGGGTGGCTTGGAACATTTTTAACTCTCTTGCCTGGCCCCTTCGTTGAATGAAAATCCCAAGTACCTATGGGTGACATCCTTTCTCTGTCTCTCCCACTCCACTTTTGCTGTATGACACAAGCACTAACTGATGGCTTGTGAGGAAGAGTTGGCAGGTAGTTGGAGACATGCTTTGTGGCTGGAACTCCTAAGGATTCTAGCCTTTCATACTACTACACATGCACCAATTAGAAATTCATTGTTTTTCTCCCTATCTCCTCCTCTTCTGCAGGGATAGGAACAGTCTTTTCTCTCTTCTGAAGGTTCTTCATTTTTTGGAGTTTGAGTCATTTGAGTTATTTTGGTTCCTTAGGTCTTTGATGTGTTTCTAAAATATCCATGATTTTGTAGCCTATGTGGCTTGTTACATCATTCAGATGCGAGTAATAGTATCTTGTGATTTTCTGCATCCAAACTGGAAGTGAAATCATCCCTAGGATTTTAAGATACTATTTACTTTTCCCATTAGAAGTCCTTTGAGATATGAGGTCTTTTTATCCCCATTTCATAGGTAAGGAAACATATCATGTTCAAAGTTCAATAATCTTTCCAGTGCTAGGTAGTCAATGAGTTTCAGTATTCATTTAAAATCAGATTTTTTTACTTTAAATTCATTTATTGATTTTCTTATTCACTATATCTTTTGGGGCCAAGAGAGAGGAAAGAATGATTCATACTTCAGAACTGAATTGAGAAAACCATCATTTGGTGGTGTATTGTCAGGTATTCTATTCCCAGGAAGGTAGATTTTAAAGAAGTCTATCTTAAAATAAATTGGGAAGCATTCCATAAATTCTTTTGTTGAAAATTCTGATTGTGACCCAATTTTGCTGCTTTTCTCACCAGCTGGATAAGTGAACTTCAGAGCTTATCCAAGCCAGGTAGAGAGCAGCTGTTCTGGTGTCCATCACTCTGGTGCATACACTCTGAAGTGACTGATTAGCCCATTAGCAGCTGGCTTAGTGGAATTTTGAAAGAACCTGTGCTTCTCAACCCAAATGCCTGAGACCCAGAGAGAGAACACTTGGCTACTGATACCTGAAGAATAAATTACTTCCAATTCTGGGGAAAAATTTCTCAAAATAAAAATGAACATAAATGTAAAAATATTCCTAAGGAATATGCATGCACCTGAGGTCCCCCCAATTTTATATTTTGAGACTTCTAAGGTGATAATCCTTTGTTTTCTAAAGAAAATAATTAACACAAATTGGTTCCCTGTGTCACTTTTGAATTTTCAAAGTGTGGTCTGATTTTTTTAGTTTGAGATTAATTTAAAAGAAACAAGCTGATGTGTAGAGTTAAAGGCACCATGTCACCCAAAATCATGTTTCAGTGTGTTTCCCCTCACTCCAGCCCTTCTCATATTTCCTTCTTTGTTGCTGCAACTGTGCATCTTGCTTTGGCTTTAAGCATCTCTATATGTTAACTCAAAAGGAAACATTGTTCTGTTCTGACTGACTCTTAGATAATTCTCCAGTCTGTATGTTAGGAAGAAAATCTCACGAATAACCACCACTAAAGAACCTACTCATGTAACCAAATACCTCTTTCCCAAAATCCTATGGAAATAAAAAATTTTTAAAAAACAATATGGGAGTGAAGATTATTTTGTTTGTGTAGTCACAGTGATACTTTTAAAGTGCAGATAGTGGAGATGTGAATAGACAGTTCCCCTGTTAGCAAATGCTTCAATGGCTCTCCACTGACCTGAGGAATCAACCCTTCCTTTCCATTTGATTTATATGATTCTTCGTGGTCTAGCATGGCTTACTCCTGAAGTCAGACTCTAGGCTCTATCCTCACTGTGCTTCTCATCCATCATGGTTTTGCTAACCATACTGGTGATAGCACAATAGGGATTTGATCTGTTATCCTCTTTAACTTTTCTCCAGCATTTCATAAGAATGACTCCCCTCTTCTTTTGGAAATGTTCTACTCCCTTTGCTTCTATGACAATGGTTTCTTCTTGTGATCTTCCTAAAGTACTTGTCATTCGGTCTCAGTTTCAATTTTGGACATGTTAATTTTGAAATGCATATGAGAGAGCCAAGCAGGGATCATTAGTATCCAAGGCCTTTGGATATATGGGTCTGGAGATCCTCCTGGCTCCTCTTTTGAATTATCCTTCAACTGAGGTCCTAACATCTGAGTCCTGGGTCCTCCTCTTTCCATCTCTCTCTGTTCTCCTTTCATATTTCCTTTTCCTTCTCCCTGCTCTCTTTTATTCTCTTTGGAAATGACTTTTAAAATCTATGATATCAGAGGAACCCACCCCCCATATTTCAACATAGATTCTTTCTATTTTCCGTAAGTGTTGGCTGGCTGAGAAATAAAGAGAGAGAGTACAGAGACAGGAATTTTACAGCTGGGCCTCTGGGGGTGACATCACCTATCAGTAGGACTGTGATGCCCACCTGTGCCTTAAAGCCAGCAAGTTTTATTAAGGATTTCAAAAGGGGAGGGGTGCAAGAACAGGGAGTAGGTCACAAAGATCACATGCTTCAAAGGGCAAAAAGGAGAACAAGATCACATGCTTCTAAGGGCAAAATCAGAAACTTCTGATAAGGGTCCAACAAAGATCACAAGGAAAATGGCAAAAGCAAAGATCACAAGTCAAAGGGCAAAAGCAGAATTACTGATAAGGGTCTATGTTTAGTGGTGTACGTATTGTCTTGATAAACATCTTAAACAACAGAAAACAAGGTTTGAGAGCAGAGAATCAGTCTGACCTCAAATTTACCAGGGCAGGGTTTTTCCCCACCCTAGTAAGCCTGAGGGTACTACAGGAGACAGGGGCATATTTCAGTCCTTATCTCAACCACATAAGACAGACACTCCCAGAGCAGCCATTTATAGACCTCCCCTCCAGGAATGCATTCCTTCCCCAGGGTATTAATTATTAATATTCTTTGCTAGGAAAAGAATTTAGCAATATCTTCCCTACTTGCACGTCCATTTATAGGCTCTCTGCAAGAAGAAAAATATGGCTCTATTTTTCCTGACCCCGCAGGCAGTCAGACCTTATGGTTGTCTTCCCTTGTTCCCTGAAAATAGATGTTATTCTGTTCTTTTTCAAGGTGCACTGATTTCATATTGTTCAAACACACGTGTTTTGCAATCAATTTGTACGGTTAACACAATTATCATAGTGGCCCTGAGGTGACGTACATCCTCAGCCTATGAAGATAACAGGATTAAGAGATTAAAGTAAGACAGGCATAAGAAATTATGAAAGTATTATTTGGGAACTGGTAAATGTCCATGAAATCTTCACAAGTTATGTTTCTCTGCGGCGGCTCCAGCCAGTCCCTCTGTTCGGGATCCCTGACTTCCTGCAACACTATGACAATTCTAACACTTAAATCTCTAGCCAGTACTTCTCCATGAGCGATAGACTTTCATACATAAGCTGTTTGGAAGCATGTGTGTTTCTCAAACAAAATGTGAGCTCCCTAGGAACAGGACCTTATCTTTCTTGTCCACTATTGTATTGCTATTACCTAGAAATACCTAGAATATTGAGTGCTTGGGACTCAGCATATGCTAAAAAATATTCAAACAAATAGATATTAAATTTTATCAATTATGCCTATGAGGTCTTTTCAGAATCCTTTAAGTGAAGGCTATCAATTTTCCATTCCCTAGTAGATGTGTGGCTTGATGTGTGGATGGTGCAGTGCAAAAATTTATGTACAAGCCAAGCCTTGAGGTCACCAGTGAAAGAGGGCTCATTTTGTGGGTGCTTATAAAGACAAGATAGCAAATATGCCATTAAATTTAATTCAACTTACTGAATTCTACCAATACAATACAGTTTTATTTGTTCATTCTTTGTCAATGAATAGATGAAATGTTTCTACTTTTCTGTGGTTAATAATTTGGATCTTATTCAAATTACTAACAATGTCAAATTAAATAAAAATGTTATGAAGATACAGGGTCACGTGATGAGTAGAAGCATCTGCTTTAGCAGACAAAATGTCCTGATGCCTTGGAAATATTTTCTGAACAACTGAATATGGCTAGAATTAGGATTGGGGTTTTTTTTCCCTTTATTAGCTTTCATAATCTATATTAATTTGAAAAATAAAAAGTATCCTTTATAACATCTAGTAGTTATAAATAATAATTGTGTAAGGAACATTTATGAGCCCACTTCCAAATACAAAACTACAACATTAACACATTTTCAGTTCCCTATTAATTCTCTTCCTTCTACCCATCTCTCTGCCTCTCTGCCGTCTCCATTACTCCATGCCACAGTGGTAATTACTATTCCAAAACTTACATTTATCATTAATTGTTTCTTTATAGTTTTATCATATATATACATATGCTAAGTATGCCACTTGGCTTTATTTGTTATTGAACTCTACATACCCTGTAGTTTATTGGGACATGCTTTTTTGACTAAACATTATCATTTCAAGCTGTACCTCTGTTGTTTCAGATAGTCATAATTCATTGTTGTGTGAATATACCACAACTTGATTCATCTGTTCTCAGTCAATGGATATTTGTGATGTTTCTACTTTTATGCCATTAAGGATTCTGCTTTTATACAAATGTTTAACAAAGTAATATTTGTTTTTAAATGCACAATTTTAATTTACTGTTTTAAAACACATATTCAATGTCACTGTACTATCTTTCTTTAATAAGATTTTGCCCATAAAAAGTTATCAATGCCTGCACTTTTTAGACCTATTGTATGTGGCTATCATTCTTTAGCTTCCTAAAGCGGCTTATTTTTCCTTACTCCTGGGCCTTTGCAGGTACGGTTCTATCTTGAAGGATTTTTGCCTCACTACTTCTCTCTCTCATTTGCCTGTGTACCTCCTATTCATCCTTCAGGTCTCATCTTAGATGTTACTTTTTCCAGGAAGCTTTGCAGACTGCCCCATGTTGTGGCAGGTGGCTCCAACCCCTGCCACACACACCCATTCTACTCTGTATTTTCCTTTTCAAAGTGCTCATTATGCTCACATGCATCATAGTTTCTGTTTACTTCTTTGTCTTCACCACTAACATGTGAACTGGGAATGGTAAACACTATGCCTCATTTTCTCATACATCCCCAGAACCCAGGCCAGGAGCTGGCATTAAACAGATATTCAAAAAATATTTGTTAAATAAATATATGAGAGAAAGTGGTAGAGCAAGATGGCAGAACAGAAGGCTCCACCAATTGTTCCTGCTGCAAGGACACCAATTTAACAACTATATACCAAAAAAAGCACCTTCATAAGAACCCCAAATCAAGTGAAAACTCACAGTACCTGGATTTAACTTAATATAGCTCAGAGAGGCACTGAGGAGGGCCAGAGAGAGTCTTGAATCACTGACACCACCCCTCCCCCATTTCCCAGCCGTGACCACCTGGCTCAGAGGGGGAATTTCTGAGCCCGGGAGAGGGAGAGTACAGCAACTGTGAGACATTGCATTGAACTCAGTGGTGCCCTGTCATAGCAGAAAGCCAAACTGGCTGAAACCTGCTCACAGAGGGAGTTTTTAAACCAGCCCTAGCCAGAGGGGAATTGCCCATAGCAGTGGTTGGAACTTGAGTTCTGGCAAGCCTTGCCTCTGTGGGCTGAAGAGCCCTGGGGCTCTAAATAAACTTGAAAGGCAGTGTAAACCACAAGGACTGCAACTCTTAGGCAAATCCTAATGCTGAACTGGGTTCAGAGCCAGCAAACTGGGTGGCAGGGGAGGGATGTGACCTACTGAGACACCAGCTAGGGCAGCAAAGGGAGAGCTTATGCTACCCCTTCCCTAAACCCAGGTGCACAGCTCAAGGCTCCAAAAGATAACCTTTCCTTCTGCTTGAAGAAAGGAGAGGAAAGAATAAAGAGGACTTTGTTTTATATCTTGGATACCAGCTTAGCCATAGTAGGATAGGGCACCAGTGAGAGTCATTAGGCCCTATTTCCAGGCTCTAGCTTCTGGATGACAGTTGCTAGATACATGCTGGGCCAGAAGGGAACATGCTACCTTGAAGGGAAGGACCCAGTCCTGGCAAGACCCATCACCTGCTGACTCAGAGCCCTTAGCCCCTGAACAACCAGCAGTGGTACCTAGGTACTACATTGAGGGTCTTGGGTAAGATTTTGAGATGTGCTGGCTTCAGGTGACATAAGCACATTCCCATCTATGGTGGCTACAGGGAGAGACTTCTGCTTGAGAGAGGCAGAGGGAAAGGTAAAGGGGACTTTGTCTTGCATCTTAGGTGCCAGCTCTGCCACAGTGGGAGCACCAAGCAGGCTCTTGGAGTCTCTCATAACAGGCCTTGGTTCTTGAATAGCTTTTTTGGACCAGAAAGGCTTTCTGGCCAGAAGGGAGCCCATTGTCCTGAAAGCTGACTCCAAGGCCAGGCAGCATTCACTACAAACTGAATAAAGAGCCCTTGGGCCTTAAGGGAACATCAGTGGTAGCTTGGCAGTACTCCCCGCAGCCTGTGGTAATGGTGGCCTCAGGGTGAGGCTCCTCTGCCTTTGGAAAGGGGAGGGAAGAGTGGAAAGTACTGCATGGTTTGAGTGCCAGCTCAGCCACAGTACGATACACCAGGTAGACTTCTAAGGTTCTTGACTTCAATCCCTGGCTCCCAGATGGCACCTCTGGACTGGAAGATCTCACCACTCTCAAAAGAAGGACACAAGCCTTGCTGGCTTTGCCACCTGCTGATTGTAGAGCCCCAGGGCCTTGAGTGAACATAGGCAGTAGCCAGGTGGTGATTACAGGGGAGGCTTGGGTGAGATCCGATGCTATGCTGGCTTCAGGTCTGATCCAGCACAGTCCCAGTGGTAGTGGCCCCAGGGGTGCCTGTGTCACCCCACTCCTAGCTTGGTGGTTCAGAACATAGAAAGAGATTCCATTTGTTTGGAGGAAAGTAAGAGAAGAGAACAAGAGTCTCTGCCTGATGATCCAGAACATTATTTTTTCTTCTGTTCTTTTAATTTATTTTTAATTTTTGTAGGTACATAGTAGTCATACATGTTTATGGGGTACCTGAGATGTTTTGATATATGTACACAATGTATAATAACCACATCATGCAGAATGGAGTATCTATGCCCTCAAGCATTTATCTGTGGTGTTACAAGCAATCCAATTATACTCTTTTAGTTATTAAAAATGTATAATTAAGTTATTTACCAAACTCACCCTGTTGTGCTATCAAATTATAGGTCTTATTCATTCTTTCTGTGTTTTTGTATCTGTTAGCCATCCACACCTTCCCTTTCTAGACGCTGATATTCTCCTTCCTTCTAGTATTCTCCTGGCACTCTCTATCCTTCTATTCTCTTTGTGTTTGGTTCAATTGTTTTGATTTTTAGATCCTACAAATAAGCGAGACAATACGATGTTTGTCTTTCTGTGCCTGACTTATTTTGCTTAATATAATGATCTCCGGTTCTATTCTTGTTGTTGTAAATGACTGGATCTCATTCTTTTTTAGGGCTGTATAGTGCTCCATTGTGTATATGTATCACATTTTGTTTATCCATTCACCTGTTGATAGACACTTAGGTTGCTTCCAAATCCTGGCTATTATGAACAGTGCTGCAACAAACATGGGAGTGCAAATATCTCTTTCATGTACTGATTTCTTGGTGGGGGGCGTGGGGTATATACCCAGCAGTGGAATTGGTGGATCATATGGTAGCTCTATTTTTCGTTTTTTGAGGAATCTCCAAAGTGTTCTCCACAGAGGTTGCACTAATTTACATTCCTACCAACAGTGTACAAGGGTTCTCTTTTCTCCACATTCTTGCTAATATTTGTTATTGCCTGTCTTTTTTATACAAGCCATATTAACTGGGGTGAGATGATATCTCATTGTAGTTTCGATTTGCATTTATCTGATGATCAGTGATGTTGAGCACCTTTTCATGTGCCTTATTTGCCATTTGTATGTCTTCTTTTGAGAAATGTCTATTAAAATATTTTGCCCAGTTTTTGGTTGGGTTATTAGATTTTTTTCCTATAAAGTTGTTTGAATTCCTTATGTATTCTGGTTATATTATCTTTTGTCAAATGAGTCATTTGCAAATATTTTCTCCCATACTGTGGGTTGTTTCTTTGTTTTGTTGATTGTTTCCTTTGCTGTGCAGAAGCTTTTGACCTTGATATAATCTCATTTTTTTTCATTTTTGCTTTGGTTGCCTGTGCTTGTAGGGTATTGCTCAAGAAGTTTTGCTCACACCAATGTCCTGGAGATTTTCCCCAATGTTTTCTTGTGGTAGTTTCATAGTCTGAGTTTTAGACTTAAGTCTTTAATCCATTTTGTATATGGTGAGAGATAGTAGTCTAGTTTCATTCTTTTGGATATGGATATCTAGTTTTCCCAGCACCATTTTTTGGGGAGACTGTCCTTTCCCCAGTGTACATTCTTGGCTCCTTTGTCAAAAATAAGTTCACTGTAGATGTATGGATTTGTTTCTGGGGCACGTATTCTGTTCCATTGGTCTATGTGTCTGTTTTTATGCCAGTTCCATGCTCTTTTGGTTACTATAGCTCTGTAATATAATTTGAGGTCAGGTAATGTGATTCCTCCAGTTTGGTTATTTTTGCTCAGCATAGCTTTGGCTATTCTGGTTCTTTTGTGGTTCTACATAAGGTTTAGGATTATTTTTTTCTACTTATGTGAAGAATGTCTTTAGCATTTTGATAGAGATTACAATGATCCTGTAGATTCCTTTGGGTAGTATAGACATTTTAACAATATTGATTCTTCCAATCCATAAACATGGAATATTTTTCCAGTTTTTGGTGTCCTTTTTAATTTCTTTCATCAGTGTTTTATGGTTTTCATTATAGAGATCTTTCACTTCTTTGGTTAATCCCTAAGTATTTAATTTTATATGTGGCTATTGTAAATGAGATTACTTTTTTTTGAGACAGAGTCTCACTCTGTCACCCAGGCTGAAGTGCAGTAGCATGATCTCGGCTCACTGCAACCTCTGCTTCCTGTTTTCAAGTGATTATCCTGCCTCAGCCTCCCAAGTAGCTGGGATTACAGGCATGCGCCACCATGCCTGGCCTGAGATTACTTTTAAAATTTCTTTTTTAGATTGGTCACTCTTGGCATATAGAAATGCTACTAATTTTGTATTCAAATGTTGTTGATTTTGTATCCTGCAACTTTACTAAATTTGTTTGAGTTCTAATAGTTTTTGATGAAGTCTTTAGGTTTCTCTAAGTAAAAGATTATATAATCTGCAAAGGAGAATAATGTGACTTCTTCCATTTCAATCTGACTGCACTTTATTTCTTTCTTTTGTCTGATTGCTCTAGCTAGGACTTCCAGTACTATGGTGAATAATGGTGGTGAAAGTGGGCATCCTTACCGTGTTCCAGAATGTAGAGAGAAGTCTTTTAGTTTCCTCCCATTCAGTATAATACTAGCTGTGGGTCTGTCATATATGGCTTTCATTATGTTCCTTATATATCCAGTTTTTAAAAGGTTTTTATTATCATGAATGGATGTTGAATTTTGTCAAATGCTTTTCATTGATCAGCATTTGACAAATATACTGTTGAATTTGGTTTGCTAGTATTTTGTTGAGGATTTTTGCATCAGTATTCATCAGAGATATTGGTCAGTAGTTTCCTTTTTTGATGTGCCTTTGTCTGGTTTTGGTATCAGGATAATACTGGCCTGACAGAAGAAGTTTGAAAACATTCCCTCCTTCTCTATTTTTCAGAATAGTTTGAGTAGAATTGGTATTAGTTCTTCTTTAAATGTTCGGTAGAATTCAGCAATGAAGCCATCAGGTCCTGGACTTTTATTTTATTTATTTATTTATTATTGTTATTATACTTTAGGTTTTAGGGTACATGTGTGCAATGTGCAGGTTAGTTACATATGTATACATGTGCCATGCTGGTGCGCTGCACCCACTAACTCGTCATCTAGCATTAGGTATATCTCCCAATGCTATCCCTCCCCCCTCCCCCCACCCCACAACAGTCCCCAGAGTGTGATGTTCCCCTTCCTGTGTCCATGTGTTCTCATTGTTCAGTTCCCACCTATGAGTGAGAATATGCGGTGTTTGGTTTTTTGTTCTTGCGATAGTTTACTGAGAATGATGATTTCCAGTTTCATCCATGTCCCTACAAAGGACATGAACTCATCATTTTTTATGGCTGCATAGTATTCCATGTTGTATATGTGCCACATTTTCTTAATCCAGGACATTTGTAGAAGACTTTTTATTATGGCTTTGATCTTGTTTCTAGTTGTTGGTCTGTTTAGGTTTTGGATTTCTTCATGGTCCAATCTTGGTAAGTTGTACCTGTCTAGGGATTTGTCCATTTCTTCTAGATTTTTCAATTTATTGTCATATAGTTGTTCATTGTTCATAGTAGCTACTGATGATTCTTGGAATTTTTGCAGTATCAGTTGTAATGTCTCCTTTCCGTTTCTGATTTTATTTAATTGTATCTTCCTTTTTTTCTTAGTCTGGCTAAAGATTTGTCAATTTTGCTTAACTTTTCAAAAAAGCAACATTTTTGTTTCATTGATCTTTTGTATTTTTTAATTTCAATTTCATTTACTTCTGCTCTGATATTTCTTATTTCTTTTTTCTACTAATTTTGGGTTTCATTTGCTCTTGCTTTTCTAGTTCATTAAGATTCATTGTTAGATTGTTTATTTGAAATTTTTCTGCTTTTTAAATGTAGGCACTTGTAGCTGTTAGTACTGCTTCTGCTGTACCCCATAGGTTTTTGTGGGTTGTGTTTCCATTATCATTTGTTTAAAGACATTTTTCAATTTTCTTCTTAATTTCTTCACTGACCCCCTGGTCATTCAGGAACATATTATCTAATTTCTATATATTTATTTAGTTTCCACAATTCCTCATGGTGTTAATTTCCAGTTTTATTCCATTGTTGTCAGAGAAGATACTTCATATTATCTGAATGTTTTTAAATGTTTTAAGACTTGTATTGTGACCTAACATATGGCCTGTCCTTGAGAATTATACATGTGCTCAGGAACAGAATGTGTATTCTGCAGCCATTGGATGAAATGTTCTGTAAATATCTATTAGATCCATTTGATCTGTAGTACAGATGAAGTCTGATGTTGCTTTGTTGATTTTCTGTCTGGAAGATCTGTCCAGTGCTGAAAGTGGGGTGTTGAACTACCCATCTGTTATTGTGTTGGGGGATCCCTCTCTTTAGTTCTAATAATATTTGCTTTATATATCTGGGTGCTCCAGTGTTGGGTGCATATATATTTATAATTGTTATATTCATTTGTGGAATTGACCCCTCTATTATTATATAGTGACTTTCTGTGTCTCTTCTTATATGTTTTGTCTTGAAATCCATTTTGTCTGAAATAAGTATAGCTACTCTTGCTCTTTTTTGGTTTCCACTGGCATGGAATATCTTTTTCCATCCCTTTATGTTCAGTCTAAGTGTGTCTTTATAAGTGAAGTGTGTTTTTTATGTAGGCAACAGATCTCTGAGTCTTTTTTTTTTTAATCCATTGAGCCACTCTGTGTCTTTTGATTGGTGAGTTTAGTCCGTTCATATTCAGTGTTATTTTTGATAAGCAAGGACTTACTCCTGTTATTTTGTTATTTGTTTTCTGGTCTTCTCTTCCTTTGTTCTTTCTTTCCTGTCTTCCTTTAGTGAAGGTGATTTTTTTCTGGGGATATAGTAATATAATTTAGTTCACTTTTTATTTTTGTGTATCTGTTGTATGATCTTTGGTTTGAAGTTACCATGAGGCTTGCAAATACTATCTTGTAACCCATTATTTTAACCTGAATAACTACCTAACGTTGTTTGTATAAATGAACAAACAAACATGTAAAAAGAAAACTAATAAAAACTGTACGTTAATTTCGTACCCTCACTTTTTAACTTTTTGTCTCTATTCTTATCTTATTTTGCTATGCCTTTAAAAGTCCTTGTAGTGATTATTTTTGATTGGTTCATCGTTTAGTCTTTTTCCTTAGGATAAGAGTAGTTAACACACCACAGTTCTGTGTTATAATATTCTGTGTACTTACTATTACCAGTGAGTTTTGTACCTTCAGTGGACAAAACTTCAGTGTACTTACTGCTCATTAACATCCTTTTCTGTCTGATGAAGTATTTCCTTTAGCATTTCTTGTAGGACAGGTCTAGTGTTGATGAAATCCCTCAGCTTTCGTTTGTCTGGAAAAGCCTTTATCCTTCATGTTTGAAGGTTATTTTCACAGGATATACTATTCTAGGGTTAAAATTCAAATTTCAGCACTTTGAATGTGTCATGCCACTCTGTTCTGGCCTGTAAGTTTTCCACTGAAAAACCTGCTGCCAGAAGTATTAGAGCTCCATTTTATGTCATTTGTTTATTTTCTCTTGCTGCTTTTAGGATCTCCTTTTTTATCCTTGATCTTTAGAGGTTTATTACATGTTTTAAGGTAGTCTTCTTGGGTTAAATCTGCTTAGTGTCCTATAACCTTCTTGAACTTGCGTATTGATATCTTTCTGTAGGTTTGGGAAATTCACTGTTATCCCTTTGAATAAACTTTCTACCCCTATCTCTTTCTCAACCTCCTCATTAAGGCTAATAACTCTTAGATCTGCCCTTTTGAGGCTATTTTCTAGATCCTGTAGTGTGCTTCATTTTTTAAAATTCTTTTTTCTTTTGTTTCTTCTGACTGTATTTTCAAATAGCCTGTCTTCAAGCTCACTAATTCTTTCTTCTGCTTGATCCATTCTGACATTAACAGACTATGATGCATTCTTCAGTATGCCAATTTCATTGTTCAATTTCAGCATTTCTGCTTAATTTTTAATAATTATTTAAATCTCTTTGTTACATTAATTTGATAGAATTCTGAATTCCTTCTCTGTGTTATCTTGAATTTCTTTGAGTTTCCTCAAAACAACTATTTTGAATTCTGTATCTGAAAGGTCACATAACTCTGATTCTCCAGCACTGGACCCTAGTGCCTTATTTAGTTCGTTTGGTAAGGTCATGTTTTCTTGGATGGTGTTGATGCTAGCAGATGGTTTTTGGTGTCTTGGTATTGAACAGTTAGGTATTTATTGTCATCTTCACTATCTGGGCTTGGTTGTACCTGTCCTTCTTGGGAAGGCTTTCCAGATGTTTGAAAGAACTTGGGTATTGTGATCTAAGTTGTATCTGCTTTAGGGCGCGCCCAAAGCCCAGGATGCTGTGACTCTTGCAGACTCATAGAGGTCCCCCTTGATGATCTTGGATAAGATCCAGGCGAATTCTCTGGATTACCAGGCAGAGACTCTTGTTCTCTTTCCTTATTTTCTCCCAAACAGAGTATATCTGTGTGTACTGAGCCACTTAAAGCTGGGGGTGGAGTGACACAAACCCTCTGTGACCACCACCACTGTGATTGCACTAGGTGAGGCCTGAAGCCAGCACAGCACTGGGTCCTACTCAAGTCTTGCTGTAACCACTCCCTGGCTATTGCCTATGTTCATTCAAGGTTCTGAGGCTCTGTTATCAGCAGATGGCAAAGCCAGCCAGGCCTGTATCCTTCCATGCAGGTGGCAAGTTCCTCCTGGTCCCGGTTGGGTTTAGAGGTGCTATCTGGGAGCCAGGAACTAGAATAAAAAACTTAAAAGTCTTCCTGGTGTTCTATTCTACTGCAGCTGAGCTGGCATTCATACCAGAAGACACAATTCTTCCTACTCTTCTCTCCTTTCCAAAGACACAGGAGCCTCACCCCAAAGCCACCACCACCACAGGCCACGGAGAGTACTGCCAGGCTACCGCCAATGTTCCCTGAAGGCCCAAGGACTCTTCAGTCAGCTTGTGATGAATGCTGCCTGGCCTGGGACTCACCCTTCAGAGCAGTGGGCTCCTCTCTGGCCCAGGGCAGGTCCAGAAATGCCATCCAAGAGTCAAGTCCTGGAATTGGGGGCCCCAAGTGCCTGCTTGGTTCTCTACACACCTGTGGCTGAGCTGGTACCTAAGGTCCACAGCTTGGGAAAGACAAAGTCCTCTTTACTTTTCTCTCTGCTTTCATCAAGCAGAAGGAGTTTCTCCCTGTAGCCACCACAGCTGGTAATATGCTGAGTCTTACCTGAAGCCAGCAATTCTTTGGGGCTTTGGGGCTTACCCAAGACCCTCAACATAGTACCTGGGTATCACTGCTGGTTATTCACTGCCTAAGGGCTCTTCAATTAGCAGGTGATGAATGTTGCCAAGACTGGATCCTTCCCTTCAAGGTGGCAGGTTCCTTTCTGTCCCAGGGTGTGTCTAGAAATATCTGGGAGCTAGGACCGGAAATGGGGGCCTCACAACTCTGACTGGTACCTTATCCTGCTGAGGCTGAGCTGGTGTCCAAGATGCAAGACAATGTCCTTACCAGTCTTCTCTCTCCTCTCATCAGGCAAATGGAAAGCGTCTCTTTTGGAGCTGTGAGTTGTGAGCTGTGCAGCCTGGGGCTATGAAAGGGGTGATGCCAGCAACCCCTTAGCCACCCTAGTTGGTGTTTCAGTAGGTCACATGTGCCCCCAGTCCACTGTCTCTGGGCACAGTTTAGCACTAGGATTCACCTATGAGTTGGAGTCCTTATGGCTGAGACTGCCTTTCAAGTTAACTAAGAAACGTCAAGCAATTTAGTCCTGGGTGGTGAGGTTTGTGAGAACTCAAGTTCTGAATGCTGTGATAGGCGATTCTCCTCTGGCTAGGGCTGTTTTAAACATACTCTCTGTGGGCAGGCATCAGCTGAGTTTGGTCCTGTTTTCCTTTCTGTAGGAAAAGGATAATGAAATGGTGTCATTCATTTGGGGTAATACCAAGGTTCATTGTCCCACGCCAAAGAAATCAAGGATGCAGACACACAAGGAGTTAGGTTAAGAGCCGAGGTTTAATAGGTGAAAGAAAGAGAAAAGCTCTCTTCTGCAGAGAGAGGGGTCCCGAGCAGGTCTTCTGGTCTGTGGTGAAGTGGAGGAGGTTTTATAGATGAGCCTGAGGAGGCAGTGTTTGATTTACACAGGACACAAAAGATTGGTCAGTTTAGGTGTGCCATTTGCATAGCATACGAAGAGGCTGGCCACCGCACCCAAATATTTTATTAGGCAGACGGGTTCTATATCTTGCTGGCACCATGTTGCCTGCTTTTTTATATGTGGTGACAAAGAAAAGGGAAGATAGAGCCTCCATGTTGAACGTGCCTGGCCCTCAGGTAGCCCTTTCCTATTGGCACAGTTGCCGACAGTCACCCATGCAAGTTTCCAGCTTTTTTATATATGTCCACAGCTCAATTTTTCAGGATGCTCTTTGTTAGAAAAGAAATGATTTGGGGGCTGCTTTTTGTTAAAAGGAAAAATTCTGCCGAGGGCTCTGTTGCCCTTACTATCTGCCTAAATAATTTCTTTCTATCTCCTGTATCAACATCACTGAGTTCAGTGCCCCACAGTTGCTGTGCACTCCCTCCCTCTGCACCTTCTCCACCCCCAGCAGTGGCAGCTTGGTACAGAGAGCATCTCTGGGTGCATCAGCAAGTCAGAACTGTTTTCTCTATCTTTTCAGTGCCTTTTTCAGCAATATGGAGTGAAAACTAGGTATTATGAGGGCTTACCTGATTTTTGGTTCTTATGTAGGTGTTTTCTTCTGTGTAGATTTTTGTTAAATTGGTGTCTGTGCAGGGGGTATGATCAGTGGAGCCTTCTATTCTACCATCTTGCTCTGCCTCCAATCCTTGTATTATTATTATTATTATTATTTTTATTATACTTTAAGTTCTAGGGTACATGTGCACAATGTGCAGGTTTGATACATAGGTATACATGTGCCATGTTGGTTTGCTGCACCCATCAACTCATCATTTACATTAGGTTATATCTCCTAATGCTATCCTCCCCCAGCCCCTCACCCCCGAACAGGCCCTGGTGTGTGATTTTCTCCACCCTGTGTCCAAGTGATCTCATTGTTCAATTGCCACCTATGAGTGAGAACATGCAGTATTTGGTTTTCTGTCCTTGTGATAGTTTGCTGAGAATGATGGTTTCCAGCTTCATCCATGTCCCTGCAAAGGACATGAACTCATCCTTTTTTTATGGCTGCCTAGTATTCCATGGTGTATATGTGCCACATTTTCTTTATCCAGTCTATCATTGAAGGACATTTGGGTTGGTTCCAAGTCTTTGCTATTGTGAATAGTGTCCCAATAAACTTACATGTGCATGTGTCTTTATAGTAGCATGATTTATAATCCTTTGGGTATATACCCAGTAATGGGATTGCTGGGTAAAATGGTAATTCTAGTTCTAGATCCTTGAGGAATCACCACATTGTCTTCCACAGTGGTTGAACCAATTTACACTCCCACCAACAGTGTAAAAGTATTCCTATTTCTCCACATCCTCTCCAGCATTTGTTGTTTGCTGACTTTTTAATGATTGCCATTCTAACTCGTGTGAGATGGTATCTTGTTGTGGTTTTGATTTGTATTTCTCTGATGATCAGTGATGATGAGCATATTTTCATGTGTCTGTTGGCTGCATACATGTCTTCTTTTGAGAAGTGTCTGTTCATATCCTTTGCCCACTTTTTGATGGGGTTGTTTATTTTTTTCTTGTAAATTTGTTTGAGTTTTTTGTAGATTCTGGATATTAGCCCTTTGTCAGATGGGTAGATTGCAAAAATTTTCTTCCATTCTGTAGGTTGCCTGTTCACTCTGATGGTATTTTCTTTTGCTGTGCAGAAGCTCTTTAATTTAATTAGATCCCATTTGTCTATTATGGCTTTTGTTGCCATTGCTTTTAGTGTTTTAGTCATGAAGTCCTTGCCCATGCCTGTATCCTGAGTGGTATTGCCTAGGTTTTCTTCTAGAGTTTTTATGGCTTTAGGTCTAACATTTAAGTTTTTAATCCATCTTGAATCAATTTTTGTATAAGGTGTAAGGAAGGGATCCAGTTTCAGCTTTCTACATATGGCTAGCCAATTTTCCCAGCACCATTTATTAAATAGGGAATCCTTTCCCCATTGCTTGTTTTTGTCAGGTTTGTCAAAGATCAGGTGGTTGTAGATGTGTGGCATTATTTCCGAGGCCTCTGTTCGCTTCCATTGGTCTATATCTTTGTGTTGGTGCCAGTACCATGCTGTTTTGGTTACTGTAGCCTTGTAGTATAGTTTGAAGTCAGGTAGCATGATGCCTCCAGTTTTGTTCTTTTGGCTTAGGATTGACTTGGCAATGTGGGCTCTTTTTTGGTTCCATATGAACTTTAAAGTAGTTTTTTCCAGTGCTGTGAAGAAAATCATTGGTAGCTTGATGGGGATGGCATTGAATCTGTAAATTACTTTGGGCATTATGGCCATTTTCACGATATTGATTCTTCCTATCCATGAGCATGGAATGTTCTTCCATTTGTTTGTGTCCTCTTTTATTTCGTTAAGCAGTGGTTTGTAGTTCTCCTTGAAGAGGTCCTTCACATCCCTTGTTAAGTTGGATTCCTAGGTATTTTATTCTCTTTGTAGCAATTGTGAATAGGAGTTCACTCATGATTTGGCTCTCTGTTTGTCTGTTAATGGTGTATAGGAATGCTTGTGATTATTGCACATTGATTTTATATCCTGAGACTTTGCTGAAGTTGCTTATCAGCTTAAGGAGATTTTGGGCTGAGATGATGGAGTTTTCTAAATATACAATAATGTCATCTGCAAACAGGGACAATTTGACTTCCTCATTTCCTAATTGAATACCCTTTATTTCTTTCTCTTGCCTGATTGCCCTGACCAGAACTTCCAACACTATGTTGAATAGGAGTGGTGACAGAGGGCATCCTTGTCTTGTGCTAGTTTTCAAAGAGAATGCTTCCAGTTTTTGCCCATTCAGTATGATATTGGCTGTGGTTTTGTCACAAATAGCTATTATTATTTTGAGATATGTTCCATCAATGCCTAGTTTATTGAGTGTTTTTAGCACGAAGGGCTGTTGAATTTTGTTGAAGGCCTTTTCTGCATCTATTGAGATTGAGATAATCATGTGGTTTTTGTCTTTGGTTCTGTTTATGTGATGGATTATGCTTATTGATTTGTGTATGTTGAATCAGCCTTGCATCCCAGGGATGAAGCCAACTTGATCGTGGTGGATCAGCTTTTTGATGTGCTGCTGGATTTGTTTTGCCAGTATTTTATTGAGGATTTTTGCACCAATGTTCATCAGGGTTATCGGTTTAAAATTCTCTTTGTTTTGTGTGTGTGCTCCAGGCTTTGGTATCAGGATGATGTTGGTCTCATAAAATGAGTTAGGGAGGGTTATCTCTTTTTCTATTGATTGGAATAGTTTCAGAAGGAATGGTACTCCTTGAGAAGAGCAACTCCAAGACACATAATTGTTAGATTCACCAAGGTTGAAATGAAGGAAAAAATGTTAAGGGCAGCCAGAGAGAAAGGTCAAGTTACCTACAAAGGGCAGCCCATCAGAGTAACAGTGGATCTCTCAGCAGAAACCCTACAAGCCAGAAGAGAGTGGGGGCCAATATTCAACATTCTTAAAGAAAAGAATTTTCAACCCAGAATTGCATATCCAGCCAAACTAAGCTTCATGAGTGAAGAAGAAATAAAATCCTTTACAGACCAGCAAATGCTGAGAGATTTTGCCACCACTAGGCCTACCTTACCAAGAGCTCCTGAAGGAAGGACTAAACATGGAAAGAAACAACTGGTAACAGCCACTGCAAAAACATGCCAAATTGTAAAGACCATTGATGCTATGAAGAAACTGCATCAATTAACGGGCAAAATAACCAGTGAACATCATAATGACAGGATCAAATTCACATATAACAATATTAACCTTAAATGTAAATGGGCTAAATGTCCCAATTAAAAGACACAGACTGGCAAATTGGATAAAGAGTCAAGACTCATCAGTGTGCTGTATTCAGGAGGCCCACCTCACGTGCAAAGACGCACATAGGCTCAAAATAAAGGGATGGAGGAAGATCTACCAAGCAAATGGAAAGCAAAAAAAAAGCAGGGGTTGCAGTCCTAGTCTCTGATAAAACAGACTTTAAACCAGCAAAGATCAAAAGAGACAAAGAAGGCCATTACATAATGATAAAGGGATCAATTCAACAAGAAGAGCTAACTATCCTAAATATATATGCACCCAACACAGGAGCACCCAGATTTATAAAGCAAGTCCTTAGAGACCTACAAAGAGACTTAGACTCCCACAGAATAATAATGGGAGACTTTAACACCCCACTGTCAATATTAGACAGATCAACGAGACAGAAGGTTAACAAGGATATCCAGGACCTGAACTCAGCTCTGCAACAAGGAGACCTAATAGACATCTACAGAACTCTCCACCCCAAATCAACAGAATATACATTCTTCTCAGTCCTTGTATTATTCTGTTGATATTTTGTTTTAGAGTTTGGTATAAAGGCTCTCAGCCATGACTTCCTTTGAAGCAGAATAAATTAATGAAATTATCTTTACCCTGACTTTCTTATTACCTCTGTATCGTCTCCTAATTATTGTCTCTAAAGTAAACATTTTTAACGAATAAGTCACAGTGTAGGTTTGATTTAATTCTCTGTCAACTATCTGAAAATAAAATGTCTTTTGATTTTGTGCCACCTTAATTACCCACATCTTCCAAATAATATTTGGTTCTGTTTGCTACATTCATTTAAGAGTATTCTGATTTTTTTTCTGGTCCCTCAATGACTAAATGTTTTATCATTTATGCTCATAATATTGAGAATGACCTTTCACAGACATAGAAAAAGACATTTGATTAGGGCCAGTTTCTATTGTCAGGTTTGCACATGGCTCCTATTAAGTTTTATGTGAAGGACTCCATTTGAAACTTTTTATTTCACTCTAGTTAGTAATGGATATCTGCAGATATCTACTAACTTTTTAAGGCACTAAAAAGTATCCATACTTAATTAACTTTTTTTGTTTGAATAGGGCCAAGTTTATTCATATTTTACTCTTTTTAAAAAAGGTACATAAATCTTACAAAAATCTCATATAGTGTGTCAGTAAGTTTTAGCAACCTTCAAAGAGTTTTTCTAAAAAAATAGGAATTGTGGTAAGTGACAAAACTGGAACATTTGACACTTCAGCAGGAATCAGAATGTTCAACCCTAAAAGTGGTTCTCTCTTCTTTAAAAGGCCTTAAATCTCAAACTTAGTTCTTTCTAAGTATTTTCAGATTTAATGTAACTAGCTAAAAAGGAAGAAAAAGTCATTTTTTTTTTCCCATACACTCCACACTTCTGACACTATACGTGTGAGTTTTCTATACCAATCATCCAGTTCTCCTGCAGGCACCTTCTGAGTGTCCTACAGTTTAACTCAGTGCTGACACAGACCCCACAGATTATGGGCTCAGTACCACAAGACTGCCCTCTTCTCCCATTTCAGATGCCAACTGCAAACTCTGTCTCCTGTGCTTCTGATTGGCTATAAGTCAGAAGTTCCCATGGTAAGTCAGAAGTTCCCATGATCCCCCACTCAGGTTCCGTATTTTAATAGAATGACTCACAGAACTCAGGAAAACAGTTTACTTTGTAGATTACCAGTTTATTATAAAGAGATATAATAGAGGAACATCCAGATAAAAGAGATGCATAGGGCAAAGTATGGGGGAAGGAACAAAGCTGCCATGCCTGCTCTGGGTGCACCAACCTCTCGGCACCTCCCTGTGTTCACCAAACAGCTCTCTGAACTCTGTCCTTTTTTTTAAAATTGACAAATAAAATTGTATATATTGATCACATACAACATGATGCTTTGAGATATATATCTATATCTCAAATATGTATAGCTCAATATATGTATGTATATACCTCTGAATAACGTCTCCCCTAATTAGCTATATATATTAAATTCTATATATTATATATATTCAAATTAGTCTAACTGAAATTTTGTAACCTCTGAATAACATCTCCCCTAATTAGCTATGTATTTAGGAGATCCATTGTACATTATGGTGACTATAGTTAATAACAATGTAGTGTATTTTTGAAAAATGCTACCAGAATAGATTTGAAGTGTCCTTTTGGGTTTTTTTTGGAGGCTTCATTACCTAAGCATGATTGATTAAATCATCAGCCATTGGTAATGAAACCAATCTCTAGCTTTTCTCCCTGCCCTGGAGGCTGGAGAGGGAGATGAAACTTTCAACCTTCTTATCCCAACCCTGGCAGCCAGGCCTCTATCCTTAGGAGCTTTCCAAAAATTACCTGAGTGACAAAAACTCTGGTGTGGTTGAAAGGGGCTTGAGATGAATAACAAAAGATGTTCCTTTCACTTTTATGGCACTTAATCATTTAGGGATTTTAGGGAATCTGGCCAGGAACCAGGTACAAAGACCAAGCGTGTATATATATATATATATATATATATATATATAAAATTATATTACAACATCATACTAGGTTCAAATAATTATCAAATCACAGATAAATCATGGAGAGTTAGTTTATTTCAACAAATAAGCTCTTGCCTCAGGCAAAGGTAATACCGGTAACTATATCAGGAACAGGACGTTTCCTGTTGGTCAAATTTATAAATGTTACTTTTGTATGTTTCTCAACACTGGCCAGCAAGCAATTTAGTTCACATTTGCTTTGATTTATTTCCTCAGGGAAAACATGCTGCTTCTTCAAAGACTCCAATTTCAGATGGCAAAATGCATGGAAGCTGAGATGGACCTTCTGGAGTTTTCGATAAACCACTGTAGCTCAGTCAGAGGTCCAATTATGATGATACCCACACAAGCCCGGTCCTCCCACAGCCTACATCCAATCCTCTGAGGAAGCTGAGTGGCACTGCCTTTATTCACCACAGATGCTACAGAATCAGCAGGTGAGAGACAATAGCACCCCCAGCTACATAACCTGCTTCAAATACTACAACCATCTGTTCTATCTTTGGACATGTTATTTCTGGGCTTGAAAAGCAACAAATGCATTCCATACTTCAATGGTATATCTAAAGCAATTGACTTTTATTGTGGTGTATAGTTACCTGTTTCATTCATGAGGGACCATCTGTCTTTGTTTTATAACTTTTGGAAGCAGCATTCCTCAGAACATTAGCATGCCCTGGCTTGGTTTGAAATTCTACATCAGCAACTGTCATTGGAGCCAGGGCAAAGTCAGTAAAATAAAATTCTTCTACACTGAGAGAGGAAGTAAAATAAAATCATGTGCATCAGAGATAGACATTCTCTCTGAACATGCTGCACTAAAAGTCTTCAAGGGCTTATTTTATTTTATTTTATTTTATTTTTGAGACAGAGTCTTGCTCTGTTGCCCAGGCTAGAGTGCAGTGGCATGATCTCGGCTCACTGCAGCCTCTGCCTCCTGGGTTCAAGTGATTCTCCTGCCTCAGCCTCCTGAGTAACTGAGATTACAGGCACCAGCCACCACACCTGGCTAATTTTTGTATTTTTAGTAGAGATGGGGTTTCACCATGTTGGCCATGGTGGCCTAGAACTCCTGACCTCAAGTGATCCACCTGCCTCGGCCTCCCAAAGTGTTGCGATTACAAGCGTGAGCCACCGCGCCTGACTTCAAGGGCTTTTAAAAGCTAAACTTACCATGTCTCTACAACTAATTTTATTTTACTTGTAGTAGCACTATCACCTTGGGAAAGTAATTTGGGTTGGTTTGTGGTGAGAAAAGGAAATGGGGCTTATATAACTAAAATTTATTCCTCTCTGATCTAATGACTTCCTCCTCTCCAACCTAACCCTGAGCTCCAGCTAGAAGCCTTTTTTCTGCAGTCCTGGAGTAAACAAGTCCTATTTTCAACCTCATAGACTATCCCATTGTATAGTCCTCCCCACATTCCTCCTCCTCAGTCTACCTCATTGATGTCCAGATGTACAAGTCCTCTCAGCTCCATCCTATCTCCACCACTCATTTGTCCCTCCTTGCATTCTACTTTTCTGTCTCCTGTAACCACCTTCTGTGTATGTGCCCAATCCTTGCAACCCAACTGCAAGCTGCTGGAGAGCAGAAGCCATTTCCTGTGTCTGTTCTCCAGAAGTATTTGGTAAATTAATACTTGAAGGTAAGATGCCAGGAAGCTATCTACTTTTTTTTAAACCTTGCTTAAGATAGTACTTAAAGAAGAGTTCACGTTTTTAGAGTAACTGGATATTTTGACTGCTCACTTTGCTGCTTGAGTCTGGACCAGTCATAATCCTGACCGGGAAGAATTATGAGACTTGTCCAGTATGCAATATGTATGTGAATCATTAATAAGTCACATTAGTGATGTTCTTATCTTCACTTTATATACCAGTTTGAGTAACTGGGTTCTTATTCCCACTGCTGTGTTTAAGTTCCTCTTCTGTGTCCATACCTGTCCTACTCAACCCAGCTCATTCCTAGGACTAATTCCTATAGTATGTCCCTGCTAAATATATCCAGACCTTTGTGACACTGTCTGCCCAGCTGTATCTCTTCTAATTGACTTGTTTTTCTGTTAAACCCAGTCACTTCTAATCTGGTGTATCAGTAATATTCTGATGCATAGCAAATCCTCCCACAGTCAGAGGCATGAAACAACAATGTGTTATCACTCGTGATTCTGTGGGTTGGCTGGGATCAGCTGTCTGTTTCTTCTGCTGACCTCACCTGGTTCACCTATGCTTCTTCAATTATCTGTCTGTTTGACTGGGACTAAAGGGTCTAAACTAATCTCCTTTACATGTCTTACTTTTAGACAGAGTTAATTGCTTTCAGATCAAAACTATTGTTAACACCAAAGTGTCATAGCTTAGGATGGCATTTTCTGGTACCCTCCATTTGTTCAGGTCTTCATCAAAGAAGCTTGGTGGAAGTGCCACCTTAAGATTTGTTATATATTTGTCCAGCCCATCTTACCAGGCCTGACAAGACTACTAGAATTCAGAAAAGAAGTATTTGTATAATAAGCATGTGTCCAGGGCAGCTCATAAGTGATGTTTTTCAGTAAAGTTAGATGGTAGGCAAGGTGCAGCAGAATGTTACTGAGGAAACTGCAAAATATAGCCTAATCAAGAGAACTGGTCAGAATTACAAGAAGTGCAAGAGAACTCTGATTTTTAAATTTATGTGTGTTTATACAAGTAAAATATTTTGCATCAGGAAAGCCTCAAATGAATTAGATTTGGAGCCCTTTCTTTGCTCTATGATCTAATTATGAATATATTAAACCACTACTTGCATCCTCTGTACCTAAAACTAGTACCTAGTACCTTTTATACAGCCTATAATTCTCCCTAGATGTTGGCTATTTTAAGGAGAAATTTAGTCATCCTAATTGCATAGTTTCCAAAGTTAATGATTTCCTAAAACAAGGGAATCATTAGTTCATATTGCTTTCATCTAACATCTTTCCCAAGTTTAAATGAATGTATATACTAATGGGTATTAAAAGTAAATTTTCAGAAGCATTTTCAGGACCAGCATCTGCTGCCTCAGACATTTATGTTCCCTTTCAGGAAGGAAGACTGTGAAAAGGAAAAATGCACTCTTTAAAGGTAAGTCTCAGTGAGTATATACATTAAGCACCTGTGCTAGTGAAGCAATCAGCATAATCATATTTACATTAATTAGAACATAAATGGAACAAACCAAATTTCTTTTTTGTGCTATTTTTATGTTTAACTTGGCATGGAAACAGAATCTGGGGAGATTCTTTCTCAACTTGAATACATAATTGACACAAAAATAATAGGATAAAAACTTTAGAAGGATATTAGAGTAATATGAAAACATGAATTCATAAAATGGAGCCATCTTAAGAGGGAGAAGTTTGCTTTGGTAAGAGAAGAAAGATCCAGTAAACTTTCTCTACCACGACTAAGAGAATGAAATAAACCAGAGGATTTTGATACAATTATTTTTTGGATTTCATTTTTACTTTTTGGCAGAGGTGGAAGGTAGGGAGAGAGTTGTCTAATAGAAATATCCAAGGCCTGTTTCCTTAAGATTTTTAAAACACATCTCTAATATGAGTGAGTGCATTACTACATAATTATCTAGGCCTTCATGCAAACTCTATGGGTAATTCCAGGCCCCAAATGGACATTAGACTAAATGATTTAGATCACCTGTACTCACTCTAATGCGTTCAAGGTGAGTAAGAATAAAAAACCAGGGAATTTTAAAGAACTATGTTCTAACAAAGTTGAAAATTAACTTTTGTGCAGCTGTACTGTATTATCTCAAAATCTAAAGATTGCAGAGCAAATTTCAGGATTTCAGAGCAAGCTGTGACTCAAGGATAAAAATCTGTTCTCTTTGTTCCCTTGACATTGCATAGTCTTTTAAATGTCCCTGGTTAGAGGAGTTAGGTCAGTTGATAATAGAAATGTGAAATAAAATCAGGGGAAGCACAAAACAAGAGAAGGTAGCTATGAAACTTGCAATAACAACTTTGTACTAGAAAAATATCCAAAAGGCGTAGTTTATGTGAATACAGAACACTTTTGAAGTAAGTAACTAAATTACAAAACAAGTTTCAGCTTCTAGTAGTTAAAAATAAGGATTTTTAGGGAAACTCTTAAAACCATGCCCCACACTTTGTCTCACACTTTGTCTCATATCACACTGACCATAACTCAATCCCACAGCCACACTAAGGGATCAGAGGATAGGAGATGCAGACTGTGCATGTGTGGTAATTTGCCCAGCAAAGAAGCCAAAGTTCTACAACAGAGCAGTGGGAATATGGGTATTAGGAGGCAGCTAATGGTCTTTCCTATATTTCTATTCCACAGCTATTCTTGAAATATATTCCTTTTTGACTCCTAAAATGTAGCTGTAGGGGAGAAAGACTAACATCTTTTCTTCACCATCACTAGGTTCATCACTGAGACCCCCATAACAAAAGACAGGTTAGCAAGAAAAAAGCATACAAATATATTTAATGTAAGTTTTACATGACACAGTGTATTAGTCCATTTTCATGCTGCTAATAAATACATACCCAAGCCTGGGTAATTTATAAAGGAAGAGGTTTAATGGACTCACAGTTCCACATGGCTGGGAGGCCTTACAATCATGGCTGAAGGTGAAAGGTATGTCTTACATGGCTGCAGCAAGAGATAATGAGAACCAAGTGAAAGAGGTTTCCCCTTATAAAACCATCAGATCTCATGAGACTTATTCACTACCATGAGAACAGGATGGGGGAAACCACCCCCATGATTCAGTTATCTCCCACCAAATCCCTCCCACAACATGTGGGAATTACAGGAGCTACAATTCAAGATGAGATTTGGGTGGGGACACAGCCAAACGATATCATTTTGCCCCAGCCCCTCACAAATCTTTTGTCTTCACATTTCACAATCAGTCATGCTTTCCCAACAGTCCCCCAAATTCTTAAATCATTTTAGCATTAACTCAAAAGTCCACAGTCAAACATTTCATTCAATACAAGGCAAGTCCCTTCCACCTATGAGCCTGTAAAATCGAAGGCAAGTTAGTTATTTCCTAGATACTATGGGGGTACAGGGATTGGGTAAGTACACTCATTCCAAATGGGAGAAATGGGCCAAAACAAAGGGCTAAAGGCCCCATGCAAGTCTGAAATCCAGTGGGCCACTCAAATCTTAAACCTCCAAAAAGATCTCCTTTGACTCCATGTGTCACATCCAGGTCATGTTGATGCAAGAGATGGGCTCCCATGGCCTCGGGCAGCTCTGCCCCTGTGGCTTTGTATAGTATAGTCCCTCTCCTGGCTGCTTTCATGGGCTTTCATGGGCTTTCATTGAGTGTCTGTGGCTTTTCCAGGTGCACGGTGCAAGCTGTCAGTGGATCTACCATTCTGGGGACTGGAAGATGGTGGCCCTCTTCTCACAGCTCCACTAAGCAGTGTCTCAGTGGTGACTCTCTGTGGGAGCTTCAACACCACATTTCCCTTCTGCACTGCTGTAGCAGAGGTTCTCCGAGAGGCCTCTGCTCCTGCAGCAGACTTTTGTCTGTACATCCAGGAATTTCCATACATCTTCTGAAATCTAGGCAGAGGTTCCCAAACCTCAATTCATGACTTCTGTGCACTCACAGGCTCAACACCATGTGGAAGCTGCTAAGGCTTGGGGCTTGTGCCCTTGGAAGCAATGGCCTGAGCTGTACCTTGGTCCCTTTTAGCCATGGCTAGAGTGGCTGGGATGCAGGGCACCAAGTCCTTAGGGTGCACATGGCAGGGGGGCCCTGGTCCTGGCTCATGAAACCTCTTTGTTCTCCTGGGCTTCTGGGCCTGTGATGGGGAGGGGCTGCCGTGAATGTCTCTGACATGTCCTGGAGACATTTTCCCCATTGTCTTGGAGATTAACATTTGGCTCCTTGTTATTTATGCAAATTTCTGCAGCAGGCTTGAATTTCTTCTTAGAAAATGGGTTTTTCTTTTCTATTGCATCGTCCAGCTGCAAATTTTCTGAACTTTAAGTTTCATTTCCTTTTAAAACTGAATGCTTTTAACAGCACCCAAGTCACCTCTTGAATGCTTTGCGGCTTAGAAATTTCTTCCCAGATACTCTAAATCATCTCTCTCAGGTTCAAAGTTCCACAAATCTCTAGGGCAGCAAACTGCCACCAGTCTCTTTGCTAAAACGTAGCAAGAATCACCTTTGCTCCAGTTCCCAACAAGTTCCTCATCTCCATCTGAGACCACCCAAATCTCATCTTCAATTATGATCCTCATAATTCCCGTGTGTAGATGGCAAGACCTGATGGGAGGTGATTGGATCATGGGGGTGGTTTCCTCTATGCTGGTCTCATGATAGTGAGTTCTCACAGGAACTGATGGTTTTATGTGTTTGACAGTTCCCCCTACACATGCATACTTTCTCTTACCTGCTGCCATGTAAGACGTGCCTCTTACCTTTCACCATGATTGTAAGTTTTGTGAGGCCTCTCCAGCCATGCAGAACTGTGAGTCAATTAACCTCTTTTTTCTTTTCTCTTTTTTTTTTTTTTTTCTGAGACAGATTCTTTGTCTGTTGCCCAGGCTGGAGTGCAGGGGCATGATCTTGCAGCCTCCGCCTGCACCTCCTGGGTTCAAGCGATTATTGTGCCTCAGCCTCCTGAGTAGCTGGGACCACAGGCATGCACCACCATGACTGGCTAATTTTTGTATTTTTAGTAGAGACGGGGTTTCACTATGTTGGCCAGGCTGGTCTTGAACTCCTGACCTCAAGTGATCTACCCACCTTGGCCTCCCAAAGTGCTGGGATTACAGGCATGAGCCACCACGCCTGGCTATAAACCTCTTTTCTTTATAAATTACCCAGTCTCAGGTAGTATCTGCAGTTTGAAAATGGACTAATATAAGGAATATGTGTAGATTTTACTCAGTGTAACTTGATTGGGAGTTGAGATAATAGTGGCTCTTAAATACAGCCAAAAAGTAGAATTTGGGGTTTGTTTCTGTGTTCGTTTGAATTATGTTTCTTTACCTTGAATATTAAAGAACCATTATTAGAGATTTCTTTAATATCAAGTTATATCTGAAATAGGCTAATTTAAAAGCAAGGTTTGTAGTGTAATAAATCCTGGTATAATAGAAATTTCAGAATATTTTTCACATTTTCATAATCATTCATTTTAATCACTAATGCCAGATGCCTTGATCATTGAGAGAAAAACATAAAAGAGAAATGAGTTAAAATATTTTGTGGCCTCATTTAGGTTTGAATGTTTATATGTTTCAAGAATTACATAAATTATACTTAGCCCAATACGTACTGGTACAAACTGTAAAATAGTCAACTATTGCTTCTTTAGCACATGTTCTAGAAGCATATTTTTATGACAAAACACTCTGTTTAATATTTACAGAGTGTAAGGCTTTGGAAACTTTTGATATATGTGTACTTTCTTAGAAGTAATAAGTCAAATAATTGGATAGATATTCAATTCAAACAATTATAATTACTCTAACAAATAGTGTATCTATTCGCCTAGTAGTTCTGAGGCCTAAATTGAAATTAAGATGTTGAGGGGATAGATGGTTATTAATTGGAGGGATCACACATATTTTAGGTAAATTTCATGGATAATAGAAAATTCCAAATATTTAATGTTTGAAAAGCAAAAACAAATGTTAAATCTGGTAAAGTTCAAAGAAGTTCAAAGCATTAGCATAAGCCTATTGTTCTAACCATGAGCAAACAGAAGAGGCACCTTGTTCTGAAGTTACGTGAAACTTCAAAAAAAAAAAAGGCCAGTATTCTCACATGTCCGTTCAAATACCTACCAAAGAGGGGGGTGCTGTGAATGAGTAACAATGGGAGGCAGAATGATGACCCCCCGCAAAGAGGTTCATATCCTAATCCCTGGAATTTGTGAATATGTTACATTACCTGGCAAGGGGGAATTAAGGTTGCAGATGGAATTAAGGCTGCTAATTAGCTGACCTTAAACTAGGGAGACTATCCTGGTTGATTGGAGTGAATCTAGTATAATCCCAAGGACCTTAAAAGTGGAAGAGGGAGGCAGAAGAGTCAGCGTTAAGAGTGATGCAATGTGAGAAAGACTCCACTCACCATTGCTGGCTTTGAAAACGGGATGCGGCCATGAAATGTAGGCAACCTCTAGATTTTGGAAAAGATGAGTAGAGGAATTTTCCCCTAGAGCTTTCAGAAGGAACCAGCTCTGCTGACACCTTAATTTTAGCCAAGAGAAACGGGTTTTAGATTTTTGACCTCTAGAACTATAAAATTATAAATTTGTGTTGTTTTAAGATGCTAAGTTTGTGGTACATTATGTCTTCACTTATCGTCATTGGTAGGTTTTTGGAAACTGTGCCTTAAGCAAAATAGCATACGACAGACACTCAATATTGTTTAGTTCAGTATCATTTTGTTATAATGTTGGTAAGAAAAAATTGGTTTTGTTACACTTCATTTCTCTTAAAGTCACAGTTTCCAAGAACCTACTGAAATTGTTCAGTGAAGACTTACTGTACTTGTTACAGCAGCAATAAGAAACTAAAACGACAACCAAGGTGAGCTCTCTGAATAGAAATACACCACGAATGGAAAACAATAAAATTTCCAAGTGCTAACACGAACAGGATGAAACGACTCCTAAAATTATTATCTTCCACTCCCTCCAATAATAATTTCATTAGATTGAACATCTAGTAGTTATTTGGAGTAATAAGTAGATATAAAAGACAGACTAGATGACTGACTAGCATTCTTAAGCTGTTTACTTCTGTTTAAAAATGAATGTAGGAATGAGAGAAAACCTCATTCCTTGGAGTTTTGTTAGTGTGTTTCAGCTGATGAGAACCTAATGATTCCTTCTTGAGCAAATGAACTGGAATCTGAAGATAGACAAGACTGTGTCTGTGGAATTGCTTTTGTGAACACTTATCATATGGGTGTCCAACATCCAAACTTCCATTCCTATTGACGCCCTTATCTTCATTTTACAGAATTCCTCACACTGTATAGTCTTAGCAGTTAGTGCTTTCCAAAAAGACCAAGAATCTCTATCGTGGCAGCAGCAGTAGACCAGCCTCTGGTCATGGTAGGTCTCAGTGGTGGAGCCACTGCTCAGACCTCCAAAGTTCACGTCTTCCTACGTATTTTCTAATCCTGGACCTCCACCTTCCCTTCATTCATTGAGTCCCTGATATCAGTCCAGTAACTTATCTTTTGTTTAAATAAATTAGTCTGTTCCTACAGCTTCTACCTGGGAACAAAGCAGATACCCACACCAAGGAACAGCTCTGAACTTCAACCTTTAAATAGCCTATAAATGCTAACAGCATAATATTTTATTCTGTTTCTAAAACTGCGAATTGACTGATGAACGCCATCCTAATAAACAATTGTAACTGCATAAACAAATATTATTACCTAAATTTATTCTCTGCAATCAACTGCACAGTTCATTTCTAAAATAAAAAACTCTTTTACAATGACAAAATCACAAAGCGAAGACTGACATATTTGACTATCAAAATATTTATATAATTTTTAAAAATAAGAATAAATATTTATGAAAAATCAGTTTGAGAAAATGCTTAAGTACAAAAACAAGGTATATGCACCTGTATAAAATAAAGAGGTTATTGTAACTGTCCCCCAAACATTCGAGATTGAAGAAACAATTCACACTTGATAAAATACAGAAAGTTCCAGCATTTTTGAAAAATACTCGGTTGTGGTTTGATATAATCAAAGGAATAAAAATTAAAGCATCATTAAGATATAATTTTGTATCTATTAAAATAAAAAATGTTTTAAAGTGTTGACGTAATTTTGATGATACGGTGAAACAAATATATTTATATACAATTACAGAACTATAAAATTGTGTCACTGGCTGTTTCTGGCTGCAATAAGATAATTTTTGAAAGTCATAAAATATTCGTAAGTAGTTAATTCAATAAAGAAAGAACAGCTACCCGGACAAAGGTATTTATTACATCATTATCAAAAATACTAAAAATCTATAAAAGATAGGATGGTAGGGAATAGTCAAGTAAATCATAATACAATATCTAACAGAATACTATGTAGTTATTGACAATAATAATTGTGGAAATATTAGGACTACTTAATTATAGGAATCTTAAAAAGAATAAAAATTACAACCATATAATCTTTATTCATTAAAAAAGATTTAAAAAGAATATTTTAAAAACTGTGTAATTATCAAAATTGTGAGATATTTTTTCATTAAAAGTGACTTTAATGTGAGCCAGGCTCAGTGGCTTACGTCTGTAATCCCAGCACTTTGGGAGGCTAAGGCGCGTGCATCACTTGAGGTCAGGATTTCAAGACCACTCTGGCCAATATGGTGCAACTCTGTCTCTATTAAAAATATAAAAATTAGCTGGGCATGGTGATGTGTACCTGTAATCCCAGCTACTCCGGTGGCTGAGGCAGGAGAATCGCTTGAACTTGGGAGGCAAAGGTACAGAGTGAGACTCCATCACAAATTAAAAAAAAAAAAGTGAATTTAATGTGAGCTCAGTTTTGTAATAAGAGAGAAAATGATAGATCAGTGATGAAATTAATGTAAAAATTGGAAACTTCAAAGGCATAATCAAAATTTTAGAAGATTTGTCTCCTCTATTATTAGGTCAGTCAAAAGACATGGATTAAACATGACAATAAAATAACTCTACCAAGTACATTATCTTGGAGAATGTTAAACTCAGAGTCTTGTATTTTTATTATTTCCCAAAGAATTCCAAGTTCATGATTACTCCAAATCCAAAAACATTCACCATGTGGACTATTATATTGAAATGAACCAAATATAAAATGAACCATCCTGTCTCCACAATTTAAAAATGCTTGTTTACATTTTATTGCAAGCATAAATCATATACCCTTCATGTAAGAAGAGTTATTGTGTCAAAGCTTGAAGATAATATAGAGATAGAGAGAGACAGACAGACATGCAGAACATATACTACAATTATAACCGTCAAGAAATGCTAAATTACTCTTTTGAGTGACTTTCAGTAACAGGCATCACCCCTCTTACAAAGCAGATGCAATAAACAAGTTCTCTAGTTATCCATTAGTAAGGAGAATTTAGAGGAGGTTAAAGAATGGGGAGATCTATGCTTTCATTTGACATGGACATGTGTCAAATGTAAAATGGTGGCATTTTAAAAGCATACTAAATGTGCATCTACAAGCTGTCAGATCACAGATGGAAAACTGACCACAAGGAGATCATTCATATGTAAATTCTAAATAATTTATTCAAGAACATGGCTTGTGCTAGAAGATATTACAAGTCAGGCCTCTCTGTACATTTTTATGTACCTAGCCTGACAGCCCATCTGTCTCTAGTTCCCTTCCTTATCCCAATGACATTCTATATATCTCTCAAACACAAAGATTATTAGTAAAGAAAATGACACAGGCAGGGCTAAATTTTAAAAGCCCATTTTTTCCTTACACAGTAGCAGTGATTTATAACAAGATGAAAATTAGCAAGAGAAAACAAAGTATGTTCTTTCTCATGGGTCAGTTAGACCAAGGCTTGGAACATGCGGACCAGCCCAGTAGCCAATGCAATTAGTTGATCAATACGAACTCCTTGTGCCACTTGGCCTTCTAAGGGCTGACACTACAATGCATTTCCTTAGGCCTGTGTGGTAACCAAGTGCATGACAGGTGCAAAGCTGCTCTATGGAATAAGCTCAGAGACCATTAAGAATATCCTAAGAATCTCTAATTTCACATGTTATTTAACTCATGAATAGTGGGATCACTACAGCACAGTATTGTACTTAAAAATAATTATTTAAAAATATGTATGAAAACACTATTTCCTTTAAACAACATTCCAGTATAGCTTCTGATGCTCTCTGTCATTTATTACTGAGCAGTAGGAAGTCCAAATAAAGTACTGAGCAAGACAGGGAAGTAATTGGATTGTTTTATATGAAGGACTTTATATATCACTGCATGTATCTCAAAGTGTTTTCACATGGTTCCTGTAAAACTATTTATTTGGGCAAGCATTAAGGATCTAGACTGTTTTTCCTCAGGTAATAAGGAGGAATCAGGCATCAAGAGTTGAGGGAAATGTCCAGGGTTACAGAAGCAGAGTAAAATAGAAGCTGTCACAATTCAAGGATCCCTTCACTTGATACTTGATATATATGTCATATTTATTATATTGAATATACGTAATAATTATAATTTAATTTTCTTAAGATATATAAAGATATTCAGCATTTATATGTGATACTAATCAAAGGTATGTTAACCAGTAGGTAACCTCCAAGAGGCAGATAATAATCCGTATTGAGTCACCAAATCAAAGAATCTAGAATTTATAAATAACTTTATCCAACCTCACCTCAAAAATATAAATCCCCTCAATAATATACTTGATACATAACCTTTTTGAAATTTGCTTCATTAAGCCTGGATACCTGTTTGACTCGGTTATAACAAACTCAGTGACGATAAGTCCACTTTCTCCCACAGTTCCTCCAACTGCCACTTAGCTATTCACTTCTTGTGCTGGTTAGACATAAGTTCACCATAGTGCTGCTTTTAATGTTTTATTTTCTTTCTAAAGAAAAAAGTACAGAAAAAATGAGGTTTAAGTTCATTAAACAGCCCAAATGTTCATCAACAAGTTTATAGTTCAGATAAACTTCTAGTTAATGCCAACTAATCTATAGTGACAGAAAGTAGAGCAGTGAAATCTGAGTACAGGGCAGGAAACAAAAGAGAGGAAGGAATTAGAAAGTGTCATGAGAAATTTGGGGGAGTGCATGTGTGGTCATTATGTTTCATGGGTGTTTGTATGTCAAAACTTGTCAAACTGCACACTTTATATATGTGTAGTTTATATGTAAATTACACTTCAATAAAACTGTAAAAAATAAAAATTTATAAGTTTTATTTTTAAGAAAAGGAGACCGGCAACAAGGTCTCAGAAAGTGAAAATCTCTCCTTCTGGACCCGATTTTTGTGTTCTTATCAATGTGGAATCTGTATCTTTCATTTGACTTGGCCATTTACACTACACTGACCGCAATAAGTTATTGCTTACTCCTTTTAGCCTCTTCCCTAATACACTATGTAGAGAAAAAAAAAATGGACTAGATGCCACAGAAAGTGACAAAGTCATGTGGAATAAATAGATCCTGCTGTCAGGAAATACGGTAGCCCTATGCCGATGGAGTATCTCCATACTAAATATCCACAGAGATTGTCTCTTTCCATCTTGCCCTTGAGAGTTTGCCAGTTTGGGCTGGAAGGGGGATATCTGCTTTTTTCATTCTAAAAGATTCCCTATGAAGAAAACTCCGCCAACAAAATGGTACCTTTTTCTTGTGTCTACAAACTCTTATTAAGCATTCTCTATGTGAAATTTTCCCAAATAGTAATTCCCAGGATCCAGAATTTGGGACACTGCACACTTGCTTAACACATATCTTTGTGCAAGGGCATGCTTCTCCTCACTTTATTGTGGTTCTCTGTTAACATAAATCCCCTCTGCATGTAAAAATGGGACCCGACAGCTTTAGTCTCCATCAAGTCTGTTACTAGAATATGCTCTGCCTTCTTTTATCACTCACTACAGAAGGCTTGTGTTAAGCAATTTTGCCACAGAACAGGGTTGACTCTAAGGTAATTATCACAGATATTGATTGTGAATGATCTTTTTCAACAGTTGTGAACAGATACTTTCCAGCATTAGTATTATTCCAGTGGTAGTTTATTAACTGCATATACATGTACTTGTGCTGCTGCCTAGATCAAATGTAAAGGCTCCTCTAAGTAAGATCCAAAATATCCTAACCTTACTAGATCTTCAGGAAGTTGAGGACAAAAAGAATTCTTCATAACGCATTCACTTATTATGTCCCAGCAGCTCGAGAAATGCCTTGGGAATGACTTATTTTGGAGGCATTGAGTGTTCTGGCTTTGAGACCCATATGTAATTATGTACACGGAATTGTTGCAGAACTCAAACAAGATATTGACTTCTTTTACCATCTAAAGGATGTACCCTTAGTCACAGTACATTCTGACTAAGAGAACCAGCCCAGCACTAATGTTTACTTAAAAGGTAAATAAATGTATATGGTGATCCTCATGGTCATTTAAGCAGCACTACTCACATTTGGTACCAATGTATGAAAATAAGAAAACAGTTGAGAGATAATAGTAGAAAACAGTTCCAAGACATAATAAAATCAGAAACAACATTTCTGTAGTTCATTACAGTTTATGTGAGTGTTTTATATTTATTATGCTCCTCAAAACAAATCTAAGCTGTGTAATAATGACTATTAACATTTTACAGAAGATGAAACTGAGTTACAGAAGAACAACTGCCCAATGACTTGACAAAACCTACACAGCCAGAATCTGAAGCTAAATGTTATTGGCTTCAAAGACAGTACTCTTTCTTCTTTTAAGTTTTTTTCTTACTTTTAGAAATTATTGTTTTATTTTGATTTTGGCAATAATATGTGACCATTGTAGAAAATCTCCTAAAAGTAGAACAACATAAAATGTAAAATTAAGGCTGGGCACTGAAGCTCATGCCTGTAATCCAAGCCCTTTGGGAGGCTAAGGTGGGAGGATTTCTTGAGGCCAAGAGTTCGAGACCAGCCCGGGCAACATAGCAAGAATGCCGTCTCTAAAAAATAAAATTTAAAAAATGCAAAAAATTAAAATTATCCAAAATCCCATTACCAAGACAGGCATCGGTAAATTCTGTGTATTTCATATTTATAGGATTAAAAACATACTCCTGGGCTCAAGTTATCCTTCCATCTCAGCCTCCTAAGTAGCTGGGGCTATGGGCATCTGCCACCATGCCTCACTAATTAAAAATTTTTTGTAGAGATGGAGTCTTGCTATATTTCCCAAGATGGACTTGAACTCCTGGGCTCAAGCAATCCTCCCACCTCAGCCTTCCAAGTTGTTGGAACTATATAGGTGCACACCATTGTGTCTGGCTAAATTTGTGTATTTCCATGGATGTATAATATATTTACATATCTACTATCATATCAAATTTTTTGTAAAATAGACTCTGAATTGGAGATTTGCATACAGGAAGTTTAATGGTTTATCCTCTGGAACAATATCTGTAAGAGAGGGAGGAAAGCAGGAATGTTCCAAGGGAAAAGTTGAAGCGTGATGAGTTACAACAGAAGCATACATTGTTCTTGGCTTCAAAGACAGTACTCTTTCTTCTTTTAAGTTTTTTTCTTACTTTTAGAAATTATTGTTTTATTTTGATTTTGGCAATAATATGTGACCATTGTAGAAAATCTCCTAAAAGCAGAACAACATAAAATATAAATTTCCACATGGAAATTTAGATCTTGGATGGACCTTCCAACTGGTGTTGATTTGAGATCAGGAGCCCCTCTGTAACCACACATTGACTAGTGACTGGATATAAGCTGCCCCTTGGGGAGAGGGCTGGACATCAGACAAGGCAGATCCATGGAAATTCTAAGAAAGTGACTCAAATGTGGGCTATCAGCAGCCAATCTTCTAAGCATTCGATGGAATAAGTGCCTCTGTCCTGAGGAGGTGACCACAACCTTCACTACAGTTCATCTCTGTGCCACACAGATTTACTTCCCTGTAGGATGACCAATAGGTGGGTTGTAGACCCAGTGAAAATATTCTGAGTCAAAGCTGCATCTTCATTTATTTATTAAAATATTCTGAGTCAAAGCCACATCTTCATTATTACCTGCTATCCGTAAGTCTCACTTGAATAGTGGGGCTGTGATACACTTGAGGACCCCACAAAAGTCCTTGAAATAACTTAGTATTCTCTGTCCCTAGTATTCTCTATTCCCATTTTACAGTTACCCAAGTAAATGGGTATAGGGTTCATTTTTGTTTAAATGAGAGTACTGAGAAAATCATTACTGTAGACCATTGCCATGGTGTTGCAGAATTTTTCCTCCTAAAAACTCAGATTCTCCTTCTGTCAATGGTTTCTGGTTGTGAAAATTGACCCAGGTCCCGAAATACAGTTTATTGTATAAATATACCACATTCTAGGTGATAGATATTGAGATTATTTCTACTTTTGGCTATTATGTATAATGATGTTATGAACAAGTGTGTTCATGTATTTGAACATGTTTTTATCTCTCTTGGGTAGATATCTAAAGGCAGACTTGCTAAGTTTTATGTCAAGCATCGATTTCATTTTTAATAAGCTGCTATAACTGTTTTTCAAAATGGCTGTACCATTTTCTGTTTCTACCAATAATGCATGAAGGTTTGTGTCCCCAAAATCACCAACAGTTGGTGTCAGCTGTTTTGATGTTAGCCATTCTAACTGAGTTTAGCTCGTTATAGTTTGTAGTTCCTTAAAGAGTAACAATATTGAGTATTTTTAATGTACTTTCTTTTGCCTTTAGTGTATCTTCATTGCTGAAGTTTCTATCCAACTATGTTGCCCATTTAAACAAATTGGGATGTTTGTCATCTTATTACTGAATTATAAGAATTCACTGTAAATTCTGGATACAAGTCCTTCGTCAGTTATATATATTGAAATTTTTTTTTATCAGTCTGTAGCTTTTCTTTTCATCTTGTTAACTCTTTTGAACAGCAAAATTTTTCAATTTTGATGAAGTTCAATTATCAATGTTTTCTTTTATTGATTTTGCTTTTGGTGTTATAACTAAGAAATATTTGCTTAACCCCAGTTCAGAAATATTTTTCTCCTAAGTTTCCTTATACAAATTCTATAGTTTCTGCTCTTACATTTAAGTCTATGATTCACTTAAAGTTAATTTTTGTGCACAGCATGACTTAAGAGTCAAATCTTAATTTTTGTATATGAATATCCAATTTGTTGAAGACTGTCCATTCTCCATTAAAGTACCTTGGCATCTTTGTCAAATGAATTGATCATAAATGTGTGTTTATTTCTAGACACTCTAATCTGTTCCATTGATCTACACGTTTATTCTTGTGCATATACCATAGTGTCTTTTATTACTGTGGCTTTTAAAAAATTTGTTAATTGTTTATTTATCGAGAGAGACTATTTCTTAGCCCACATATTCATGTTCATAGTTCAGGAACACAAGCCAGTGACAAACTTCTAGGTAATTCAACCCGAAGAAATTCTTTATATTTCAAGATCACTTCACACTCCGAAAAATACCAGCCTTCCTCATCTCCTCAAAGTCTTTCATGGAATCATAATTTCTGTAAAAATCTGTGTATGCCTTCTTTCTTGGTTCAGCCACAGCAAACTTATAGAAAACTGCAAGCTCCAGGGATACCATGAATACTCCAACAATATGAAATTGCAGATGCTCGGCCAGAAGGCCATGCATTCGAGGTTTTGTCAAAGCATAGGAAGCCATGGTACTTGCTGTCCTTGATAGGTATGTCAACCTCAACTCCAGTGTCCTTCCTGACTGATGGAGAAATGGTTGTGTGTTTTTTTTTTTTTTGAAACAGAGTCTTGCCCTGTTGCCAGGCCGGAGTGCAGTGGCTCTTGGCTCACTGCAACCTCCGCCTCCCAGGTTCAAGCAATTCTCCTGCCTCAGCCTCCTGAGTAGTTGGGACTACAGGCCACCACAGGAAATACTGGCAGAAACCTCAAATCTGGAGAAGAAAATGAGCATCCAGATTCAGGAAGCCCAAAGAAACCCATATAAGATGAATTTAAAAAAACAACACACAAAAAGACATCAAGTTGTCAAAAGTCAAGGCCAAAAGAGAATTTTGAAAGCAACAATGGAGAAGCAACTTGTCACATACAAGGGAACTCTGTTGAGACTATCAGTGGATTTCTTAGCAGAAACCTTGCAGGCCAGCAGACAGTGGGATGAAATAGTCAAACTGATGAAGAAAAAAACCCCAAAATTCTCAATCAAGAATACTCTACCCGGCAAAGCTGTCTGTCAAAAATGGAGAGACAAAGACTCTGCTAAACAAACAAAGCTAAGGGAGTTCATCATCATTAGACCAGCCTTACAATAAATGCTAAAGTGAGTTCTTCAAGTTAAAATGAAAGGATGCAATACAACAACACAATGGCATAAGAAAATATAAAACACATTTGTCAAGGTAAATATAAAGACATACAGAATGCTGTATTATTGTAATAATGGTAAATCACTTTTAATTCTACTATAAAAGTTAAAACACAAAAGTATTAAAAGTAACTATAGCCTAAAAATATTAAAAGAGACAATATAAATAGATATAAATTGTGGCACCAATAAGATAAAATGTGAGGGATAAGTGTAGGTATAGTTTTTATAAGCAATTGAACATAAGTTGTTCACAGTTTAAATTAGACAGTTATAAGAAATTTTATGTAAGCTCCATGTCAACCATAAAGAAAATACCTATGGAAGTAACACAAAATAAAAAGAGAAAGCAAAGCTTATCAGTTTTAAAAAATAAATGAAACACAAAGACAGTAAGAGAGAAAAAGATAGACAAAATAAATACAAGGCAGACAGAAAGCAATGAACAAAAAGGCAATAGTAAATCTTTCCTGATCAATACTTCCTTAAAATGTATAAATATTCAAGTTCCCAATCAAGATACAGAGTGGCTGAAGGATTTTTTTAAAGATCCAACTATATGCTGTCTACAGGAAACTCAGTTTATATTAAAGGACACAGGCTGAAAAAAATGTATGACAAAATATATTTCATGAAAATAGTAATCCAAAAAGGGTAGATGTGGCTTTACTTATATCTGATAAAATAGATAGTCAAAATTGTCACAAGAAGTATATAGTCCAATGATAAAAGGACCAATTCACTTGGAAGATATAACAATTATATATGCAACCAACAAGAGAAGACTTAAATATATAAAACAACTATTGATAATACGGAAGGGAAGATAGTGCTGCAATAATAGTAGGAGATTTTAGCACCCCATTTTCAATAATTGATAGAAAAACAACCAGATAGTAAACTAACGAAGCAGTGGACACAAACAACTCTATACATCAAAAGGACCTAACAAATCTCTACAAAACATTCCATTCAATAGCAAAAGAATAGTCATTCTTCTCAAGCACATACAGGACATTTTTCAAGATCGATCATGTTAAGTCACAAAACAAGTTTTAACAAAGTTAATAATATTGAAATAATACCAAGTACCCCTTCAACCAAAATGTAATAAAACTAGAAATAAATAACAATAGGAAAACCGAAAAAGTTGCAAGTATGTGGAAATTGAATATACATTTTTGAACAACCAGTGGGTCAAAAAAGAAATCCAAACAAAACATATCTGGAAACAAATAAAAATATAAATAGAACATAACAAAACTTTCTGAATGCAGCAAAAGAAGTACTAAGAAGGAAGTTTACAGTGATAAATGCCTATGTTAAAAAGAAGAAAGGTCTCAAAAAACCCCATTGTATATCTCAAGGAAATTGAACAATAAGAGCAACTAAATCCAAAGTCAGCAGATTAAAGGAAATAATAAAGATTATAGCAGAATAAATAAAATGAAGAACAGAAAAACTATAGAAAAACAATGAAACTAAGAGTTGGCTTTTTGAGAAGATAAAATTGAAAATACTAAGCTAGAGTAACCAAGAAAAAAGAAGACTCACATAAAATCAGAAAACAGAACACATTAAAACTGATACCACAGAAATGCAAAGGATTATAAGAGATTACTATTAACAATTATATACCAGAAACCTGGGAAACCTAGAAGAAATGGATAAATTCTTGGAAACATACATCCTACCAAGACTGAATTATGAAGAAATAAAAAGTCTGAACAGGCCTTTAACTAGTATGAATATTTAATCAGTAACCAGAAATCTTCCAACAAAGAAAAGCTCAGGACCAAACACCTCACTGATGAATTGTATGCAACACTTGAAGAATTAATACCAATTTTTCTCAAACTCTTCCAAAAAATTGATGAGAAAGAAACACTTCCAAACTTGTTTTATGAGGCCAGAATTACCCTGATAAAAAACTAGACAAAGCCACCATGACAAAAGAAAACTACATGTCAATATCTCTAATGAATATAGTTGCAGAAATCATCAGCAAAATATTAGCAAACCAAATTCAACAGCACATTAAAAGAATCATTCACCATGACCAAGGGGGATTTATCCCCAGGATGCAAGGATGATTCAACATATGCAAATCAACAAATGTGATACATCACATTAAAAGAATGAAAGATGAATAAAAGCCATATAATCATCTCAAAAGACATAAAAGAGAATTTGATAAAATTCTACACATTTTTATGATAAAAACTCTCAACAGACTAGGAACAGAAGGAAAGAACCTCACTATAATGAAGACTATATATGAAAAGCCCTCAGCTAACATGATGCTCAATAGTGAAAAGTTGAACACTGTTCCTTTAAGCTCAGTAAAAAAGCAAGGAAGCCCACTCTTGCCACTTCTATTTAACATAGTACCAGAAGTCCTAGCCACAACAATTAGGCAAAAAAGAAATAAAAGTCATCCAAATTGGAAAGGAAGAAGTAAAATTATCTCTATTTGAAAATGACATAATAATATATATAGAGAAAACCCTAAAGACTCAACCAAAAAAAATTAGAACTATTAAATGAGTTTAGTAAGTTGCAGGATACAAAATCATCACACAAAAATCAGTGACATTTCTATACACAAACAATAAACTATCCATAAACTAAATTAAGTGACATTTCTATACACAAACAATAAACTATCCATAAACTAAATTAAGAATTCAATACTACTTATAACTAGCAACAAAAGGAATCAAATAGTTACATATAAGCTTAACCAAAAAAGTGACACTTTTACACCGAAAATTATAAAACATTGATGAAGGAAATTAAGGGAGACACAGATAAACGGAAAGACATCCTGTTTTCATGGATTGGAAGAATGCGTATTATTAAAATATCCATATTTCCTATAGTGATCTACAGATTCAGTGTAATCCCTATCAAAATCTCAGGGCCTATTTTTTTATATTAACAGAAAAAACAATCCTAAAATTCACATAGAACCACAAAAGACCATGAATAGTCAAAGCAGTCTTGAGAAAGAAAAACAAAGCTGGAGGCACATAACACTTCCTAATTGCAAAATATGTTATAAATATACAGTAGAAAAATTATACTACAGGCATAAAAACAGACGTATAGACTAATGGAACATAAAAAAGAGCTCAGAAATAAATTCATGTGCATTAGTCTGTTCTCATGCTGCTAATAAAGACCTACCCAAGACTGGGTAATTTATAAAGAAAAGAAGTTTAATTGACTCATAGTTCCACTTGGCTGGGGAGGCCTCACAATCATGGCAGAAGGTGAAGGGGAAGCAAGACACGTCTTACATGGCGTCAGGCAAGAGAGTTTGTGCAGGGGAAATCCCCTTTATAAATCCATCAGATCTCATGAGATTTATTCACTGTCACAACAACAGCATAGGAAAGACCCACTCCATGATTCGATTACTTCCCATCAGGTCCCTCCCATGACATGTGAGAATTATGGGAGCTACAATTCAAGATGAGATTTGGGTGGGAATACAGCCAAACCACATCATCATGCATCTATAGGGTTAACTGATCTTCAGCAAAGGTGTCAAAAACACACAATGGGGAAAGATAGTCTATTCAACAAATGGTGGTAGGAAAATTGAATGTCCATATGTAAAAAATAAGAAACTGGATCTTTATCTTACAACATACACAAAAAAATAAACTCAAAATGGATTAGAGATTTAAGCAAAATGCCTAAAACTATAAAACTTACAGAAGAAAACATAAGGCAAAAAACTTTATGACATTGGTCTTGCCATTGCTTTTATGGATATGAAATGAAAAGAAGAGGCAAAAAATGCAAAAGTAGACAAATAGGACTATATTAAACTAAAAAGCTCCTGCACAGCAAGTAAAATAATCAACAAAATGAAAAGGCAATTTATGGAGTGGGAGAAAACATTTGCAAACCATATGTCTGATAAGGGGTTAGTTTCCAAAATATACAAGAAAAGTAAACAACTCATTAGCAAGAAAACTAATAACTTGATTTTTAAATGAGCTAAAGACTTGAATACACATTTCTTTAAAGAGGACATGCAAGGGACCAAAGCATATATGAGAAGATAATGTTACTAACCATAGTGAGATATTACCTCACACCTGTCAGAATGGGCATTACAAGAAGAAGGGACATTTGTTCAATTGTTGGTGAAGATGTGGAGAAATGAAAACCCCTGTACACTGTTGGTGGGAATATTAAATGGAGCAGTTGGTATCAAAAACCAGTATGGCATGTAAATGGTTAATATTTCATGTCAACTTGACTGGGCCAAAGGATACCCAGAGAGCTGGTAAAACATTGTTTCTAAGTATGTATGTGTGAAAGTGTCTTAAGAAGAGATTAGAATGTGAATCAGTAGACTGAGTAAAGAAGACTGCCCTCACCAATGTGGGTGGGCATCAGCCAATCCATTGAGGATAGAACAAAAAGGTGGAGGAAAAGCAAATTTCTTTTCTGTGCTTGAGCTGGGACATACATCTTCTTCTGCCCAACATACATGCTTTGGTTCATGGGCTTTAGGACCCATATTGGGACTTACACCATCGGCCTTCCTATTCTCAGGCCTTTTACCTCAGACTGCGTTATACCACCATCTTTCCTGGTTCTCCATATAGCAGATGGCGGGTGCTGGCACTTCTTGGCCTTGTAACTTTATTAGCATATATATATATGTGCTAAATATATATATAATTAAATATAGAATTACTATATGACCTAGCAATTCCACTTCTGAATATTTTTTCAAAAGAATTAAAGTCAGGATCTCAAAGAGATATTAGCATTCCCATATTCATTTCAGTACTATTCACATTAGCCACGAAGTAGAAACAACCTAAATGCTCATGGAAAGATGAATGAATAAAAATGAGATATATGCATACAATGGTTATTATTTGGCCTTAGAAGAAAATTCTGCAAAATGCAACAACATTGAATGAACTTTCTTTCAATGAACCTTGAAGATATTATGCCGAATAAAATAAGCTAGTCACAGAAGGACAAATGCTGCATGAGTTCACTTAAAAGAAATACCTAAAGTAGTCAAACTTAGAATCACAGAGTAGAATGTTGCTTGCCAGGGACTTATGGGGAGAGAGAAACAGAGTTGCTAATCAGCGGGCATAGAACCTCATTTATACAAGATGAGTACATTCTAGATATCTACTATACAACATTGTGCCTACAGCTAACAATACTGTATTGTATGCTTAAAAATTTGTTAAGATGATAGATCTCAGGTTAGGTGTTCTTAGCACAATAAATATATTTTTAAAAAGATCCAAAATTTAAATGCTTAGCACATGGGGGTTTATTTCTCATTCCTTCTACATGCACATCATGAATTGGCTAGAAGCTTTAATCCAGGCATCCATATTCACAGGTTGATAAATAGCCATCATTCCGAATTTGCCTAACTGTGTAAGAGAGAAGTGGCAAATAGACACAGCTTCTTAAAAATTTCACTAATAGTGATGTAAGTTGCTTCTACTCACATTCCTTTATCCAAAGAGGAGATGGGGGAAAGAGTGCAACCATATCATGTTCCTAGAAAGAAAACCAGAAATATATTTTAAAAAATTATTATTATACTTTAAGTTTTAGGGTACATGTGCACAACGTGCAGGTTTGTTACATATGTATACAAGTGCCATGTTGATGTGCTGCACCCATTAACTCGTCATTTAGCATTAGGTATATCTCCTAATGTTATCCTTCCGTTCTCCCCCCACCCCACAACAGTCCCCGGTGTGTGATGTTCCCCTTCCTGTGTCCATGTGTTCTCATTGTTCAATTCCCACCTATGAGTGAGAACATGCGGTGTTTGAAAACCAGAAATATTTTGTATGACCATCATAATGCAATAGACTGGATGTTTGTGTCCTCCCAAAATTCGTATGTTGAAGTCTTAACCCATTGTGTGATGGTATTAGGAGGCGAGGACTTCGGGAGGTGATTAGGCAGCCTTGAATCACAAATTTAGTGTCTCTTATAAAAGCTGAAATGAGAAGCGAAAGTAAGTCCATTAGACTACAAATCTGTCTCCTACACTCCTAATAAAACTCTTTAGTGGAGAACACTTCTAAAGAAAGCAATACTCTGAGTGGAGCTAGTGCCCTTATAATAAAAGAGATCCAAGAGCTCCCTCACCCTTTCTACCCGGTGAAGACAAAGTAAGAAGACAGGCCGTTTGTGAACGAAGAAGCAGGCCCTCACCAGACACCGGATCTGCCAGTGCCTGGATCTTGAATCTGCTGGTGCCTTGATCTTGGATTTCCCATTCTCCAGAATTGTAAGTAATACATTTCTTGTTTATAAGCCATCTGGTATTTCGAACTGGGTGGTATTTTTTTAAAGCAACCCGAATAGTCTAAGACAATCGTATTCTTTTCTTTAAAAGTATAAAATTCAACCAGTATTATTAATGTCCTTCAGTGGGATTCACAATTGTAATAAGATTAAAATAAATGTAAGCATATAAGGTCAACGTAGTTATCTTACTACTCTTAGAGAATCAGTTGACAGAATTCAAGTCTATGACGTTTCAGCAGCCCTGCCAGTTTGCAAATCGTTGAAGCCTCTTTGCTAAAACTAAGGAGACTCTCTTCCAGGAAGAGAAAGCCCTTGTTTGCCACAAAACACTCTTTGGGTATACGAATATGTTTTCTTTTTAAAAACAAATAGCAAAGGTCAACTTAGATCAACTTAGCTACCACTTTTCCAGTGAGAGAAATGATACTCTTAGAACACAAGTGACTTGTCCAAGATCGACTCCGGGTAACAGATTCTGATTCAAGCTCTTGGATTGAAACATCCAATACTCATGTTATGTCTTGGAACACCTGTGCATTATTTAGGAAATCACAGGACTCTGGGGAAGGGTAAGAAATGTAAGCACAGTTATAAGGATGTTGGGGAAATTAACAGTGGCTTTAAGTTTGCCAACTCTGGTTTAAATATTTCTTGCATTAGGAATTTTTTAAAAAGCTCTGCAAAATTACAGTGTATTCATATAATTTATCATCTTTTTTCTCCACCCTAATCATAGTTGTTAAATTTATGTGCCTAAAATGCAGACCACTTTTAAGTGCAAGTTTGCATGACATATACCAAAAAGTGATCCAAGTTGGATACAAGGCTGAGGAGATGCAGTTCGAGCCCACATTGCCATTTGCCTCACCAGCTGGCACTGTCTCACAAGATGCTACCAGATGAGCCTTCATGAGCCTTCTAAATCAACAGAGAAATTCAGAGTGGAGATATCAAATATGCCATTACTGCTAAAAGCAAGAAAATGATATTACATACCTATTTGATGCACTGAAACAGTCTTGAATCACCAACTGAGTATCTCTTACAAAAACTGGAATGAGAAGTGGAGTAAGTACATTAGACTACAAATCTGTCTCCTACACTCCTAATAAAACTTTTTAGTGGAGAACACTTTCAAAGACAGCAATAGTCTTTTCTCCTCCGTTTATAAGGACCCTCAATGTGTTTGGATAAAGGAGAGGGAGATGATGTACTAGGTAGAGACCTCAAAAAGAAAAAATGTGGCAGATCTGGGAACTGGTAAATAGAGGAAATGGTATCCTCTATTTAGCCACTTTGGCTAAAAATGCCACTCTTTCCAGTCTATAATCCTAATTTCAGAACGTGGCACTCATCACACACCATCTTGAAATGTAATGATTGTTGTACCTGTGTCATTGTCCTTACCATAATAGTGTAATGAAAAGATGCATGACTTAGAACCTGATCAGCCTGATTTGAATTTAAAATAACAAGTATCTGCATTGCCTTGAGTAACTTACTAATTTCTTTGGGTCTTGTTTCCTCATATGAAATAAGGCTAACATAGTTATTCCTCACAATCTATGGGGGATTTGTCCCAGGACCTCCTTCAAATATCAAAATCCAAGCATGCTCAAGTCCCTTTTATAAAATTGCATGTTCTCACTTATAAGTGGGAGCTGATCAATGAGAACAGATGGACACAGGGAGAGGAACAACACACACTGGGGCCGGTTGAGGGGCTGGGGAAAGGGAGAGCATCAGGATAAATAGCTAATGCATGCTGGGCTTAATACCTAGGTGATGGGTTGATAGGTGGAGCAAACAACCATGGCAGACATTTACCTATGTAACAAACCTGCACGTCCTGCGCATGTATCCCAGAACTTAAAATTAAATTAAATTAAATATTTAAAAAACATTTAAAAAATTTTTAAAAAGCATCGTATTTGCATAAAACCTATGCACATGCTCCCCATATAGTTTAAATCAACCCCAGACTTCTTATACTACCTAATATAATGTAGATGCTATGTAAGTAGTTGTTATTAATGTATTTTTAGGGAATAATGACAAGAAGAAAAGTCTATGCATGCTAAGTACAATTGCAATTGTTTTTCCAGGTAGTTTTGATCCCTAGTTGGTTTAATCCATGAATGTGGAACCACAGATACAAAGAGTCAACTGTACCTACATTTCAAGATTGCCAAAAAAAATTAAATGAGTATATATATATATTTATGTATACATACATAATGTCTGGTACATAATAGGAATATAATGACAAGTATTATTTTTATTATCATACAATTTTGAGACTTATGCAAAGGCTAGAAATTTTATAGAAAAGATAATAGAGTTTTTCTTGAAAGAATAATAAATGAATGAATGAAGACATAAAAATACAGAAGTTATATAAAGAAATGCGGGCCGTGTGCCATGCTAGCTCAGTAGGATGGCAGTACCATGTGGAATCTGTAAAAGGTCAAATGCTGATTTTAAAATGTTTCTAAATAATAACTCCCAGAAAATTTATGAGTATTCATATTTTTGATAATTCATTTCATTCTTTCTCCAGATTTTCTCAGGACATAGATAAATATACATACAGCAAGGTCTTTTTATATTTAATATGAAAATAAGATTTATGTTGCTTTTTGATGCATAGTATTTCTCAGTTTGTAAACATAGACTTATTTATGTGAGTACTTGATAAATAATTTCTTATTCTACTAGACTTAAAGCTCCATGAGGGCAGGGACTGGGTTGCTTTTGAATTATGTTGGTGGCCTAAGTTTCTGACACAGTGGCTTGTGCATAGTAGGTATTCAAAATAATTATTTAAGGAACAGAAATTATCCTTTTCACTTCCTAAAAGTATGCCAAGAGGATCGACATTCTATATTTGGTTTTAGTTTTCATTTTAAACAACTCGATTATAAAGGAATTGTGAAGAATTTATAATGGATTGTTTTAGACCATTTTAGACAATCAGATACTCCATTACTTGCATGCATTAGAGAGCTTTTCAAAAATCAAGTGTCAGAGGTGGAAACCTAAAATAGCACTCTGCTTTCAACTAGTGATACTATAGAGACTGTGCTCTGACTCAGTATCATATAGAATAATCTCTCAGGATGCTCTTCCTTGCTCTAGTGGCACACTCAGAAAAGACACCAATGTTTATGGAAACTGGGATCAGAGCTAGCAACAGTCTTTGCTTCAGGCCATATGTTCTAAATGCAGAAGAAAATTCCAAAAGTAAAAATTCCATTCCAGGATCCCTGGACTCAGCTATAATTATCCGCTCTTGACAGGTTCTGGCCTCTGACATCTGGATCAAGAATCATATTGGAAAGAAAAAAAAGTCTTAAAAGAAAGAAGGTGTGGTTGGTTTTCAAGTAGAAGAGAACTTGTAGAAATGATTAAACATCAAACTGCTAGTAAACACACATGCAAACACACAATTTTATCTGTTTACAAAACAACCCTGAATATCCATAATGTAGAATAATATTAATAGGATTAAAGGTACCCACTTCATATGACTATTTTAAGGAGGAAGTGAAATCATATACATAATGTACCAAGCCAAAATTGGAATCTGAATGCCAGCTGATATGCAAGGTGAGTACTCAATCAATGGGGAGTGAAGGAGTTGAGCCAATCACTCAAGAGCCACTTCAACCACTTGTATTCAAGAGTGGAAGATTAGTTTTCAGTTTAATCTTCTTCTACCTTCACATACATTCCAAATGTAATCACTTCCCTTGACCTTTACCACTCCCATCTAGTGCTGGCCACCAGAATGTCTCCTTCAGACTTCTGTCTTTTCCTAGCCCTATCACCTCCCCTTACCTCTGTCACTTTACCTTCCCACCTACCACCTCCCAATTGGGTATATTATCCACAAAGCAGTCAGAGTGATCCTTTTACAATAAAAATCTAATCTTGTCACTCCCCTACTCAAAGCTCTCCCACAACTTCCCCATTAAATCTAAATTCCTTGCCATAGCCAACGGTAGCTGGCCACTGACCTCACCAACCATCCTTTCTTAAACTTCACAATGGCTGATGTTATAGTTTATTTGATGATTACTTGTTTTATCTGCCCGAATGCAAGCTCCATGAGAACAGACAATATTTGTTTCATTATTCTACTCCCAGATATGTGCATTAGTGCACATAATAGGCACTTAATGACTTTATCGAATGAAAGGATGCATGAGTATATCTCATCCATATTTAATATCAGATGTATCATTGGGAGATGAAGTCAGTAGAAAAAGAACTCCTAGTTACAGCTATAAGGAAGACAGAATACAGTTTTCAGTGGTAGAACAAAAGGAGTCAAAACAGGAATAAATGCAATGTAGAAACACAAATATAGGCAATATTGTATTAATTTTCAATTGCTGTTTAACAAATAACCACAAACTTAGTAGCTTAAAATAGCACCCATTTATTAGCTCATAGTTCTGTAGGTCATTGCAGGCAAGCTTGACCAAATTCTCTCCTTAGGGTCTTACAAGGCCAAAATCAAGTGGTTGGCCAGGAGGGGCTCTTACCTAGAAGATCTGGGGAGAGAATTCACTTCTAAGTTTCTTCGGGTTATTGGCAGGATTTAGTTCCTCGCAGTTGTAAGATAGAAATAGAAGCTTCCTTGCTTGCTATTGGCTGAGGCCACTCTCAGCTTGTAGAGGCCACCTGCATGCTTTGCCATGTGACCCCTCCACCTTCTAAGATAGCAGGGCCATGTTGAATCCATCTCTTACTTGGAATCTCTCTGACTTCCTCTTTTGCTGCTCACCAGAGGAAATTCTCTGCATTTAATAGGCACAAGTAATTGATTAGATTAGACCTATCTGGGCCTGATTAACTCCCTTTTGACTAACTCAGAGTCAGCTGATTAGCAATATTAGGTACATTCATAATAGCAGGCATGACAGATTATACTCACAGTCTCGAAGATTAGGGCAGGAAATCTCGAAGTGGGATGGGGCAGAGAGGCATTTTAAAACTCTGCTTATCACAAAAAGCTTATCCTAAACTAGATACCCCAAACTAGAACATTTAAAAGTGTTGTTCTTTGGGATCTCTTTCTTGCCCTTGACAATTAGCTTAAGACTCATATTTTCAATTTGGAAGTATTCGCATGTACCTTTTGCTTTTATCCTAGGAGCAGAAACTTCACAGAGAGGCCTGTAGTCCACTGAGCTGAAAATCAAACCCATAAACAAAATGTCATGCTATAAAGATGAGAGAGAAAAGACCAAATTTCCCTAGAACCTGTTCTCAATCTTATTTCCTGTAGTCATCAGGATCTTCTTGCATAGAAAGGATGTGCAAATTCTCAACCCCTGGACACATTCTGTTTCCTACAAGCCCCAGTGTTATGCTTGTATTAATGTGCTGTATGGAAATACCATATGCTTCCAGATTTTATTTGTGTAGTGCCTTCTAGTTTTCAAAATACTGTAAGATATTTAATCATCTCAACCCTGTAAAAAGTTGGGAAATAACTTTTTTCTCTGTTTTACAAATCAGAAAATTGGTGCCCAGAGTGATTAAATAATTTGCAGTTCCATGAGAATTTACTGGCACATTTAATACTGAAGTCCTAATTCCTAAACCTGTGTTCTTTTACCATATTCGAGACTAGAAGCAAGAATGTCAGTAGACAGAGTTCTGTCCAGAATTTCCTCCTTGGCTGGTGCCTGTTAACCTTGTGGGCCTGTCTGTTCTTGTTTATCGTAGGTAGCATTTAAGAAGATCCTCATAAAGTTTTTGGCTAGTGATCTCACTTCAGTGCCTGGGTTTTAGCACAGGGCAATAAAGGAAAACCCTCAGTGTAAAGGAGGAAATATAAGAGGAACTGCCCGTTGAATAAGAAGGAGGTATCCCAAGGAATAGCAAAAGAGACTCTCTCAGGATGCTGTCTCTGACTACAAGTACAACAGTCCATTACAGGGTATCCGAGCCAGGGAGGCAGGTGGTGGAGGTTCCAGCTTGCTCATGCAGCTGTGGCCTGCTATGGTGAAGTGAATCCACATCTAGGACCTATTGGAGCAGTTCTATAGCAAAAGGGGGAATGAACTAAATTACCTACTATCAGTAATACTCATCAGTAATACTGTTAAGAGAATTTGATTACAAAAGTCCACTCTCATCCACAATGATTTATTTCTTAATATGTAGCTTCCAGCCAACTTAAACAAGAAAGAAATACTGTCTATGTGCAGAATTACCAAATGATAAAACACGTACAGCTTAAGAGTACTGGCTTTGAGAGCAAACTGATTAGGATACCAGTTTCATATCCATTGCTTATTAGCTACGTGACTGGGAAATTTATTTAACCTATCTGGGCTTTTCTCATCGATAAACTTGGAATGAGAATATTACCTACCTCAGAGCGTTCTTGTGAGGATTAAAGCACTTTGCTCATAGTAAGCACTAATTAAATGCTTGCTATGTTACCATAACTCAGTATTAAAGAATATGTCTTATATTTTTTCCAATATTTACTGGCATAAATATAATGGTGAGTCTCATGCAATATGATTATGGAGACTCATAATTATTAAAACAAGGAAGGCAATCTGTGAGACAATTTGTGTTTAAATTTATACTTAAAAAAAAGGTAATTAATAAGATTTAATCCAGAAGCAACAGACCAAATTGCCAGGCAACTGTATCTGTTTGTAAACATAACTGCTGGAATATATATGAGTATAGTTAGTTATTGTGTATCACCCAAAACAGCTTCTGCAGGAGAAAAAGAGTGGGTGGAAGATGTGGTAGAAAACACTCATTTTTAAGATTAAGTGTGAAATGTGTTGGAAATCACCATGGAGATGGTGTAAACAGTCAGATTACCCCAAATCCAGCAAAAGTTTGAAATTAGAATTCCTCTGGATTTTATAAAGCAAGATACTCTTAGTGCCTCAAAGCCCCCATAACAAATAGTGTTTTCAGGGATTAATTCTCCCTTCCCAAATGTTGAAATTAAAATGCCATGTAATATATCAAAGTCAGTCAATGGATAAAAGTTTTAGAGGACAAATATAAAGTCCTACCTTTTACAGTTTTAACAAAATGTTTTATATCTAATTATCCTGGCAGTAAAAAAATGGAAGAAAGAGATTTCTTTCAAGTAAACTGGCCACCACTTCCATCCAGGCTTCTTTGTGTCTTCCATGATAACTTTGAGAGATTATAGACTATTATTGGGCATATATTGTCTAGGGAGGCATGCTGCTAACCTTTCTTATAGTAATAAAATCATTCCATATTATTTTATAAATAGAAAATGAGTTTGGCTGATAACAATAGCCTTCAGCTGATTTTTGATGCCCAGGAGCACCAGGCACTTAAATTGTCTTAAAATACAGCAAAATGTTTTTGGTTCCAGTAAACATTGTATCTCCACAAACCATTTTAAGTAAAACCCATGAAGCCAAGAGTTAATGTTGTTAGAAACAAATGCTCGGTGCCACAAAGAAAATGAGCATTTAAACAAGATTTTCTCAGCAAGGAAAATTTTACTTCTGCAGAAGGGTGCTGCTTGTGCCAGGCATGGTCTCAAGAGCACACTGAACAAAGGAGAGAAAGGGTTTTTATCCCTAATGCAATTCTTGTTTCTGTGTCCTTCCCCTATTGGCTGGGGTTGAACTGCACAATCTAAAGAATCTCGATTGGCTAAAGCTTAAACTTTTCTAAATAAGGTAATAACACAAGAGTTTTGATGGCTGAAGCAGAAAAGGGAAGAAGTAAGGGGGATAAGTCAAGGCTGCTGACAAGGCAGGTTTGGGCATGTCTGAGCACTGCAAGGGTGGGAGGCGTAGTTTACAAGATGAATAAGGACTTTTTCCAAATAAGGAAGTTAATCTTGGGAACAAAGAACAGGGAAGCTAACAGTTAAACCTTTGAAGAGGAATGTATTGTATCTGACAATGTAGAGAAACAATGTTATTTAAAAATCCAGAAAGAAAGAAATAGGATATGCCTCAGACAGAAAGTAAATGTTCAGTTTCTTCCTGCATTAACCCAAACATAGATTCCAAAATATTATACAAGTGGAAGCCGACACTAGAACCCAACACTAAAGTGTGCACATCCTGACAATCAGTCCATTTCTAGTTCTTCAGCTGCCACTCTCCTTGTTGTCTGCATGCACTCAGTGTAAACCCTCATTCACATGACTTTTAACCTTCAAGTCAGAAATCCTCCTCCATTTGGCACACATGTGGTGGGAGGTTCCAAATGAAAAGTCTAGGACCATTCCTCTTGAAGTTCTTAACTTAGCACTCTTGTCTGTAACTGTAATCCTGACACCCAAGGTAACACTGCCCCTAACACAGAGATTTTGGAGACTCGAGTCTTGTTGGCAACATAACCAGCATCGCCTTCCTTCTCTATAGCCTCTGTCACTTACCCAACAACATGTTACTGGAGCACTAAAATGGGCATGGGCAAGGATAGGAGTTGCCAGATAGGGGAGAATAAGGGATGTAGAGATAATCTTTAAATACATTTTCTATCTAGTGGCACAAGATGTTTATGAGGTAGACATTTTAACACACACTGGAACCTATCAGAGGGTGAAGGGTAGGAGGAGGGAGGGAATCAGGAAAATAATGGGTACTAGTCCTAATAGCTGGGTGACAAAATAATCTGTACAACAAACCCCCATGACAGAAGTTTACCCATATAACAAACCTGCACATGTACCCCTGAACTTAAAAGTTAATTTAAAAAATCAAGGTAGATGTTGTATTCCTTTCAGTAAATAGCTAGAAAAAAAGTAAGCGCAGGAACCAGACCAGGAAACACAGATCCAACTCTTTAATGGCTTCCAAATTTTCTGAGAAGGTGAGAGGGCTCTGAGATGCTGTTTATTTTTGGAACAAAACAGGAACCAATTTGTAAGTAGGCAATAGCCTACCTGGTACAATTTACCTTCTCTGAAATATCACCATTGGAGTTGTTTCATGGTTCTTAACCCATTCTTTGGATATAGACGACCCCTTCTATCTTAGGAAAACCTTCTTAAAGTACAAATAACTTGAAAACAGATATTGTTCTGCACGAATAACAGGAATATTTCACTTGTTTTAATGCCCAAATAGCAATAATACAAATCTGCATTGTTTGATCTCTGGAACTCTAATATCTCTGGAAATCCTGGAATGTATATTCTACAGATACGTACTGTTTCTTGTCATCTCAGCAACCTTCAACTGCCCCTAAGCAGGTCACCTCTCAGCCTCTTTCCTGTTCTCCCAGTATAGAAACAAACACAAGACCCTCCCCCAAAGCACAGTTAATTAGAACCTTTAATGTTTAGCACAATGTGACTAAAACCTGTGGATAACAAAGCAGAAATAAAAACTTGATCTGTGCATTAAACTGAACGCTAGATATGACTGCCCTGGGCCATCCCGACCCCCCAAGTCTCCTTACCAGTTCTCATCCCTCAGCCACTGAGCTTGAGGGACCAACGGGGCAGCTCACAGTGGGAGTAACATTCCACCCATGCTTCACACAGTCAGGCTACTCACAGTGTGTGTAGGGCTTCCTTTCTAGGGGAGGGTGGTTATTTCTCTCATAGCTACAATAAGTACCCTGTGCCAGTTAAAATATAGAATAGAAAAAAGGACAATGCTACAAAGAAAGCTAGCTATTAAACTGTGTTATCATGTAGAGCAGTTGAGCTCCTCAAATGCCAAAATCTCCATTCCAGAATAGGACCCTGGCTTTTCCATGTATAGAACCAAAAAGTAAATAGAGACTTTACCTAAACAAAGGAACAATGTAATTGTTTCTCAAACAAAAACAGAAACACTGCTGGCGATTTTAGCATAGCAGTCCCTTTCCACACACTTCTGCTCCAGGGTATAAAAACTGTCAAAAAATAGCAGACCTTTTTCCTAGCTTGAGCTTCCTGCAATGAAAGGATTATCCAGTTTAATCCTAACAAGAAGCCTATGAAGTGGGCATTATTTCCCCATTTTACAGAAGAGGAGACTGGTCTGAGGAAGTCCAGTAATTTTACCCACTGTCACCCAGGCCCATCTGACTCTAGCACCTTGACAGACAGCTAATAAGAATGTGGCGGTGGTAATGACACGGGAAATGAGGCTTAGCTAGAAGAAAAAGAAGGGACCCAGACAAGGGCCACAGGAAGACACCAAAGGAACAGCCTGCCTATGGCAGGGCCTGCACACTCCATCTTCATACCTGCATCTGGGAGAGATGGCATAACTCAGGCCACCAGCATCCTCGACTTCCTGGCTTGAGTTAGTGCTGACATGCTAATTAGTTCAAGTTGCCTCTTGAGTTATGAATATTTGGCATCTAAGATTTATTCATCCTTCGTAACACACTCATTTTCTAAAATCTCTTTTAAAAAATTTTATTGGTTCATGTTGAAGAAGCCTGAAGTCAAAGCTCTAAAGTCATTTACCCTGCTATATGAAGGCAGCCAATACTATTATCATTTTAGAGCCCAGTTTATGTCTTCCGTCATTGCTATTGGCATACGCTGATTAGAGAGTCTCCAGAGACAGGCCACCAGAATGTAATTTAATCACATGCATTTCAAGCATTTGTAGTGCAGCAGCAACTGCACTCATCCACAACTACGACTGTGAACCTCTCAACAGAGTTAACTAACAATATCTCAAATAAAGACGTGGGTCCTAAAATTCAAGTCATAATTTTATCATAAAGAGAGACAAATGAGAAAAACACAATAATTGCCCTTGTATAGAAAACTCCTCTTACAAATGATTCTATTTAACAAATCTAAATTTCTGATGATGTATATACAATACCAATCACAAGCCTATTCAATATACCTAAATTAAAATAATATTTTGATACTGGTTTTGACTTTATAATGAGGCTATTAAAAAACTCTAAAAGTTCTGGAGCGCTATGGTTGAATAAACCTAACACTACTGAATTATACACTTTAAAGATCGTTAATGTGGTAAATTTTATGTTATGTGGTTTTCACAACATATAATTTTTTTTTTTTCCTGAGATAGAGTCTCGTTCTGTCACCGAGGCTGGAGTGCAGCAGTGTACTCTCTGCTCACTGCAACCTCTGCCTCCCGGGCTCCAGCAATTCTCCTGCCTTAGCCTCCCAAGTAGCTAGGATTACAGGCGCCCACCACCGCACCTGGTTACTTTTTGTTTTTTTGTTTTTTTTTTTTTGAGATGGAGTCTCACTCTGTCACCCAGGCTGGAGTGCAATGGCGTGATCTCGGCTCACTGCAAGGTCCGCCTCCCGGCTTCACGCCATTCTCCTGCCTCAGCCTCCCGAGTAGCTGGGACTACAGGCGCCCGCCACCACGCCCGGCTAATTTTTTATATTTTTAGCAGAGATGGGATTTCACCTTGCTAGCCAAGATGGTCTCGATCTCCTGACCTCGTGATCCGCCCACCTCGGCCTCTCAAAGTGCTGAGATTACAGGCATGAGCCACTGCGCCCGGCCTAATTTTTGTATTTTTAGTAGAGACGGGGTTTTACATGTTGGCCAGGCTGCTTTTGAACTCCTGACCTCAAATGATCCACCTGCCTTGGCCTCCCAAAAGTGCTGGGATTACAGGCGTGAGCCACTGTGCCCAGCCTAAAAAATGTTTAAGTTAAAAAAAGTAAATTGAAAAAACTCTAAACTCTAAAATTAAAGTTAATTGAAATTAAATTACAGTAATATTCCATGGATTGAATAATCATAATCATAACAAATGATGATAATGATAATTTAAAAGTTTGGTTTGAGGATGTTACAAGTTGCTATGTTGGGTAATGTATAAGTATTATCATTAAATTAGGTTATAGGCATTTTCGTTTAAAAGGTGGAGATAAAAATAACATTTAACAAATATTTCCATTAAATTTATTTAAAAAGTATAGTTAATTATTTAAAAGTATATGCTTCTTGTGCTTAAAATTTGCATGGTAGAAAAGCTTTTTCTCTGGAGATATTGAATAATGTATTTCTATTATGCTAGGGTCTCAGTGAGGAGGAGCTCATTGAAGATAAATGCAAAGTATACAGAGCTCTGAGGGAGCAACAATGATTTTTGTAAAATTTTGCAAACAACATATGAATATTTTAAATCCTAAATATTTAGGATCTTAAATACTAAATATTTAATTAGGATTTATTAGTTGTGAGATCATATGATCAATGAGATTTAACCAATGACCACAGGGGTCACAATAGCTTATACTACTTGCACAGTTAGCAAATTCTACTATTTTCTAAATTAATTATTTAAAAGATTATATAATGGTAGAGACAGCATTTTTATAAGCTGTAAACAAATGGACAAACATAATTTAGTCTTCTGTAGATTAAAATTCCAAGGACTATTTTGAAGGAGAAATAGGAACACTTTTACACTGTTGGTGAGACTGTAAACTAGTTCAACCATTGTGGAAGTCAGTGTGGTGATTCCTCAGGGATCTAGAACTAGAAATACCATTTGACCCAGCCATCCCATTACTGGGTATATACCCAAAGGATTATAAATCATGCTGCTATAAAGACACATGCACACGTATGTTTATTGCAGCACTATCCACAATAGCAAAGACTTGGAACCAACCCAAATGTCCAACAACGATAGACTGGATTAAGAAAATGTGGCCCATATACACCATGGAATACTATGCAGCCATAAAAAATGATGAGTTCATGTCCTTTGTAGGGACATGGATGAAACTGGAAACCATCAATCTCAGCAAACTATTGCAAGGACAAACACCACATGTTCTCACTCATAGGTGGGAATTGAACAATGAGAGCACATGGACACAGGAAGGGGAACATCACACACCAGGGACTGTTGTGGGGTGGGGGAGTGGGGAGGGATAGCATCAAGAGATATACCTAATGCTAAATGACGAGGTAATGGGTGCAGCACACCAACATGGCACATGTATACATATGTAACAAACCTGCACGTTGTGCACATGTACCCTAAAACTTAAAGTATAATAATAATAAAATTTAAAAAAAGATTAAAACCCCTTTGTGCCATAATAATCTAATTAGTTACAAAGTTTGTTACAAGGCTCTTCCTTAGCTGAGGTCTCATGATTACTCAGTCAGCTTCACACAGTAATAGAGTAGTATTCATGTTCTAAACAAACTCTTATGCAGTTTGCTTTGTTTTTAATAACTGTGGATTAATACCTGAGAAAACTTCTTCGGCCCAATTGCAGCCCAAACACAAAGAAAGAAGGCAAGCAGGAAAGATGACATAGATTCATCAAAGATGACATTCATAAAAGGAAACTGAATGAGTTACGAGATTCATAAAATTTTAATATATTAAATAATTATTGAATCTACCAAGTAAAAAGATATATAATTTGATTCTGTATTCTAAAACTGGATTAACTAATTCATTTAACACTTATCCCTAGTAAAGAATATTTAGACCTGCACCTAAAATTAATCTGCCCTTGATGTAGCTGCAGTTCATTCGTGTTTCCTCTGACAGGGAATTGACGTGAAAAGAATGGAAACATAAAACGGAAAACGGAGACCTTTCGTGAACAAAGTAGAATTCCTTGGAAATGTGGTGCAGGTTGACATTATGTGGTGAGAAATTAATACATTTCTCAAAGATTCTCAGCCTAATCGTTCCATGAAAGCATGTGCTAGTACATTGGTACTTGGCTGAGGGAAATGTTGTAGAAAATACAGACACCTAAATACCTTAACACAGCAGTCCCCAACCTTTTTGGCACCAGGGACCAGTTTCATGGAGTTTTTCCATGGAGGAATGGGGATCGGGGAGGGAGGGTGGGTGGGTGGGTTTGGGATGAAGCTGTTTCAACTAAGATCATCAGGCATTAGATTCTCATAAGGAGCTGCGCAATCTAGATCCCTCGCATGCATAGTTCACAATAGGGTTTACTCTCCTGCTGCTGATCTGACAGGAGGCAGAGCTCAGGTGGTAATGCTTGCTAGCCGAGGCTCACCTCCTGCTATAAATCACCTGTTAGCTGATTCCTAACAGGCGGTGGTCCAGTACCTATCCTCGGCCCAGGGATTGGGGATCCCTGCCTTAACATGTAATCCTATCTCTGTCTCTTTCTTTCTTTTTTTTTTTTTGACAGAGAGTCTCACTCTGTCACCCAGGCTGAGTGCAGTGGTGTGATCATGGCTCACTGCAGCCTCCGTCTCCTAGGCTCAGGCAATCCTGCCTCAGCCTCCTGAGTACTGGAACTACAGGTCCCACCATGCCTGGCTAATTTTTGATTATTTTTTTTGGTAAAGACAGGTCTCACTATGTTGTTCAGCTGGTCTTGAACTCCTGGACACAAGTGACCCTCTTGCCTTGGCCTTCCAAAGTGCTGAGATTACAGGCATGAGCCACTACGCCTGGCTATCCTCTTTTTTTATTTGAACTAAATATACACTCTACAGAAAAGTCAAAAATACAAATAAGGAAAATATTTAAATAACCAACTAAAAAGAATCACACTATCCCAAACCAACCAGTATTAACATTAGCATACATTAGTGATGTGATTTCTATCACTATAGATTACTTTTGTCTGGTCTAGAATTTCATATAACTATGTATACTCTTTAGGTCTGATTTTTTCACTTAACATAATACTTGAGATTCTTTCATGTTTTCCATGCATTAGTAGTGTGTTCCTTTTAATTCTGAGTAGCATTCTATTGTACAAATATACCACAATTTGTCCATCCATTTTCCTAATGAACACCTAAGCTGCTTCCAGTTTGGAACTACTATGAATGAAATGTTATGAACAGGTGTTTGCATGGACATGTGTTTTTATTTCTCCAGTAAATTTCTGGGAATGAAATCATTGTGTCATATTAGGTAAGAGTATGTTTACTTATTAGAAAATACCAAACTATTTCCTAAATGGTGGTAGTGTTTCACACTCTTAGCAGTAGTATATAGCGTGTCTGCTGTTTGACATTCTTACCAACATTTGCTAGTAGTTTTTTAAATTTTAGCCATTCTAATGGGTATGTAGAGTATCTTATTGTGGCTTTCAATTTGCATTTTTCTGTGACCAATGACGCTTAGCACCTCTTATGTGAAATAACAAGAAATGTTTTTATACGATTTTTCTATAGTATTTGGTTAAATCCTTTTTTCCAATTTTCTTATTGAACTGTTTATCTTTTTAATATTGAATTGTAAGAGGTCATTATATCTTGGATCTAATCTTTTCAGACCTATATATTGCAAATATTTTCTCCCCGTGACTTATGTTCTCAGTTTAATGGCACTTTTCAATTTCTCATTACAGTGATAGATTTAGCATGGAGTGTGTGTGTGTGTGTGTGTGTGTGTGTGTAGTCTGTAACCACATTGAGGAGGAATACATCTATTCTTATTTTCTGGAAATTTTTATTAGGAATGAGGGTTGATTTTGTCAAAGGCTTTTCTAGCATCCATGATAAAATTATATGATGTTTCTTTCTCCACCAGTTAAAATGGCAAATTATATCAGCAGATTTCCTAATATTAGCCATTCTTACATTGTTAGTATAAATTCCACTCAGTCATAGTGTATTACTTTCTTAATGAAGTATCGAAGTTGCTCAGTTTATATTTTATTTAGGAGTTTTTCATTAATATTTATAAGTAATATTTATCTATTAGCTTCTTTTTTGTGTTACATTTAACAAAATTGAGTCATAGATGTTATACTTGTTTTGTAAAAATACTGTATACTTTAAAAAGTTTTCTCTGAGTAATTTATATAGCATCGACACTAATTTGGTCTCTAAAGTTTTTAAAATTATTCTGCAAAACCATCTGGCCCTGCTGTTTTTTCTTTTTTTCTTTTTCTTTTTTTTTTTACATTGTAGTTCCTTGATAACTCCTCTATTTCTTCTACACAAGTGAGTCTATTTAAGCTTTCTATTTTTACTGAGATCAATTTTGGTAAACTATCTCTTTCTAAGAAAATATTCATTTTATCTCAGTTTTCAATTTTGTTTGCATAAAGGTGCACAGAGTAGCATCTTGTGATTTAAAAAATTTTTTCTGGCCAGGCATGGTGGCTCACGCCTGTAATCCCAGCACTTTGGGAGGCTAAGGCGGGCGGATCACGAGGTCGGTTCAAGACCAGCCTGATCAACATGGTGAAACCCTGTCTCTACTAAAAATACAGAAATTAGCTGTGCCTAATACAGGCGGCCTGCGCCTGTAATCCCAGCTACTCAGGAGGCTGAAGGAGGAGAATCACTTGAACTTGGGAGACGGAGGTTGCAGTGAGCTGAGATCACACTACTGCACTTCAGCCTGGGCAACAGAGGGCGACTTCGTCTCAAAAAAAAAAAAAACATTTTTTTTTCTCTGTGTTAATCATCATTTCCACTTGTCATTTATTATTTCATATTTTTCTCCTTTTTTTCTTGAGCAAATTTACTATTAATAGTAATTGGTTTGTTAATTTTTCCAAGAGCCCAGAATTTTGGCTTCTGGTTTTCCAAGAACCCAGAATTTTGGCTTATTTGGCTTATTGGTTTCCAAGAACCCAGAATTTTGGCTTATTTCCAAGAACCCAGAATTTTGGCTTATTAATTTCTTTTTTTTTTTTATCATTAGTATTTGTCTCCTTGTGCTTTTTTGGGGTGTCTTTTGTTTCATTTCTAGCTTTTTGAGTTGAAAACCTTATTTTTACTTTTCACTTTTTATAAGACTCGCTGTGCTTTTTGGCGCAAAGATATTTGTAACTTACCTCTTCATAATGAATTACAGTTTTTAGTATTAGAAGGTGTCCTACGTCTCATTTAATTTTTATTGCCCAGAATTCTACTTTATCTAATATAAGAGTCAGAACATCTGCTTTTTTATTATTTCCACCTGATTGTGTCTTTGTTTTATCTGTTGTGTCTTTGTCCATGCCTTTAGTTTCAGCTTTTTAATGCTGTGTTTTGGCCATATTTCTTGTATACAGGCTAATGCTGGATTTTCCCTCATAAGCCAACTTTATTTATTTATTTATTTTTATTTTTTTTCTCTTTTCATACATTTTTATTTTAGAAAACAGTTTTTGTTCAGTCAATGGTGGAATGAATGAGTCTGCCCCTTCAGTACTCACTGAAGGTGGTGGCTAGGTGGAGACTGTGAGGTCTAGAAGAATGGGGTGGCTAGGGAAAACCAACTTCATTTTTTTTTTTTTCTTTTATTATTATTATTATTATTATTATTATACTTTAGGTTTTATGGTACATGTGCGCAATGTGCAGGTAAGTTACATATGTATACATGTGCCATGCTGGTGCGCTGCACCCACCAACTCGTCATCTAGCATTAGGTATATCTCCCAATGCTATCCCTCCCCCCTCCCCCCACCCCACAACAGTCCCCAGAGTGTGATGTTCCCCTTCCTGTGTCCATGTGTTCTCATTGTTCAATTCCCACCTATGAGTGAGAATATGCGGTGTTTGGTTTTTTGTTCTTGCGATAGTTTACTGAGAATGATGATTTCCAATTTCATCCATGTCCCTACAAAGGACGTGAACTCATCATTTTTTATGGCTGCATAGTATTCCATGGTGTATATGTGCCACATTTTCTTAATCCAGTCTATCATTGTTGGACATTTGGGTTGGTTCCAAGTCTTTGCTATTGTGAATAATGCCGCAATAAACATACGTGTGCATGTGTCTTTATAGCAGCATGATTTATAGTCCTTTGGGTATATACCCAGTAATGGGATGGCTGGGTCGAATGGAATTTCTAGTTCTAGATCCCTGAGGAATCGCCACACTGACTTCCACAAGGGTTGAACTAGTTTACAGTCCCACCAACAGTGTAAAAGTGTTCCTATTTCTCCACATCCTCTCCAGCACCTGTTGTTTCCTGACTTTTTAATGATTGCCATTCTAACTGGTGTGAGATGGTATCTCATTGTGGTTTTGATTTGCATTTCTCTGATGGCCAGTGATGGTGAGCATTTTTTCATGTGTTTTTTGGCTGCATAAATGTCTTCTTTTGAGAAGTGTCTGTTCATGTCCTTCGCCCACTTTTTGATGGGGTTGTTTGTTTTTTTCTTGTAAATTTGTTGGAGTTCATTGTAGATTCTGGATATTAGCCCTTTGTCAGATGAGTAGGTTGCGAAAATTTTCTCCCATTTTGTAGGTTGCCTGTTCACTCTGAAGATAGTTTCTTTTGCTGTGCAGAAGCTCTTGAGTTTAATTAGATCCCATTTGTCAATTTTGGCTTTTGTTGCCATTGCTTTTGGTGTTTTAGACATGAAGTCCTTGCCCATGCCTATGTCCTGAATGGTAATGCCTAGGTTTTCTTCTAGGGTTTTTATGGTTTTAGGTCTAACATTTAAGTCTTTAATCCATCTTGCATTGATTTTTGTGTAAGGTGTAAGGAAGGGATCCAGTTTCAGCTTTCTACATATGGCTAGCCAGTTTTCCCAGCACCATTTATTAAATAGGGAATCCTTTCCCCATTTCTTGTTTTTGTCAGGTTTGTCAAAGATCAGATACTTGTAGATATGTGGCATTATTTCTGACGGCTCTGTTCTGTTCCATTGATCTATATCTCTGTTTTGGTACCAGTACCATGCTGTTTTGGTTACTGTAGCCTTGTAGTATAGTTTGAAGTCAGGTAGTGTGATGCCTCCAGCTTTGTTCTTTTGGCTTAGGATTGACTTGGCGATGCGAGCTCTTTTTTGGTTCCATATGAACTTTAAAGTAGTTTTTTCCAATTCTGTGAAGAAAGTCATTGGTAGCTTGATGGGGATGGCATTGAATCTGTAAATTACCTTGGGAAGGATGGCCATTTTCATGATATTGATTCTTCCTACCCATGAGCATGGAATGTTCTTCCATTTGTTTGTATCCTCTTTTATTTCCTTGAGCAGTGGTTTGTAGTTCTCCTTGAAGAGGTCTTTCACATCCCTTGTAAGTTGGATTCCTAGGTATTTTATTCTCTTTGAAGCAATTGTGAATGGGAGTTCACTCATGATTTGGCTCTCTGTTTGTCTGTTATTGATGTATAAGAATGCTTGTGATTTTTGCACATTGATTTTGTATCCTGAGACTTTGCTGAAGTTGTTTATCAGCTTAAGGAGATTTTGGGCTGAGACAATGGGGTTTTCTAGATATACTATCATGTCATCTGCAAACAGGGACAATTTGATTTCCTCTTTTCCTAATTGAATACCCTTTATTTCCTTCTCCTGCCTAATTGCCCTGGCCAGAACTTCCAACACTATGTTGAATAGAAGTGGTGAGAGAGGGCATCCCTGTCTTGTGCCAGTTTTCAAAGGGAATGCTTCCAGTTTTTGCCCATTCAGTATGATATTGGCTGTGGGTTTGTCATAGATAGCTCTTATTATTTTGAGATACGTCCCATCAATTCCTAATTTATTGAGAGTTTTTAGCATGAAGGGTTGTTGAATTTTGTCAAAGGCCTTTTCTGCATCTATTGAGATAATCATGTGGTTTTTGTCTTTGGTTCTGTTTATATGCTGGATTACATTTATTGATTTGCGTATATTGAACCAGCCTTGCATCCCAGGGATGAAGCCCACTTGATCATGGTGGATAAGCTTTTTGATGTGCTGCTGGATTCTGTTTGCCAGTATTTTATTGAGGATTTTTGCATCAATGTTCATCAAGGATATTGGTCTAAAATTCTCTTTGTTTGTTGTGTCTCTGCCAGGCTTTGGTATCAGGATGATGCTGGCCTCATAAAATGAGTTAGGGAGGATTCCCTCTTTTTCTATTGATTGGAATAGTTTCAGAAGGAATGGTACCAGCTCCTCCTTGTACCTCTGGTAGAATTCGGCTGTGAATCCATCTGGACCTGGACTTTTTTTGGTTGGTAAGCTATTGATTATTGCCACAATTTCAGCTCCTGTTATTGGTCTATTCAGAGATTCAACTTCTTCATGGTTTAGTCTTGGGAGGGTGTATGTGTTGAGGAATTTATCCATTTCTTCTAGATTTTCTAGTTTATTTGCATAGAGGTGTTTGTAATATTCTCTGATGGTAGTTTGTATTTCTGTGGGATCGGTGGTGATATCCCCTTTATCATTTTTTATTGCATCTATTTGATTCTTCTCTCTTTTTTTCTTTATTAATCTTGCTAGCGGTCTATCAATTTTGTTGATCCTTTCAAAAAACCAGCTCCTGGATTCATTAATTTTTTGAAGGGTTTTTTGTGTCTCTATTTCCTTCAGTTCTGCTCTGATTTTAGTTATTTCTTGCCTTCTGCTAGCTTTTGAATGTGTTTGCTCTTGCTTTTCTAGTTCTTTTAATTGTGATGTTAGGGTGTCCATTTTGGATCTTTCCTGCTTTCTCTTGTGGGCATTTAGTGCTATAAATTTCCCTCTACACACTGCTTTGAATGCATCCCAGAGATTCTGGTATGTTGTGTCTTGGTTCTCGTTGGTTTCAAAGAACATCTTTATTTCTGCCTTCATTTCGTTATGTACCCAGTAGTCATTCAGGAGCAGGTTGTTCAGTTTCCACGTAGTTGAGCGGTTTTGAGTGAGATTCTTAATCCTGAGTTCTAGCTTGATTGCACTGTGATCTGAGAGACAGTTTGTTACAATTTCTGTTCTTTTACATTTATTGAGGAGAGCTTTACTTCCAAGTATATGGTCAATTTTGGAATAGGTGTGGTGTGGTGCTGAAAAAAATGTATAGTCTGTTGATTTGGGGTGGAGAGTTCTGTAGATGTCTATTAGGTCTGCTTGGTGCAGAGCTGAGTTCAATTCCTGGGTATCCTTGTTGACTTTCTGTCTCGTTGATCTGTCTAATGTTGATAGTGGGGTGTTAAAGTCTCCCATTATTAATGTGTGGGAGTCTAAGTCTCTTTGTAGGTCACTCAGGACTTGCTTTATGAATCTGGGTGCTCCTGTATTGGGTGCATATATATTTAGGATAGTTAGCTCTTCTTGTTGAATTAATCCCTTTACCATTATGTAATGGCCTTCTTTGTCTCTTTTGATCTTTGTTGGTTTAAAGTCTGTTTTATCAGAGACTAGGATTGCAACCCCTGCCTTTTTTTGTTTTCCATTTGCTTGGTAGATCTTCCTCCATCCTTTTATTTTGAGCCTATGTGTGTCTCTGCACGTGAGATGGGTTTCCTGAATACAGCACACTGATGGGTCTTGAGTCTTTATCCAGTTTGCCAGTCTGTGTCTTTTAATTGGAGCATTTAGTCCATTTACATTTAAAGTTAATATTGTTATGTGTGAATTTGATCCTGTCATTATGATGTTAGCTGGATATTTTGCTCGTTAGTTGATGCAGTCTCTTCCTAGTCTCGATGGTCTTTACATTTCGGTATGATTTTGCAGTGGCTGGTACCGGTTGTGCCTTTCCATGTTTAGCACTTCCTTCAGGAGCTCTTTTAGGGCAGGCCTGGTGGTGACAAAATCTCTCAGCATTTGCTTGTCTGTAAAGTATTTTATTTCTCCTTCACTTATGAAGCTTAGTTTGGCAGGATATGAAATTCTGGGTTGAAAATTCTTTTCTTTAAGAATGTTGAATATTGGCCCCCACTCTCTTCTGGCTTGTAGGGTTTCTGCCGAGAGATCCACTGTTAGTCTAATGGGCTTCCCTTTGATGGTAACCCGACCTTTCTCTCTGGCTGCCCTTAACATTTTTTCCTTCATTTCAACTTTGGTGAATCTGACAATTATGTGTCTTGGGGTTGCTCTTCTCGAGGAGTATCTTTGTGGCGTTCTCTGTATTTCCTGAATCTGAATGTTGGCCTGCCTTGCTAGATTGGGGAAGTTCTCCTGGATGATATCCTGCAGAGTGTTTTCCAACTTGTTTCCATTCTCCCCGTCACTTTCAGGTACACCAATCAGACGTAGATTTGGTCTTTTCACATAGTCCCACATTTCTTGGAGGCTTTGCTCGTTTCTTTTTATTCTTTTTTCTCTAAACTTCCCTTCTCACTTCATTTCATTCATTTCATCTTCCAGGGCTGATACCCTTTCTTCCATTTGATCGCATCGGCTCCTGAGGCTTCTGCATTCTTCACGTAGTTCTCGAGCCTTGGTTTTCAGCTCCATCAGCTCCTTTAAGCACTTCTCTGTATTGGTTATTCTAGTTATACATTCTTCTAAATTTTTTTCAAAGTTTTCAACTTCTTTGCCTTTGGTTTGAATATCCTCCCGTAGCTTGGAGTAATTTGATCGTCTGAAGCCTTCTTCTCTCAGCTCGTCAAAGTCATTCTCTGTCCAGCTTTGTTCCGTTGCTGGTGAGGAACTGCGTTCCTTTGGAGGAGGAGAGGTACTCTGGTTTTTAGAGTTTCCAGTTTTTCTGCTCTGTTTTTTCCCCATCTTTGTGGTTTTATCTACTTTTGGTCTTTGATGATGGTGATGTACAGATGGGTTTTTGGTGTGGATGTCCTTTCTGTTAGTTTTCCTTCTAACAGACAGAACCTCAGCTGCAGGTCTGTTGGAGTACCTGGCCGGCCGTGTGAGGTGTCAGTCTGCCCCTGCTGGGGGGTGCCTCCCAGTTAGGCTGCTCGGGGGTCAGGGGTCAGGGACCCACTTGAGGAGGCAGTCAGCCCGTTCTCAGATCTCCAGCTGCGTGCTGGGAGAACCACTGCTCTCCTCACAGCTGTCAGACAGGGACATTTAAGTCTGCAGAGGTTACTGCTGTCTTTTTGTTTGTCTGTGTCCTGCCCCCAGAGGTGGAGCCTACAGAGGCAGGCAGGCCTCCTTGAGCTGTGGTGGGCTCCACCCAGTTCAAGCTTCCAGGCTGCTTTGTTTACCTAAGCGAGCCTGGGCAATGGCGGGCGCCCCTCCCCCAGCCTCGCTGCCGACTTGCTGTTTGATCTCAGACTGCTGTGCTAGCAATCAGCGAGACTCCGTGGGCGTAGGACCCTCTGAGCCAGGTGCGGGCTATACTCTCCTGGGGCACCGTTTCCTAAGCCCGTCGGAAAAGCACAGTATTCGGGTGGGAGTGGCCCGATTTTCCAGGTGCTGTCTGTCACCCCTGGAAGGGGAACTCCCTGACCCCTTGCGCTTCCCGAGTGAGGCAATGCCTCGCCCCTGCTTCGGCTGGCGCACGGTGCGCTCACCCACTGACCTGCGCCCACTGTCTGGCACTCCCTAGTGAGATGAACATGGTACCTCAGATGGAAATGCAGAAATCACCCGTCTTCTGCGTCGCTCGCGCTGGGAGCTGTAGACCGGAGCTGTTCCTATTCGGCCATCTTGGCTCCTCCCGCCCAAGCCAACTTTAAAATGTTTTTATTTTAATAGACAAGCGAAGCAATTTCATCTTTATTGATATGATGGATATACTTGGTCTCAACTGGATCATATCATCATACTTTATATGTGCTATGTATATTATGCTGTGTTTCTCTTTGGTGTCTTTATTATTATTTTTTAAATTTTCTGGTAGTGGGAAGGTTTGTATTTTTATTCTATTGGCTATCTTTACATGTATACCTTTTATTATGCTCTTAAGCCCCTTCTTTTCTTACTTAACATTTTACTATCTGGGAAGCCAATTTAAATGGTATCCTTTGACTCCCACCTGCTACCTACACAGCAGTCAAGAGTGGTCTATTTTCCCCTTTCTCTCTGCATTTACTTCCTAGTCTTTTAGTTGCATTTTTTCTACTTTGTCAGAACATACAATATCTACACATTATTTTTCCAAACCTGCCCTCACTTTTTGTTTTAATGTTAGCTCTACAATTGAATATAGTAAATGCTCACTATTTTTCATTTTGTTGATGTTTCCACGGTTATCTCTAGGCTGGAGGATACATTCATTACCTTCATCCAGAGGGGCTCATGTGGACAATATTGTCTTAATTTCCCCCTCTTCTTTCCTTCTTCCCCCTCCTTTCATACTTTATGTACTTATCTAATTTCCCCACATGCAATGTTTCTCTGAGGCTGTCACCTTTGGTCACTTCCAAGCTCCTTCCCTATAGTTGGTGTGTGAATTACTAAGTCCCAGATCTCTGTTGAGTTTTTCATCCTTAGTGTTGGACTTTCTCATTGTAAGGATGATTTTGTTATGCCTCATCCGTGTCCTCTGTCCCTCTCTCCTCTTTTACTTTCAGACCCCTAGGTCTGCTTTCTCACGTCACACATCCATGGGTTTGTAGCAATAATGCAAGCTCTGTTGGAAGTTATTCATTTCTCTAGGTACAGGAAATACAAAGTTCATGGTAGTCTGTGCCTCCTGGTTAACGCTGAAAATATGACTCTTGTGGGGTTTTATTTGCACCCATTAATCTTATGTTCTGGGGAGAGGACATGAGAGGAGAGTTGGATTCAGACAGCTATCATTATCTTCCAATCTTTCTCTGTTGTTATTGATGTAGACTGTTAGATCATTGATTTGTAGTCTTGCTTTTTTTCTAATAATTGTCCTTGTAATCATTGCTCTGTTTCATCCACAAGGTTTGATGTTTGTTTATTTATGTATTTATTTTTGTTTTTTGAGACGGAGTCTTGCTCTTTTGCCCAGGCTGGAGTGTAGTGGCAAGCTCTCAGTTCACTGCAGCTTCTGCCTCCTGGGCGCAAGTGATTCTGCTGCCTTAGCCTCCTGAGTAGCTGGGATTACAGGCATGCGCCACCACGCCTGGCTAATTTTTGTATTTTTAGTAGAGACAGGGTTTCACCATGTTGGTCAGGCTTGTCTCGAACTCCTGACCTCGGTTATCCTCCCGCTTCGGCCTTTTAAAAAAGTGCTGGGATTACAGGCATGAGCCATAGCGCCTGACTGATGTTTATTTTTATTATAATTTAGTTCAACATATTTTCTAATAACCATTATGATTTCGTCCCAGATCCATGAATTATTTATAAGTGAATTATTTTTAAATTTCCAGACATATGGTGAGTTTCTAGTTATCTCTATGTGATTGGCTTCCAGCCTAATTCCACAATGATCACAGAACCTTTCTTCTGTTTTTAATCCTTTGAAATTTGTTGAGACCTTATGACCCAGCTTATGGGCAATTTTGGTAAATTTTCTATGCATACTATAGTTGTCAGTATCAGTGTTTTATAATGTCAGTTTTTCTAAATTGTTTTGTTCAAATAATCTATAACTTTACTGATTTGTAAACTGTTTCTTCTATCTGGTACTCAGAGAGGCTTATTAAAATATCCCACTCTGATTACAGATTTGTTTTTCCTGTATTTCTTTGTTTTATATATCATGAGATTATGTTATTAAATACATTCAAATTTAGAACATTTGTCTCTTTCTGGTGAACTAAACCTTTTAGTTCACCATTTTTCATTTTGTTGATGTTTCCACAGTTACCTCTTTTACTCTGGTCTTTCTATGCTTCAGACTGATAATTTCTTTATTTCTTTTAACCTATCATTTAGTTTGGTAATTCTCTCTCCATGAATCTGTTGTTAATCTCATCGATTTAATTCTGAATTTCAAATAATGATTTTTATAGTTATAGAATTTCATTTTTATATTTACTATTTGCAGTCCTCTGCAAGAGTTCTTAAATTGTTCTCTATTTTAATAAATATATTTGTCATGATTGTTTTAAAGTCTGTGTCTGGTTACATAGTTACCTGCATAATCTGTGAACATTTTCTTTTTCTTATTTTTACAGAGTTATAAATTATTAGTAGTGTTTTTCTTATTTTACAGAGTTATAAGTTATTAGTAGTGTTTTTTGCCTTTAAGTACATTTGGTCTGGTATGAATATAGCTAAACTAACTTTATTTGGATAATATTTGCATGCTACTCCTTTTCCACGGTTTTACTTTCAATCTTTCTAATATGCTGATATTTTCAGTATCTCTTCTAATCAGTATATCATTAGACTTGGTTTTATTATTATTTATGACAATATCTCTTTTAATTTATATTCAATTATATTAATTACGTTACATTTTAAATCTATTATCTTACTTTTTGCTTTCAATTGGTTACATCTAAATAATTATTTTCCTTTTCTTACCCTTCTTGTAGCAATTGTTACCATCCTTTATTCATTGTCTTAGAAGTTATACTAATCTTTTACCTGTGATCTTTAGGGTTATAAAATGCATCCTTGACTCATTGAAGTCTAATATATGTATTGATACTTCTGTCCCTTCCCAAATAATGTAGAAGCCTTAGAATTCCTTCATTTACTCTTTCTTTCTATTTATTGTGGTTTATTTTAATTCTATATATATATTTAAAGTGTTAAAACATATAGCGTTTGGTTATATCGTCAATTTTAGCTTATATGTACCTACCTATATCATTCTTCCAAGAATCTTGCAGGAGTGTCTGATGTTGACAGCTTCTTTGTTTTTCTTTGTCCAAAATATATTTATGTCACCATCCATTTTTGAACTTTATTTTAATTGGGTATAAAATTTGAACTCAGCAGTTACTTTCGCTCAGCAATTCAAGGAGTCAATTGGCTTTCATTGTTGGTTTTGAGAAAGCAGCTGTCAGTTCTATTGTTGTCCTTTAGAGGTAATATGTCCTTTTCCATTTGGCTGCTTTTAACATTTTTTCTTTTTTTCATTTTTTTGAGGTTTTATTATTATATCTATACCTGTAGCTTTCTTTTAATGTACTCTGCCAGAGTTTGTAGGGCTTCTTTAATTTGTAGTTTTCTGCTCTTGATCATATTTAGAAAATTTCCAACCATCAATTTTTCAAATATAACCTGAATTCTTTCTGGGATTCTATTCACTACATTTCTTATGCTGTTACAGCTTTTTTTGGTATATTTCATTCTTTGGTCTCTCTATACTTCAGACTGATAATTTCTTTATTTCTTTTGACCTATCATTTAGTTTGGTAATTCTCTCTCCAGTGAATCTGTTGTTAATCTCATTGATTTAATTCCGAATTTCAAATAATGATTTTTATAGTTATAGAATTTTGTTTTTATCTTACTATTTGCAATCCTCTGCAAGAGTTCTTAAACTGTTCTCTATTTTAATGAATATATTTGTCATGATTGTTTTAAAGTCTGTGTCTGGTTACATGGTTACCTGCATAATCTCTGAACTTTTTCTTATTTTTAGTCCCAGTTTCCTACAATTTATTTTACTTTTATTTTTTTTTTAATTTCCACAGGTTATTGGGGAAACAGGTGGTGTTACATGAATTGATTACATAAATAAGTTCTTTAGTGGTGATTACATGAGGTTTTGGTGCACCCATCACCCAAGGGGTGTACACTGCACTCAATATGTAGTCTTCTACCACTCACCCCCTTCCCACCCTTGCCCCCTAAGTCCCAAAGTCCATCGTGTCATTCTTATGCCATTGCATTCTCATAGCTTAGCTCCCACTTATGCATGAGAACATGCAATATTTGGTTTTCCACTCCTGAATTACTTCAGTTAGAATATTAGTCTCCAATTCTCATCCAGGTTGCTGTGAATGCCATTAATTCATTATTTTCATGGCTGAGTAGTATTCCATCTTATATATATATGTGTGTGTGTGTATATATATATGTATATATATATGTGTGTATATATATGTGTATATATATATACCACAGTTTCTTTATCCACTGATTGATTGATGAGCTTTGGGTTGGTTTCACCCTTTTGCAATTGTGAATTGTGGTGCTGTAAACATGCATGTGCAAGTATCTTTTTTGTATAATGACTTCTATTCCTCTGGGTAGATACCCAGTAGTGGTGTTGCTGGATCAAATGATAGTTCTACTTTTAGTTCTTTAAGAAATCTCCACAATGTTTTCCATAGTGGTTGCACTAGTTTACATTTCCATCAGCAGTGTAGAAGAGTTCCCTGTTCACTGCATCCACACCAACATCTACTGTTTTTTGATTTTTTGATTATGGCCATTTTTGCAGGAGTAAGGTGGTATCACATTGTGGTTTTGGTTTGCATTTCCCTGATTATTAGTGATGTTGAGCATTTTTCCATATGTTTGTTGGGCATTTGTATATCTTCTTTTGAGAATTGTCTATTAATGTCCTTAGCCCACTTTTTGATGGAATTTTTTTTTTCTTGTTAATTCGTTTGAGTTCATTGTAGATTCTGGATATTAGTCTTTTACCAGATGTATAGATTGTGAAGATTTTGTCCCACTCTGTGAGTTGTCTGTTTACTGTGTTGACTTTTCCTTTTCCTGTGCAGAAACTCTTTAGTGTAATTAAATCCCAGCAATTTAGATTTGTTTGTATTGCATTTGCTTTTGGGTTCTTGGTCATGAAATCCTTGCCCAAGCCAATGTCTAGAAGGGTTTTTCCAAAGTTATCTTCTAGAATTTTTATAGTTTCAGATTTAAGTTCTTGATATATCTTAAATTGATTTTTGTATAAGGTGAGAGATAAGGATCCAGTTTCATTCTCTTACATGTGGCTTGCCAATTATCCCAGCACCATTTGTTGAAAAGGTCCTTCCCCCGCTTTATGTTTTTGTTTGCTTCATCAAAGAGCAGTTGGCTGTAAGTATCTGGCTTTATTTCTGGGGTTTCTATTCTGTTCCATGGGTCTATGTGCCTATTTTTATACCAGTGCCATGCAGTTTTGGTGACTATGGCCTTATAGTATAGTTTGAAATCAGGTAATGTGATGCCTCCAGATTTCTTCTTTTTGTTTAGTCTTACTTTGGTTATGTGGGCTGTTTTTGGTTCCATATGAATTTTAGGATTTTTTTTTTCTAGTTCTGTGAAGAATGATGTTGGTATTATGATGGTAATTGCATTGAATTTGTAGATTGCTTTTGGGAGTATGGTTATTTTCACAATATTGATTCTACCCATCCATGAGCATGGGATGTGTTTCCACTTGCTTGTATTATCTATGATTTCTTTCAGCTGTGCTCTGTACTTTTCCTTGTAGAGGTCTTTTGCCTCCTTAGTTATGTATATTTATAAGTATTTTATTGTTTTTGCCGCTTCTGTAAAAGGGGTTGAGTTCTTGATTTGATTCTCTGCTTGGTTGCTCTTGGTGTATAAGAGAGCTACTGATTTGTATACATTCATTTTGTATCCAGAAACTGCTGAATTCTTTTATCAGATCTAGGAGCTTTTTGGTGAAATCTTCAGGGTTTTCTAGGTATACAATCATGTCATCAGCAAACAGCAACAGTTTGACTTCCTCTTTACCAATTTTGATGCCTGTTATTTCTTTCTCTTGTTTGATTGCTCTGGCTAGGACTTCCAGTACTAGGTTGACTAAAAGTGGTGAGAGTGGGTATCTTTGTCTTGTTCCAGTTCTCAGATGGAATGCTTTCAACTTTTCCCCATTCAGTATTATGTTGGCTGTGGGTTTGTCATAGATGGCTTTTATTACATTGAGGTATGTCCCTTGTGTTCTGATTTTGCTGAGAATTTTAATCATAAAGCGGTGCTGGATTTTTTCAAATGCTTTTTCTGCATTTATTGAGATAATCATGAGATTTTTGTTTTTAATTATGTTTATGTGGTGTATCACAGTTATTGACTTACATATGATAAATCAACCCTACATCCTTGGTATGAAACCCACTTGATTATGGTGCATTATCTTTTTGATTTGTTGTTGGACACGGTTAGCTAGTATTTTGTTAAGGATTTTTACATCTATTTTCATCAAGGATATTGGTCTGTAGTTTTGTTTTTTGGCTATGTCCTTTCCTGGTTTTGGTATTAGGGAGATACTGGCTTCATAGAATGATTTAGGGAGGAGTCCCTTTCTCTCTCTTTTGGAATAGTGTCAGTAGGATTGGTACCAATTCTTCTTTGAATGTCTGGTAGAATTCTGCTCTGAATCCGTCTGGTTCTGGACTTTTTTTTTTGTTGGTAATTTTTTATTACCGTTTTAATCTCACTGCTTGTTATTGGTCTGTTCAGTGTATGTAATTCTTCCTGATTTAAGCTATGAGTGTTGTATCTTTCCAGGAATTTATCCATCTCCTCTAGGTTTTCTAGTTTATAAGTGCAAAGGTGTTCACAGTAGCCTTGAATGATCTTTTGTATTTCTGTGGTGTCAGTTGTAATATCTCCTGTTTCATTTCGAATTGAGCTTATTTGGATTTTCTGTCTGTTGTTCTTGGTTAATCTTCATAATGGTCTATAGATTTTATTTTTCTTTTCAAAGAACCAGCTTTTTGTTTCATTTATCTTTTGTATTTTTTGTTTCAATTTCATTTAGTTGCACTTTGATCTTGGTTATTTCCTTTCTTCTCCTGGATTTGGGTTTGGTTTGTCCTTATTTCTCTGCTTCCTTGAGATGTGACCTTAGATTGTCTGTTTGTGCTCTTTCAGACTTTTTGATGTAGGCGTTTAGGTTTTGATAGGTTGTGTTACTATCGTCATTCAGTTTAAAACATTTTTAAAATTTCTGTCTTGATTTTATTGTTGACCCATTGATCATTCAGGAGCAGGTTATTTAGTTTCCATGTATTTGCATGGTTTTGAAGGTTCCTTTTGGATTTGATATTCAGTTTTATTCCACTGTGGTCTGAGAGAATGCTTGATATAATCTCAATTTTCTTAAATTCATTGAGGCTTGTTTTGTGGCCTATCATATGGTCTAACCTAGAGAAAGTTCCATGAGCTGATGAATAGAATGTATATTCTGTGGTTGTTGGGTAGAATGTTCTGTAAATATCTGTTAAGTCCATTTGTTCCACGGTATAGTTTAAATCCATTGTTTCTTTGTTGACTTTCTGTTTTGATGACCTGTCTAGTGCTGTCAGTGGAGTATTGAAGGCCCCCCACTACTACTGTGTTGCCATCTATCTCATTTCTTATGTCTATTAGTAATTGTTTTATAAATTTGGGAGCTCCAGTGTTAGGTGCATATATATTTAAGAATGTGATATTTTCCTGTTGGACAAGGCCTTTTATCATTATGTAATGTCCTTCTTTGTCTTTTTAATGGCTGTTGCTTTAAAGTTTGTTTTGTCTGATATAAAGATAGCTACTCCTGCTTGCTTTTGGTGTCCATTGCATGGAATGTCTTTTCCACGCCTTTACCTTAAGTTTATGTGAGTCCTTACGGGTTAGTTGAGTCTCTTGAAGGTAGCAAATAGTTAGTTGGTGAATTCTTATCCATTCTGCAATTCTGTATCTTTTAAATGGAGCATTAAGGCCATTTACATTCAACGTTAGTATTGAGATGCGAGGTACTATTCCATTCATTGTGCTAATTGTTGCTTGTATACCTTGGCTTTATTTTTTTTTTTTGTATTTGTTTTATAGGCCCTGTGAGATTTACGCTTTAAAGAGGTTCTGCTTTCATGGGTTTCCAGGATTTATTTCAAGATTTAGAGTTCCTTTTAGCACTTCATGTAGTGCTGGCTTGGTAGTGGTGAATTCTCTCAGCGTTTGTTTGTCTGAACAAAGATTTGTCTGAAGAAAGATTGTATCTTTCCTTCATTTATGAAGTTTAGTTTTGCTGGATACAAAATTCTTGGCTGATAATTGTTTTTTTAAAGGAGGCGAAGATAGGGCACCAATCACTTCTAGCTTGTAGGGTTTCTGTTGAGAAATCTGCTGTGAATCTGATAGGTTTTCCTTTATAGGTTAACTGGTGCTTTTGCCTCACATCTCTCAAGATTCTTTCCTTCATCTTAACTTTAGATAACCTGATGACAATGTGCTTAGTCAATGATCTTTTTGTGATGAATTTCCCAGTGTTCTTTGTGTTTCTTGTATTTGGATGTGTAGGTCTCTAGCAAGGCCGGGGAAGTTTTCCCTGATTATTCCCCTAGATAAGTTTTCCAAACTTTTAGATTTCTCTTCTTCCTCAGGGAATGCTGATTATTCTTATGTTTGGTCATTTAACGTAATCCCAGGCTTCTTGGAGGGTTTGTTCATTTCTTATTCTTTTTTCTTTGTTTTTGTTGGATTGGGTTAATTAAGAAACCTTGTCATTGAGCTCTGAAGTTCTTTCTTCTGCTTGTTGGATTCTATTGCTGAGATTTTCCAGAGCATTTTGCATTTCTCTAAGTGCATCCATTGTTTCCTGAAGTTTTGATTGTTTTTTATTGATGTTATCTGTTTCACTGAAGATTTCTCCCCTCATGTCTTGTATCATTTTAAAAATTTCCTTACATTGGGCTTTGCCTTTCTCTGATGCCTCCTTGATTAGCTTAATAACTGACCTTCTGAATTCTTTTTCAGGTAAGTCAGAGATTTCTTCTTGGTTTTGATCCATTGCTGGTGAGCTAGTGTGATTTTTTGGGGGTGTTAAAGAACCTCATTTTGTCATATTGCCAGAGTTGGTTTTCTAATTCCTTCTCATTTAGGTAAGCTCTGTCAGAGGGAAGGTCTAGCACTCAAGACTGTCATTCAGATTCTTTTGTCCCATAGAGTGTTCCCTTGATGTAGTACTCTCCCCGCTTTCCTAGGGATGTGGCTTCCTAAGAGCTGAGCTGTAGTGATTGTTATCTGTCTTCAGGATCTAGCCACCCAGCAGGTCTACCAGGCTCCAGGATGGTACTGGGGGTTGTCTGGACAGAGTTCCATGATGTGAACCATCTGTGGATCTCTCAGCTGTGGATACCAGCACCTGCTACAGTGGAGGTTGCAGGGGGGTAAACTAGACTCTGTTAGGGTCCTTAGTTTTGGTTGTTTAATTCTCTATTTTTGTGCTGGTTGGTCTCCTTCCAGGAGGTGGCACATTCAAGACAGCATCAGCTGTGCTAGTATGGGGAGGATCAGGTGATGTGTGGGGCCGTAGAACTCCTGAAAGTGTATGACCTTTATCTTCAGCTATCAGGGTGGGTAGGGGCAGACCATCAGGTGGTGGCAGGGCTAGGCATGTCTGAGCTCAGACTCTCTTTGGGTGGGTCTTGCTGCAGCTGCTGTGGGGAATGGGGTTGTGGTTCCCAGGTAAATGGAGTTATGTTCCTAGGAGGATTATGACTGCCTCTGCTATGTCATGCAGGTTGTCAGGGAAGTAGGGGAAAGTGGGCAATCTCAGGTTTCACTCAGCTTCCATGAAACCCAAAAGGCCTCAGAGTCCTTACACAAAAGGGGATTAGGCAGGGGACCAGTCAATAGAGCTCTTGCTCCATTTCCCCCCTAGTCCCATGAGGTAGCCAAGAGTTCTATTCATTGTTTAACCCCATAGCCATGTCTTTGGGAATTGGCAGATAACCTGTAAAGAAAATCTTCTCAAAATCTAGAGTTACTAGGCTCACATCACCCAATTTCAACCCCATAATTGTTAACTGCCTTACATGCTTTAAAATACGTACATGGAAGACAAGCTTAGAGCAATGGTAGACAGCGTATTTTAGGAAAATCCTCTTTTTGTGAACAACTAGAAGAGCTAGAAAACGTATTTTCAAATCTATTTTCTGGTATCTAAGAGCCAGCAATGTGCTCCAGTCATCACATCTACTAACCTAATTGCATCTTTGCTCATATACTCTGCCTTTCCTCTTGTTACAACGGATGTGCTCTCTTAGCTTCTACAGCAAACCCCTTCACTTGGATTACTGAATTTTATTCCATTTCACTTACTCAAAAACCTAGCTCTGGAAATTATTGCTTCTTATAAAAAAATATAATCCCATCTTAAAAATAGACACTTTAAATGAAATGAACAAACATGCCTTCCTCTATCCTATTAACATTTTCTGTCACCTTTATAGTAAAATGCTTCCAAAGCATTGCCTATTATCATTTTCTCTATTTATTTTCATTCCATTCTTTCTTGAATCTGCTCTAACCAGCCTGTTTCTCATTATTCCACCAAACTTTTTATAAATAATATAATAACCTCTCATTTCCAAATCCCAAAGTCTCTAATTTCAAAATCCTGTGATTTCCTTTTTCATTGCTTAATAGTATTTCCTTGTGTATATGGACCACATTTTCTGGTCCATTCATTTGTTATTGAACACCTAGGTTGATTCTGTATCTTGGTTATTGTAACTAGTGCTGCAATAAACATGGGGGTGCAGATTTGTCTTTGATATACTGATTTTCTTTTCTTTGGATGAATGCCCAGTAGTGGAATTGCTGAATCATATAGGCATTCTGTTTGTAGTTTTTTAAGGTACCTCCATACTATATCCATAGTATCCATACTAGTTTACATTCCCACCAAGAGTGTATAAGAGTTTCCTTTTCTCTGCATCCTCATCAGCATCTGTTATTTATCCTGACTGGGGTGATATGATATCTCATTGTGGATGATTTGCGTTTCCCTTATGATGAATAGTGTTGAACATTTTTTCATAAATTTCTGGCCATTTGTATATCTTCTTTTGAGAAATCTCTATTCAGATCATTTGTCAATATTTTAATCAACTTTTTTGTTTTGCTATTTAGATGTATGAGTTCCATTTATATTCTGGATATTAATCCCCTGTCAGATGAATAGTTTGCAAATATTTTATCCCATTTTTAAGATGTTATTGCACTCTGTTTATTGTTTCCTTTGCTGTGCATAAGATTTGATATAATCTCATTTGTTTAATTTTGCTTTTGTTCTCTGTGCATTTGAGGTCTTATTTATAAAATCTTTTTCCCAGACTACTGTCCTGAAGTATTTCCCCTATGTTTTCTTCTAGTAGTTTAATTGTTTTGGTTCTTACATTTAGATCTTTGATCCATTTTGAGTTCATTTTTGTGTAATTTGAGAGGTGGGAGTATAGTTTCATTCTTCTGCATATGGATATTTACATTTCCTAGCACCACTTATTGAAGAGACGTTCCTTTCCCCAATCAGTGTTCTTGTTGCCTTTCTCAAAAATCTGTGCCTTAGTGGATAAGCAAATTATTTCTGAGATCTCTATTCTGTTCCATTGGTCTATGTCTCTGTTTTTGTGCCAGTATCATGCTTTTTTGGTTACTATAGATTTGTAGTATATTTTGAGTTTGGTAGGGCCTCCAAATTTGTTCTTTTTGCTCAGCATTGTTTTGGTTATTTGGCATCTTTTGCAGTTCCATATGAATTTTAGGATTTTTCCTATTTCTGTGAAAAATGTCATTGATATTTTGATAGGGATTATACTAAACCTGTAGAATGCTTTGGGTAAGTATGGTCGTTTAAATATTACTTTTTCTGATTCATAAGCGTAGTATATCTTTCCATTTATTTATATGCTCTTCAATGTTTTATAATTTTCCTTCTATAGAGGTCCTTTACCTCCTTAGTTAAATTTGTTCCTAGGTATTTTATATTTATTGTTAATAGGATTGCCTTTTAAATTTCTTTTTCAGCTAGTTCATTGTTCATGTGTAGAAATGCTACTGATTTTGTATGTTGATTTTGTACCCTACAACTTTACGGAATTCACTTATTCATTCTAAGAATATGTTGGTAGGGTGTTTAGGTTTATATATTTATAAGATCATGTCATCTGCATATAGGAACAATTTGACTTTCTTTTTTACAATTTGGATGCCATTTATTTCCTTCTCTTGCCTAATTGCTCTGGCTAGGACTTCCCATACTATATTAAATAAGAGTGGTGAGAGTGGGCATTTTTGTCTTGTTCTAGCTCTTAGAGGAAAATCTTCCAGTTTTTTTTATTCAGTCTGATTTTAGCTGTGGGTTTGTCATATATGGTCTTTATTGTTTTGAGTTACTTTCCTTTTATGCCTAATTTATTGAGTTTTTTTTTATCATAAAGCGATGTTGAATTTGATCAAATCCCTTTTCTGCATCTATTGAGATAATCATACGGTTTTTATCCTTCATTGTTTGATGTGATGCATCACCATTATTGATTTGCATATGTTGAACCATCCATGCATTCCTGAGCTAAATTCTACTTGATCATAATGTGTTATCCTTTTGATGTGTTGTTGGATTTGGTTTGCTAGCATTTTGTTGAGGATATCTGTGTCCATATTTATCAGTAATATTGGCTTGTAGTTTTCTTTTCTGGTTTTGGTATAAGGTTGTGCAGGCCTCATAGAATGAATTAGGAAATTATAGTAAGTATCCGGAAAGCAATGATAAATGTTTGAGATGATGGTATGTTAATTACCCTGGTCTGATCACTACACATTGTATGTATCAAAACATCACTGTGTAACTCATAAATATGTACAATTATTATAAGTCAATTAAAAAATTTTTAAGCCTCCAGTTCCACCTCACTTCACCCATCAGAATAAACTCTAAAGCTTTATCCTTTTCCTCATTTTTTTTGACTAGTTTAAGAAGAATTGGTATTAATTCTTCTTTAAATATTTGGCAGAATTCAGCAGTGAAGCCATCCAGTTCTGGAGTTTTCCTTATTGGGAGACTTTTTATTACTGATTTACTATCATTACTTTTTATTGGTCTTCTCAAGTTTTCTTTCTTCTCAGTTCAATCTTGGTTGGTTGTAGGTATCAAGCAATTTATCTATTTCCTATAAGTTTTTGAACTACATGGATAGAACTGGAGGACATTATTTTAAGTGAAATAAGCCAGGAACAGAAAGTTAAAAATTGCATGTTCTCATTCATAGGTGGAAGCTACAAAAAATTAAAATAATAGAAGCAAAAAGTGGAACAGAAGATACTAGAGGCTGGGAAGAGGAGGAAAAGGAGGGCATAGGGAGAGATCTGTTGAAGGATACAAAATCACAGCTAGATAGGAGGAATAAGTTCTAGTGTTGTATTTCAGTGTAGGATGATTATAATTAACAATCATATATTATATAGTTTCATGTAGCTAGAAGATAACATTGAATTTTCCCAACACAAATAATAAATGTTTGAGATGATGGATATGCTAATTACTCTGGTCTGATTACTATACATTATATGTAATTAAAACATCACTATGTAGCTCATAAATATGTGCAATTATATTATGTCAATTAAAACAATTTTAAAGTCTCCAATCTCATCTCATTTGACTGACCTGAATAAAATCGAAAGTTTTATCATGGCCTCCATGGTTAGATTTGCTATCTTCCCACCTCCTATTTCCCTTGTCTGCATCTGTCATGCTACCCCTTCTAACTCCCCTTCAGCCACACTGAGTTCTTTGCTGAACCTTCACTAGGACAATTACACACCTGCCTCAGAGCCTTTCCACTTGCAGTTTCTGTCAGAAATATTTTCCCTCAAGATATCTGTATGACTTTCTTCTTTGATTCTTTTAAGTTTTGGCTCAAATGACAAGTTATCAAAGAGGACTTCCTAGGTGACTTTATTCAAATTAGCACACACTGCATCATTCATTATCTGATCTCATTGCTTTGCTCTATTTTTTATTGTTGGCATTTATCACCTCTTGACATATATGATTATCTGTTTATTGTCTCCCCCACCTAAATGCACCTCCACTGGAATAATGACGTGGTCTGTTTTTGTTCAGAATTGTATGCCCACAACCTGGAAAAGCACCTGGCACATGATAAACCTCAATAACTATTTACTGAATGCATTTTAAAAACAGGAATAATTTGAGCTAGTCATGAAAACATGGCCAGAAAATTTACTAATTTACATTCATCAAATTTTGTTACACTAAGTAAGTTAAAGCAATGGAGCCCAATTTAATTAATTTTCCACTTCCCCAACAAAATCCTAATAATAAACAAGCTGATGAGGAAAAAAAAAAACGAATAATCACTTACCAGATTTGGGAAAATGGAACAGTGAAAAAGAGACCTACACCTGGTGGACATGAGTGTGGGAAGAACTCTATAACACATCTGAGCTCCTGAAAAGTATGGGCTACTGTGATGCTCACCTGCTAATTCAGCTAATATTGTGAGCTCCAGCTTGAACCCTCATAATTTACCCAGCAAATAAATTACAGAAGACAAGTTGTGGTGATTGGTCCAAGAGAAGGCAGGTCATATCCATCACCAAAAAATATACTAAAAGAGAACCCCTCCATACCAGTCAACAATAAGCATATTTTATTTTGTATGCCAGGGTGCGAAATGAAGGGAATGGGTAATTGATGCAATTTTTGTTTTTCCTTTTACCGCAAATTAAAAGTCTTTATTTAAAAGGAAAATCATCTTAGTTTGCTGTAGTTTTGCAATTATATGGGACTTATTTCTTTGGAGATGATTATAAGAGGACCTAACATACCACACATGAAACTGTTTTCTGCTCATACAGATAAATGGAGATTTTGTAAGACAAGAAATACATGTGGGGTTAGATTGCCACCTAGATTTATCTTTCTTAAAATACAGTTTCCTTGCTCTAAAATGTATAATGCCTGTTTAATGTCTCAGCTTTATTTATCTGACATAAAAGAAGTTCTTTTTTCTTTAAGTATCACTCTTAAGAAATCTAAACTCTCTCAGTATGAAGTACTAGGTTAATAGCACCTAACGAAAGTGTTATGGGACAAAGGGGCACGAGGATTTGTCTAATGATAAAAGAAATTCTTGTCATCTAAATTCATTTTATTTTAATTTCTAAAGGAGATTAGTGTCTCAATACTTTAATAAATGTTTTAAGTGAAGTTGTAGGTGTGCATATAATTCATTGCAGTGCATATCATCCTATTGCAGAATGTTGAAAATTTTGGTTAAGCTAGAAGTACTCCAAATGCAATAAATATTTACATTTCAGTATCTTTGAGTCAAGTATTAATACAATATTCCTAATGGAAACAGAAAAGCAATACATAAAGTATCAACACAAGAAAGCTCCTAAGTTAAAATATAAAAATATATTCTTAATGCTAAAATTTTCTCTGAGAATTGAGAAAACAATCACAGGTTTTGTTTTTCTGTCTGCATCATGGTGACTATAATAAAAGTATAACATTTCTCTTACTTATCATTTGTGGAATATTCACATATACCTATAATAATCTAAATAATGGTTTCTGTACATACAATAGTGTATATTATTCTGAGAACAAACTCTGTCCTATACTCTGTCATTCTTATGTGCTCTTGAAAGAATCCCAAGTGGCTCCTAACCTTTATTGGGAAAAAAATCTATAAGAGATCCCTAGAGGGATTCTCAAAACAAAACAGACAAAAAGAGGAATAAGACTTGCAAAGATTTCTAAAGCCTAGAGAAAAATAAGTCAGTGTCATAAAATCAATGACCTGACAAGGCTAAAACTTTTATTTCTCTCTGTTGAGTCTCAATGCTAGGTTAGCTTTTGTATTGTAATTCTTGAGCTAGGTAGAAAGGATCCTGGAAACGCTAAAATACAAATGCAGTAGTCCCCTCTATTCCATGGGGAATACATTCCAAGACCCCCCAGTGAATGTCTAAAACCTCAGATAGTACCAACCCTATATATACTTTTTTTCTTATACACATATACCTATGATAAAGTTTAGTTTATCATAATTAAGCAGAGTAAGAGATTAATAATTAATCATAAAATAGAACAATTATAACAATATATTGTAATACAAGTTATGTGAATATGGTCTCTTTCTCTCTCTCTCTTCCTCAAAATATATTATTGAACTGTACCCACCTATTTTCAGACTACATTGAAATCACAGAAAATAAAACCATGTATAAGTGGGGACTACTGTAAGTGTAATTTCTGAATACTTCATAGATTCTCTGAACGTAATTTCTACCTGTAAATTCAAGGTTGACTTTGCTCATGTCACATGAAAATATGCCACGCTTCTTTGAAATAATTTTGTGTTTGCAGTATTCACTTTCAACTAAATTTCATTCCACATGTCTCTGTACTGTTTGTAGCATCCCTATATTATTAGTGCAGTTTGAACACCAGAGACTTAAAGAGCTCCACATTTTCTGGGACTCCTTTAATGTCAGTGGAGTGAAACCCAATTAGAACTTGGGTATAGGGGGTGGAAAGTGTCAATATAGGTGGCATATTTGTTTCCTCCTGCAACCCCATCAAAACAAAAGTAAATATACATGTTTAAAGGGATAAACACTCAAAGATTATATAAGTAGGGAAGCAGAAAACACCGAAGATGTCACATTTGTTTCCAGGCATATCCATTTTAAAAGAAAACTCCTAGCCCATGAGAGTATTTTATGTAAGAAGCATCAACATATTTTGAGCAGAATGAAGGCAGCTAATGAAGCAGTCATTGACACAGCAGAGGTTGAAGCCCCTTAAAGCATGGGAAGTGATTGTCTTTTGGAGCCAGGACAGAGAGTGGTGGGAGGACTCCTGCTTTTTTCTTAAGTCTTTCAGCACCACGTACTTTATAGAAATGTATTAACTTCATGAAAGTAAAAACTAACGTACTAAATTAAAATTAAAGGAAATTATTGGAAAGATAATAACACTTCTCATGGAATGTGAAGGATTGAAAAAATATCTGTGGATAGGTTACTGTGCTAGTCAGTAGTGCTGTTTGATCAACTATTTCCTGGTTGTTCCCCAGTGTAGCCATATGGTTTGTACTTCATACCCTTGCCATATGGTTAGGTAGGGCAATTTAACCACTCCTGGTTAATGATTTGTGAACGGAAATGGTAAGTGGCATTTCTGGACCTGAGCATTTAATTATTGGTGAGAGACCCTTCAGAGCATGTTCATTTCCCTCTGACATGGGGAGCAACAACATGGAAGAAGGGTCTGCTCCATACACCAGGGTCCCTACATGATTGTGATGATCCAGTCCTCAACTGACCCCTTATAGATATGAACATGTACAAGAAATAAACCTGTATTATTTAAACTGCTGTGATTTGGAGGTTATTTGTTACTGTTAACCATCCTAATAATGTTGACCATCCTAATGCAGTTAGGAATACAGCTGGATCTACAGGACAGTCAGAATCAGAGACTTTCTGTCTGAATTCCCATCTCTCTTTTCTGTGAACATGCAGCAGCAAGGTAGTTGTCAGTAGCTCCCAGGCTTCACATCTCACAGCATCTGTCTGAAGACAGGCACCAACTTTCTTCCTCATTTTTAGGTCAGAAACTGGGGAAACACTTTTACTGCTGTGGCTGCTCTCCTGAGCCAATAAAGGGAGATCAGTGGTTCAGAGTCAGGAAATGACAGATAAGAGCATGTAAGAATCATCTAACCACATGATTGGGAAGAGAGTAGGGCATATCCCCAAAATGGCGAGTAATGTTTCCAGGACAAAAGAAGTTGCTGAACCAACAAAATAATGGGCATCTACTCCAAGTTACTGTCAATTTAATTTATACCTCCTTAACATTTTGGTGTTTAAATAAAAATATTTAACATCTATTATATAATCTTCGATTACTTTCATGGTTTCACTGTGCATTGTTCATTAAACATATCAGTGACCACTCTAGATGGCTATGTGGAACGATGCGTAGTGTTCCAACAAGCCATGCTCTTTCATGTCTCCGTGTCTTTGGCACAACATGGAATGCCCTTATCTCATTGCCTATGTACCCAAGTCTACTCATTCCTAGAGACTCAACTCAAGTGTTACTACCTCTGAGAACCTCCCCAGAGACAGTGTGCCTTAGTGTAAAGAGTCCAAGCTTTGGACTCAGAGAGATGCAGGCTGAACAGCCATTGTGCCATTTACTAGCATGTAAACTTGGTCAATTTACTCATCTCTTAGAAGGCTAATTTCAACATCTGTAAAATGATAATAATGACAAATTTACAAGTTTTTATAGATTAGAAATAACAGCATGCATGTATAGTTCCCAGAACATAGTCTGTAACAGCTAGAAAATATATATTCTATATCTCATATTATATTATAGTGCAATTTTCTACATGTATACTTGTCTTCACAGTAGTCTTCAAGTTTCCTGGATAAGTAACATGCTTTACTCATTTTCAGTGAATACAGCTGTTTCTAGCACATTAGAATTGGGGAGTTAAAAATAGTTCCGCTTGCTGATTCTTACCCTAGAGACACTGCTTTAATTGATGTGGGATGCAGCCAGGGCATTGGTGGTGGTAAAAACACCAACTTCCTTTGTGGTGTTAATGTGCAGCCAGAATTGAGAATCTCAGTACTAGGTGCTCAGATACTTGTTGAATGAATGTTGTTTGTTCTACAAGGCATTTCTAAGGCTCTACTAAATGTTTCATTTATATAAAACTTTTACCTTTAACTTTAGGGAAAGCCTGTAATCTTAGCAAAGGTGACCATTTAATGAGATATATTACTGTGTTGCACTTTAGAAGAAACAAATGTAATAGACAACGAGCTCTAGGCTCAACAAGGTTGATCACGGTTGACCATTCCTTTTCTGTCTCATGTGCAGACCTTACGCTTCATCTCTAAGCAGCTGCCCCTGGATAACCAGTAGTGTGTGAGTAGCATGGGCTTCAAAATGAGAACTTCCTATCTTAAAAAGTGGGAAGCAAAGGATACTGAAGACATGTTTGTCTTTTCTTTTCTCAAATTTCTGTTTATAAGTTTTAAATTTCTAGTTAGGTTTATGGTTGTGTATTTCCTCCACTATGAAAATATGCTGAATAATAAATATCTATTCTGTTTGACAGAGCAGATAATATCTTTCCTCCCTCTAGGCATACTCCTGAAATGTGAAATGAATAAATAAATATGTATCTCCACTAAATTGATATATTTGATATATAAATTGATATGAACTCATATAAATTGATATGTATATATATCTCAGCTGTTTATAGCATTAAATAATAACAAATTGAATTTGCATTTCTTTTAAAGATGCATGGGGATTTATGCTGTTTCTTAGTTTTTAATTAAAGTGTACAATTGATAGTGAAGATTTGCAGCAGCTCCAAGTATTGCCCATTAAATAGCATTTGTTGTCAAAGGAATATTTATTACCATGGTTAATAAACAAAATGGATTTTAGAAAACTCTAAACTCTATAATGGCTTTCCATTCTTTTCTTTCCTTTTTGTCTTTGATGTTCTTTAAGCAAATGTCTAATATACCACAATGTCATCATGACTTATAATGATTTGAAATTACGAAGAAAATCCAAGAACAACTATCTTAGTCCCTTCCAGACCTTGTGCCTCATCTGTAAGCAGCCACCAGTGGATAACTAGTAGTGTGTAACTAGCATGGTTTGACAAAAAATTAGAATTATTTCAAAAAGGATAGTTTCAAAATGATCAAATCTGGATGCTAACTTACATTATTTGAAATACTCTATTTTTAAACTAATTGCACGTAATTGTTTTGATGACTCAATTTAATGGATTTCCATTTTTTATTTTAAAACATGTAGCTATCCCTAACCATCATTGAGACATAGATTATTAGTTCTTTGGACCTCAGCTTCCAGGATTGAACAGTGAAGAATTAAAAATAGTTGAATTTCAGATTTCTTAAATTTCACCAGTTCTATGTTTTAAAAAAACACACTGGTTAAATAAAAGGCAAAATAAAAACAACAACAACAAAAATACAGCTTAAGAATTATCAACCGATGCTTTTTTATTTTAATTAAATTGTTGGCCAAGTTTTTTTTTTTTTTCTATGCAATGCCCATAGGCAACTGTTATAGCTAATGTCCATGTTTGTTTCACTTTTTAGTTAGCTATTACCGAGAGCAGTTGTTATCGAAGTTCTCCAGAGACCACTGGGCCCCCAAGACCCTTTGAAGAGTACATAAGGTCACAATTATACTTAATACTAAGCTGCTTCTTGCCTTGTTTGCTCTTATTATCTCCCAAGTGTACAGTGGAGTTTCCCAGAGGCTATGTGATGCATGCTATTACAACAGATTAAACACCGAAGCAGAGACGAGATCCAGTTCCATCTACTGAATCAGAGATTTGTAAGAAAAGAACAACAACGCTACTTTTGATACTGAACATTTTTTGTTTGAGAAATAAAGTTATATTTCATGAGAAGTATGCTGTTTATAAGAACATAAATAATGTATAATGGGTTTAATTATTTTTAAGTTAAAAACATTTTAAAATGTATTGATTTTAATTTTTAATATTTCAATGTCAATAGATACAACCTACATAAACAAAAACTCTGTGGGCCCTTAAAATTTTTTTAAGAATATGAAAGGGTCCTGAGATAAAAGTTTGAAATCTTTTGACTTAAAATATTGGAAATCGGGGTGTGTCATATAATGTCATTATACCTATGCATAACATTTTCAAAACAGTTACTCATTTTCCAGTCTAAGTGGATTGTCCCTGCCTTCTGCATGCCAAACCGAGGTCATCTAGGCTTGCTACCTTTCCTTCTACAAACATTAACTCACACAGGCTAGGTGGAACTCCCTGAGGGCAGGAACCATGGAGTCTGACACTAATAGTTATTGAATGAATAAATAAGTTGATGTCATTCAAAGCACAGCATGCAATACATCAGTTCTGAACTTTTTTAAAAATAATAACTCTAAAAATAATAAATACATACATAAAAACCCCAATCTTGGTTAAAGCCAACTGCTTTCTGTAACACAGCACCCTACCAGACAGCTGACATGGCTGGAGAAAGGCACACAAGAATGCTGACTAGTCCCGTTTGAAATTTATGAGAATTAATTTGAATTGTGTCCTCAAGGGAACCTGGCAATCATACTATGTTTCCTTAGATGACTATTAAATACCTTCTCCTGTCTCCTCAAACATGCAACATCTGTTCCCCTATCCCTACTCTCAGCTGATGACTCAGTTTCCCATTTCACCACAACTATTATCTACAAGTCCCTTCTCTTCTCTACTCTGTACCATAGACAGAGTGATTGTACCCCACTAAGGCCAATGCCTCCACTAGAGCCCATCCCTCTTGCTTACTCAAGGACATCCTCCAGAAATTTGTCCTTGATGATTGTCTCCACCAAAAATTCCTATTAGCATAAAAATCAGCCGAGATTCCTCCAATATTAAATTTTCTTTTCTCCTGGTCCCATCCCTGACCAGTTATAACTCCACCTTTCTGCCCCCCTCTATAATGTAACTTCCTTCAAGGTTGTTGATATTTACCACTTCGGATTCATTTCCTCCCCTTTTCTCTTAACCTCTCTTCAGGCAGGCTTTTCTCCCATTTTTTTTTTTAATCAGTATCACAGTGACATCCACACTGCTAAATCTAATGGTTAATTCTCAGCTCTCCTCTTACTTGACCTTTCGGATGTATTTGACACAACTGATAACAATTAATCCAAGAATAAAGAAACTTGTCCTAACTCAAAACCCCTCACAAGTCTGGGATATTTGGGCCTTCCTTCATCTGTATACATTAGGCATTTAATTTACATTAGATACATGAATAATAATAAACAGTATCACTAAAATACGTTGAAACATTACTATCAATATTAACAATTATGCTATAAATTGATATCCTCAAAACCTCTTGGTTCAAAAAGTAAATAGATTTATCTGTGGATATAATGTCCTGAGAGCATTATTTATTTACTGGATTGCACCATATTCACTTTTTAAAAAACTCCAGGAGAAAAGGGCTGAGTGGTCTCAGAATCAAGATTAATTGTGCATCTCCTGAGAAATTACTTTGATTTTGTCGTGTGGTCCCTGTGAATTGTGTACCTAACCAGGTTTACTTTTTTTTTTTTAAAGTCTCCTTAGAATCAAATTAACAGCTCGATCATTAACTAATAAGTAACTTATTAGGTTAAACATATTGTGATCACTGTAAGCTGCAATCTATGTCTCATATTTTATTTATTCTTTCATTGCCATTATCAACTGCTATAATTTTGGTATATTTTCTATATTCTCACAAGCCACCTTTTATTCATTCCAGAATAAGGCAGGGTATAAATAAATAGCCAAGCCACTAAATAAATGCATATGCACATACATATATACGCACAAACATAAACAGAACAGACTAAAAGGGAAAATGTCTAAAGATTAAAGATGGCTCGTCTGTGTTTCAGTGTCAAAGAAAATCTGAGAGAAGGTTGTGAAAATTGGTATCAGTAGGAAATGAGAATGGCATTTGTTACTTATTTTCCAGGGTCAGTTCAGAAATAAGGAGGATCCTTCTTTAAGAGATTTCTGAACACAAATATATTAGACTGCCTGACAAAGGTTCTTGAAACCAAAGAACTGATATCATATTATTCAAACAACTAAAATATAAGTTATCATAAATATACATGATCTTTCTGGTTATACTATTTCTGCTTTTCTACCAAAGCCTGAGTTAAATCTATGAAGCACAAAAATTATAGCAACTGAATTGGACCAAACTGCAAGACAAAATTTTAGTGTGGACATGACTTATTTCACTTTGTTTCACATGGTTATCCAGCCTTTTTGTCTTTTTTTATAGGAAAAGATCCACTCTGTCATCAGATGAGCCAGAGGGAGTCAGAAAAGGATTAGACATCCGAAAGACAAATAGGGATGAAACGCCTTTCCTATGCAAATTTATTATTTAGTGCCAGTTGTTTTGGTGACTAATTTTGTTCTGTTTTGTTAAATAATTATACTGTATGATTTCCAGTCTGCAAACGAGTTTTCTGAGGCTCTGGGCAAATGAGGTACATTGGAGCACATAGAGAAAGAAAGGAGGAGTGTCAGCTGCCTGCCATAGCTGATGGCAAGAAAACATCATTTATACCAGGAATTGGAACAGAGTTAGTTTCTCTGTATTGAGTTACCCATTTTTCAAGCCAAATGTTAGTAAGTGAAGGATTTTCAGCTTTTCAGCCTAAGATCCCAGGTTAGAGAACAATGATTCCCAAGCACAATGGAAACTACACACAATACTTACCCTTCTCTTAAAATTCAATAGTTTTAGTCCCCACTTTATGTTTCATAATGAAGTGAAACAGAGGCACTATGCATGTCTTAAAATGTGTACAAACTGGTATCAACTTTATAAAATATATTCCTGTGTAATAACATTTCATAAATCTTGGGTGAATTTTATCTCTAAAAATGTAAAGTTTGGGACTTACACATGGTATTTTCCAATCCTCATCATACATCATACATATTCATCCTTTAAATGAAAGTTCCATGGAAACAATGGACTGGAGTGGGTTTTGTTTTTCCTCCCAGGAATTACAAAAAGAAACATACATTATTAGCTTGTAGCTCATTTGACGGCAGGATAAAAAGTGAAACCATTTTCAAGAAGCAGCTGATAAAGGACTAGACTCATTAAAGTGAATTCAGAGGCTCATGGCTAAGTGGTAAAATATTTCAAAGGATCAAATTTAATAAACTAATAAGAAAGCTCAACGACTGCCATCTCTACTGTGCACCAATTTAATTCAATGTTGCACACGTGGTAAACCTCTTAGCCCAACACTTGACAGTATAATTACCTCATTAAAGAAAGGATGTAAGTGTAGTGTAGAAATCTTGGTGGACTCAGGTTTTCCTAAGGAAATAAAAGCTTTACAGAATCTATTTTCCACTTGATAAAAGAACACTTAAGCTTAAAAATGTCATCAGGTTTTTTGGAGGGGAATGCAAAGGAACTCTTTTTTGGGTGGGGGTAATAAAAGCATATATATATACACATATATATATGGAATTAGAAAAACATATGACTATGTTTAAGTTTGTCTTATTCCCTACTGTTGGTTTTATTCCCTCTGCTACTGTAACAGTAGCAGTTTCAAGGTTTGCTTTCCTTATGGAGTAAAACATATGTTAACATAAAATAGAATAAAAGGATTCAGTTAACACTGAAATGAAAAGGTCCTCCAGGTAAGGGAATCTCAACACCTGTTGCACATTAGAATCACTTGGGAACTTTTCAAAATTACTGATGCCTGCATCTTATCCCCAAGATTCTGGTTTTATATGATGTAGAAACCACGTTTAGGTATCAGTACTTTTAAAAAGATTTCCAGATTACTGTACTATATAATTGGGGGGTGAGAAATCACTGCTCTAAGCCACCATGTCATGTGCTGGAGCACTTTTGAGAGTAAAAGGAGCCCCGCAAATACACCTGGATTAAAGAGTAAACTGCCACTGTCATGGGCAAACTAGGATGTAGGGTCACCTACCTCATTTCCAATGCTAAATATATCTACAGTGTTTCTGATAAGAGATAGTTCAGTCTACACATTATTACCTATACAAAAGAAAATTCCTTATCTCCCAAGACAACATCTTATATCCTTTGACAGAATATACTCTCTATCAGTTCTACCCATTATTTCCTGAGTTCACCCATAAAGGATTAACTCCTCTTCCAGAGACAGGCCCTTAAGATATTTGAAGATGTGTGTTAATGTTCCCTCCTTAGCATTTTCTCTTCTGAAGCCAAATTTTTCACCTCCTGATTAAATACTCTTCAGTTTTTCAGGACTTGTCTCATGTTCTAATTTTGAGTACTTTATTTTTATTTATTTATTTTTTTTGAGATGGAGTCTCACTCCGTTGCCCAGGCTGGAGTGCAATGGTGCGATCTCGGCTCACTGCAACCACCGCCTCCCGGGTTCAAGTGATTCTCCTGCCTCAGCCTCCCAAGTAGCTGGGATTACAGGCGCCCACCACCGCGCCCAGCTAATTTTTGTATTTTTAGTAGAGACAGCGTTTTGTTGTGTTGGCTAGGCTGGTTTCAAACTGCTGACCTCAAATGATCCACCTGCCTCAGCCTCCAAAGAGTTTTCTTATCTTTATTGTGGATCCCATATGAAGATTTTCAAGTTTGTTTATTGCATCTTATAAGGCAGAGCCAATGTAAGGATCCTGTAATGATTATTATTTGATATATAATAATATATACACAACATTTAAGTAAAGATTTGTTAGAATAAAGGCTGTATTATTATCTGAGCTGCTCAAACCTCTTCTCCACCAACCAGCAGAATTGTAGACGCCCTAATAAATAGGCCTTATGGCTATGAGGAAGAAAAGGGCTCATTAGTTGGTAACTTGTTTATCCTCAGGGATGCCTAAGGCAATTTTCATGCCAACCAGAGCTCCTTGCAAATACTGACTGATGGAATTTACTAGCAAAAGGATGAATGAGAGACCTGAGGAGTTGCTCTGTAATAATTTCTTATCTAGGACTGCTTTTAGCTGCATATATCTGGTCTGTTTACATTTTTAAAAATAAATTATTCTATAATTTATGGGCTGCCACTAGACTCAATAATAGTTATTTGATTAAATAGGGCTATGGAGTTGCAAAACATAAAAAGAGATCCCCAAACTCAAAGACTTCCCTCTACCAGCTTGCCTTCTATGCAGTTAACATTACTCATCCCCAAACTAAACTGCATCCAAGTGCTGCAAAAGAAGCTCAAAGAACGATGTCTGAAAGAGTCAGGTCTCCTAGATATCTTGTTGCTCATGTTTGTTTTTTGTTTGTTTGTTTGTTTGTTTTTGAGACAGTTTCATTCTCGTTGCCCAGGCTGGAGTGCAATGGCGCCATCTCGGCTCACTGCAGCCTCGGCCTCCCCGGTTCAAGCGATTCTCCTGCCTCAGCCTCTAGTAAAACTCAGTGCTTTGTCATTTCCTGTATGTCTAACAGTTTTAAACTTTGGGACATCAGTTTTGCTTCATTCCGAGGGTACCATTTTAGGCTCTTATTGACCATTCTGAACAGCGTGCTGTCTTTTCTTTGGTTCAAGTTTCTCTGGCTGACCTCTTTAGATTAATGTTTCCTTTCAAATGAAAACTTGGCTTTCGATTCCAACTTTCCCTCTGGGCATGGCTGTTTTTGAAAAAAAAATTAAAAAAAGAAAGAAAAAAGCTTTATTGAGATATAATTCACATACCAAACAATTCACCCATTTAAAGTGTACAATGTCTTTTAATATGTTCAGAGTTGTGTCATCGTCACCACAATCTAATTTTAGAACATTATGTCACCCCAGAAAGAAATCCTGTACCCACTCCTCCACCTTCCACCCACCAACTCCACCCGCCGCCCAACATAGCAACAACGAATCTACTTTCTGCTTGTATAGGTTTGCCTATTCTGGATTTTCATATAAATGGAATCACACATTTGTGACTAGTTGATTTCACTTAGCATTATGTTTTCAAGGTTCATTCCGGTTGTAGCCCATATCAGTACTTCATTCCTTTTTATTGCTTAATAACATTCCATAGTATAGACCTACCACATTTTATTTATTTATCCATTAATCAGTGATGAACACTTGGCTTGTTTCTTCTTTTTGGCTCTTCTTTTTGGTTACCAGTTTTTGTGTGGATATACATTTACATTTCTCTCGGGTGTATACCTAGGAGTGGAATTGAGGGACCACATGGTAATTCCATGTTTCACATATGAGAACTGCGTAGCTGTGCTTTCAAGCGTGTGCACCATTTACATTCCCACCAGTTTATGAAGGTTACAATTTCTCACATACTCACCAACACTTTTTTATTTGTCCTTTATTATTATTGTTGTTGTATCTTAGTGTGATTTTCATTTACATTTCCCTAATGGCTAATGAGGTTGAGCATTATTTCTGGCTCTTACTGGCTCTTTGTGTAAGAGCCAATGTCTTGAAAAATGTCTTTTCAGATCCTTTGTTCACTTTTAATTTTGCTATCTTTTTATTATTGAGATGTAAGAGTTATAAGAATTTGTTCATATTGTGGATACATGTAACTTATCAAATATATAATTTGCAAATATTTTGTTTCATTCTCTGGTTGTCTTTTTCCTTTCCTGATAGTGTCCTTGGAAGTACAAAAGTTTTTAATATTATTGCAACTCAATGTTTCAACTTTTTATTTTGTTTTTACACTTTTGGGGTCATATCTCAGAAGGTTTTCTTAATCCAAGGTTATTAAGATTCACTCCTCTCTTTTCTTCAGAGTTTTACAGTTTTAGATCTTACATATAAGTCTACAATTTACATGAAGTTAATTTTTGTGTAGAGTGTAAGGAATGAATCCTTTTTCATTATTTTGCTTGTGGATATCCAGTTGTCCCAGCACCATTCTTTCCTGCATTAAATTGTCCTGGAATCCTTGTTGACAATTTATTAATCTTAAATGTAGGAGTTTATTTATGGACTCTGAATTATATGCCATTGATGTATATGTGTATATTTATGCCAATACCACACTGTCTTGACTACTGTACTTTTCTAGTACATTTTGAAACCAGGGAGTGTGAGTCGTCCAACTTTTTTCTTCTTTCTCAAGATTGTTTGGACTATTGTGGTTTCTTTCATTTCCATATGAATTTAGGATCAGCTTGCCAATTTCTGCACAGTAAAAGCCAGGGTGACAGCGAAAATTTTGATAGGGACGGTGATGAGTCTGGAATCTGTAGATCAATTTGGGGACTACTGAAATCTTAACTATCATGAGATTTTTGATCCATAAATGTGGGATGTGCTCCTTTTACTTAGGCATTCCTTAATTTCTCTCATCAATATTTCTTAGTTTTCAGTGCACAAGTTTTGCACTTTTTTGGTTAAATTTATTCCTAAGTATTTATTAGTTTTAATGCTGTGTAAATGTTAATGTTGTTAATTTTATTTTAGAATTGTCCACTGCCACTATAGAGATATGCAACTGATTTTTGTACATTGATCTTATACCTTGCAATCTTGCTGAATTCACTTATTAGTTATAAAAGCTTTTAGTATATTCTCTAGTATTTTCTATACACTAGGTCATGTCATCTGCAAATAGAAATTGTCTTACTTCTTCTTTCCCAATTGGGATGGCATTATTATTATTACTATTTTACTTCTTCCTTCCCAATTGGGATGACAATTTTTAAATAATTGCCCTAATTAGACTATCCAGGTGCAATGTTGGATAGAAGTGGTGAGAGTGGACATTCTTGCCTTGTCTCTGATCTTATCTGGAAAGCATTCAGCTTCACCATTAAGTATAATGTAAGCTGTGGGATTTTTGTAGATGCCTTTTCAGGCTAAGGAAGTTTTCTTCTATTTCTAATCTGATGAATTCTTTTCATAAAAGGCCACTGGATTATGTCAAATGCTTTTTCTGTGTCCCCTTAGATGATTACATGGTTTTTTTTTATTACATGCATATGGTAGATTACATTAATTGATTTTCAGATGTAAAACCAACCTTACATTCCTTAGACAAATTCCCCTTGGTCATGGTACATAGTTCCTTTTAAATATTGCTTTTATTTGCTAATATTTTGTTGTGGATTTTTTTGCCTATATTCATAAGCGATATTGGTATGTAGTCTTCCTTTTTATGATTTATTTGTCTGTTTTTGGGTATCAGGGTAATTCTAGACTCATAGAATAAGTGAAGATGTGCTCCCTCATATTTTTCAGAAGAGCTGTTGAGTAACTGATACTAATTCTTCTTTAAATTAATAAATAGTTTACTAATTGTTACTAATAATTGACTAATAAATAAATGATTATTAATTTGACAATAATTTACTACATGATTAGTAAATCTGGGCTAGGCTATTTTCTTTAGGAAGATTTTTAATGACTAATTAAATATATTTGCTTAGCAAGTATTTATTTAAATTTTCTATTTCTTCTTGTGTAAGTTTCATTAGTTTGTGTCCTTCTAAGAGTTTTCCTATTTCATTTAAGTTAGTGAATTTGTTGGCATACATTTGTTTGTAGTATTCCCTTGACATCTTTATTTATTTTTGTAAGGTTTGTAGTAATGTCTCCTTTTCAGTCCTGATTTTAGTGACATGAGACTTCTCTCTTTTTTTCTTGCTCAGTTTGGCTAAAGATTTTTCCATTTTGTTGATGGTTTTGAAGAGCCAACTTTTGGTTTGGTTAATTTTTCTCCATTGTTTTCCTCTTTCTGTTTCATTAATTTCCATTGTAATCTTTACTGTATTTTGTTTTTCTTTCATCATTGTCTTAGAAGATTGTGTGTTGATTATTTTAAGGTAGATATTTACAGCTAAAAATTTCCCTCTATGACTGCTTTAACTATGTAAGTATTGATATTTAAAAACATTTTATTAATCTCAAAGAATTTTCTAATTTAATTTGTGACTTTTAAAATTTGACCTATTGCTTATGTAAGAGTGTGTTGTTCAATTTCCAAGTATGTTTGAGTTTTCCAAATTTCTTTGATTATTGATTTCTATTTTACTCAATTGTGGTTGGAGAACACTTTTGTTATCCTTTTAAATTTGTTGAGGTTTATTTGTTGCTTTATGTCCTAGCACATGGTCTGTACTAGAGAATTTTTCATGTACTCTTGAAAAAATGTACATTCTGCTTTCTCTGGTAGTGTCTGTAGAGGTAGTCTATATGTAGTGTTTATGGATGTAGTCTATAGATAGCCCTGTTTGTTTTACTGTTTTTCAAGTTTTGTATATTCCTGTTGATCTTCTTCCTAGCTGATATATTCTGTTTTTATTCTTTTCTTTCTTTTTTTTTTTGTTTTGGAGATGGAGTCTCACTCTGTCGCCCAGGCTGGAGTGCAGTGGCATGATCTCAGCTCACTGCTACCTCTGCCTCCCGGGTTCAAATGATTCTCCTGCCTCAGCCTCCCAAGTAGCTGGGATTACAGGTGCCTGCCACCACACCCAGCTAACTTTTTTGTATTTTTAGTAGAGACAGGGTTTCACCATATTAGCCAGGATGGTCTCTATCTCCTGACCTCATGGTCTACTTACCTCGGCCTCCCAAAGTGGTGGGATTACAGGCATGAGCCACCACGCCCACCCTCTAGCTGATATATTCTTTAAAGTGAGATCATTGAAGTCTTCAACTATTATTGTTGAATTGTTTTTTTTTTTTCCCCTCTATTCTGTTAACTTTTGCTGTGTGTATTTAGGGATGTCTTTTTTCAGGTACAAGCTTTTTTATGTGTGATATATTGTCATTCAGCTTTCTTATCATTGCAGTTTATATGTATCTCCTTGTCCGTCCTTTTACTTTCAATCTGTTTGGATGGAGTTTTTATGGGGTCTTTTTTGTTGATGTTGTTGTTGTTGCTTTCTGTTTGTTTGTTCTTCTTATAACAGGCAGGTCTCTGTTTTGCAGGTCTGCTGCGGTTTTCTGGGGGTCTACTCTAGATCATGTTCACCTGGGTATTGAGTTGATTTTTGTATATGGTGCAAGGAAGAGGCCCAGTTTCAATTTTCTGCATATGGCTAGCCAGTAATCCCAGCACCATTTATTGAATAGGGGGGGTCCATCCTCCATTGCTTGTTTTTGTCAGCTTGGTCGAAGATCAGATGGTTGTAGGTGTGTGGCTTTATTTCTGGGCTCTCTATTCTGTTCCATTGATCTATATGCCTGTTTTTGTACCAGTACCATGTTGTTTTGGTTACTATAGCCCTGTAGTATAGTTTGAAGTTGGGTAACATGATGCCTCCAGCTTTGGTCTTTTAGCTTAGGATTGCCTTGGCTATTCAGGCTCTTTAAAAATTCCATATGAATTTGAAAATAGTGTTTTTAAATTATGTGAATAATTTCAATGGTAGTTTGATAGGAATAGCATTAAATCTATAAATTGCTTTGGGCAATACGGCCATTTTAATGATGTTGATTTTTCCTTTCCATGAGCATGGAATGTTTTCCCATTTGATCGTGTCATCTCTGATTTCTTTGAGCAGTGTTTTGTAATTATCATTGTAGAGATCTTTCACCTCCCTAGTTAGCTGTATTTCTAGGTATTTTATTCTTCTTGTGGCAGTTGTGAATGGGATTTCATTCCTGATTTGGCGCTCAGGTTGGCTGTTGTTGGTTTATAGGAATGGTAGTTACTTTTGTACATAAATTTTGTATCCTGAGACTTTGCTGTAGTTTTTTTTTTTTTTTTTTTTCAATACTTCAAGTTCTGGGATGCATGTGCAGAACGTGCAGGTTTGTTACATAGATATACATGTGCCATTATGATTTGCTGCATCCATCAACCCATCATCTACATTAAGTATTTCTCCTAATGCTATCCCTCCCCTAGCCCTCCATCTGCCAATAGGCTCTGGTCTGTGATGTTCCCCTCCCTGTATCCATGTGTTTTCATTGTTCAACTCCCACTTATGAGTGAGAACATGCAGTGTTTGGTTTTCTGTTCTTGTGTTAGTTTGCTGAGGATAATGGTTTCCAGCTTCATCCATGTCCCTGCAAAGGACATGACTCATCCTTTTTTATGGCTGCATAGTATTCCATGGTGTATATGTGCCACATGTTTTCTTTACCCAATGTATCATTGCTGTAGTTGTCTAACAGCTTAAGGATTTTTTATTGGCTATGGAATTTTCTATATATAGAATCACGTAGTCTGCAAACGTGATAGTTTGACATCCTATCTTCCTATTTTGATGCCGTTTATTTCATTCTCTTGTCTGACTTCTCTGGTCAGGACTTCTAATACCATATTGAATAGGAGTGTTGAGAGAGAACATCCATGTCTTGTGTCAGTTTTTGCCCATTAAGTATGTTGTTAGGTGTGGGTTTGTCATAGATGGCTTTTATTATTTTGAGGTATGTTTCTTTAATACCTAGTTTATTAGAGTTTTTAACATGAAGGGATATTGAATTTTATTAAAAGATTCTTTGCATCTATTGAGATAATTGTGTAGTTTTTGTATTGAATTCTGTTTTTGTGATGAATCACATTTATTGATTTGTGTATGTTGAACCAACTTTGCATACCAGGGATAAAGCCCACTTGATCATGTTGGATTAGCTTTTAGATGTGCAGCTGGATTTGGTTTGCTAGTATTTTGTTGAGGATTTTTGCATCAATGCTCATCAAAGATGTTGACCTGAAGTTTTCTTTTTTTGTTGTTTATCTGAAAGGTTTTGGTATTAGGATAATGAAAGCCTCATTGAATGAATTGGGAGAGCATCCCTCCTCTTCAATTTTTAGAATAGTTTTAGTAGAAGTGGTACCAGCTCTTCTTTGTACATGTGCTAGAATCTGCTAGAATCTGGTCATGGGCTTATTTTGGTTGGTAGGCTATTACTGATTCAAGTTTGGAGCTTGTTATTGTCTGTTCAGGGATTCAGTTTCTTCCTGGTTCAGTCTCGGGAAGGTGTATGTTTCCAGGAGTTTATCCATTTCCGTTAGATTTTCTAGTATGTTTGCATAGAAGTGTTTATAGTAGTCTCTGATAGTTATTAATGTATTTTTTGAAGTCAGTGGTAACATCCTCTTTGTCATTTCTAATTGTGTTATTTTTGGATCTTCTCTCTTTTCTTTTTTATTAGTCTAGCTAGCCTTATATCTTATTAATTTTTTTCAAAAAAACCAACTCCTGGATTTACTGATCTTTTGAATGGTTGTCTGAGTCTCAATTTCCTTCAGTTCAGCTCTGACTTTGGTTATTTCTTGTCTTCTGTTAGCTTTGGGATTAGTATGCTCATTATTCTCTGGTTCTTTTTGTTGTGATGTTACGTTGCCAATTTGTGATCTTTGTAACTTTCTGATATGGGCACTTAGTGTTATAAATTTCTCTCTTAATTCTGCCTTAGCTGTGTGGCAGAGATTCTGGTATGGTTTATCTTTGTTCTCTTTAGTTTCAAAGAATTTCTTGATTTTTGCCTTAATTTCATTATTTACCCCAAAGTCATTCAGAAGTAGGTTGTAAATTTCTATGCAATTGCATGGTTTTGAGCAATTTTCTTAGTCTTGATTTCTATTTTTATTGTGCTGTTGTCCAAGAGAGTGGTTGGTTTGATTTTGGTTCTTTTACATTTGCTGAAGAATGTTTTATGTCCAATTGGGTGGTCGATTTTGTAGTATGTGCCTTGCAGTGATGAGAAGAATGTATATTCTGTTGTTTTTGGGTGGAGAGTTCTGCAGATTTCTATCAGGTCCATTTTGTCCAGTATTGAGGTCAGGTCCTGAATATGTTTATTAATTTTCTGCCTCAGTGATTTGTGTAATACTGTCAGTGGGGTTGTGTGGCAGTCCAAATCTCTTTGATAGTTTCTAAGAACTTGCTTTATGAATCTGGATGCTCCTGCACTGAGTGCACATATATTTAGAATAGTCACATCTTCTTGTTAAATTGCAGCCTTTACCATTGTGTAATGCCCTTCTTTGTCTTTTTTGATCTTTTTTGGTTTAATGTCTGTTTTGTGTAAAATTAGGATTGCAACCATTGGTTTTTTTTCTCTTTTCCATTTGCTTCTTAGATTTTCCTCCATTGCTTTATTTTGAGCCTATAGATATCATTGCAAGTCAGATGGGTCTCTTGAAGACAGCATACCATTGGGTCTTGCTTCTTTATCCAGCTTGCCACTCTGTGCCTTTTAATTGGGGTATTTAGCCCATTTAAATTCAAGGTTAGTATTGATATGTGTGGATTTGATCCTATCATTATGTTGTTTTCTGGTTGTTATGCAGATTTGTTTGTGTGGTTGCTTTACAGTATCACTGGTCTGTGTACTTAAGTGAATTTTTGTAGTGGCTGGTAATAATATTTCCTTTCCATATTTAGTGCTTCTTTCAGGAGCTCTCGTAAGGCAGGTCTGGTGGTAATGAATTCCCTCAACATTTGCTTGTCTAAAAAGAATCTTATGTCTTCTTCACTTATGTTTAGTTTGACTAGATACAAAATTCTGTGTTGGAATTTCTTCTTTAAGAATGTTGAATATAGGACCTCGATATCTTCTCACTTGTGGGGTTTCTGCTGAGAGGTCCACTGTCAGTCTGATGTGCTTCTCTTTGTAGGTGACATGATCTTTCGTTCTAGATGCCATTAACTTTTTTTTCTGACCTTGGGGAATCTGCTGATTATATGTCTTGGGGCCGATCTTCTTGTGAAGTATTTTGCAGGTGTTTTTCACATTTCCTGGTTAAATCTGGCTTCTCTAGCTAGGTTGGGGAGGTTCTCATGGATGATAACTTGAAATATATTGTTTAAATTGCTTCTATTCTCCCTATCTCTTTCAGGGACACCAGTGATTCACAGATTTGGCCTCTTTTTATAATCCCATATTACTCAGAAGTTTTGTTCATTCCTATTCTTCTGCTTCTTTGTACTAAATTAGTGTTTTCTAGATTATATATGTTACAAACCTAATGATATATCATTATAATTATTACTTTATACAACTTTATGTCTTTTAAAGAAGCTGAGAAAAGAAAGAAGAGCAATTAAATATTTATGCCCTGTTATATTAATCTTTTTAGTTCTCTTCATTTGCTCCAGTGAATTCCAGGTACTATTGGTATCATTTAATTATTCCAATACTGTTTTGCTCTAATTCACCTTATTTGTGATATTTTCTAATATATCACATTTCTATGTGTTACAGGCCCAATAATACAATTATATACATATTATTCATATGATTGCTTTTAATTCAGTCAAGAAATTTGCAAATATAGTTTTTAAAAATAATTACATAAACAAGTACTTTTGCTGGCACTCTATTTTATCATGTGGACTTGAACTATGGTCAGAGTTCACTTTCATTTAGAACTTTAATGTTTGTTGCAAGGAATATCTGCTTACAACAAATTCTATCCATTTTTGTTCATTTGAAGATGCTTTTATTTCACTGTCATTTTTTAAAGTTAGTTTTATTGGATATATGTTATTTCTCAACAGGGTTTTTTTTTTCCTTTCAATTTATTACTTTACTTTGAATTTGACTTTCCACTGCCTCTGTCCTCCATTGTTTCTAATGAGAAGTCAGCTGCAAATATTTCAAAGCAAATATTAACTATTACAGTTTACTTGAAGTGATGGGTTGTTTTTCTCTTGCTGTTCTCAGAATTTTCTCTTTGCCATTGTCTTTCAACATTTTGAACATAATTTTCTGGATGTGAATATCTTTTGCATTTATCCTACTTGAAGTTTCCTGATCTCCTTGGATTTGCAGATTAATATTTGTTTTTTATTAAATGTAGAAAGTTACCAGCCACTATATCTTCATTACATCTTTGAATATTTTTGTACCCCTTTCTTCCTCTCCTCTCCTTCCTGTAGTCCTACTATATCTATGTTGTTGCACTAAATGTTGTCTGACATGTCTTTGAAACTCTGTTCATTTCTATTCATTCTGCTTTTTCATATTCTTCATATTTCATATTCTCTAATAATCAATCTTCAACATCACGCATTCTTTTGCCAGTTCAAACATACCATTGAGCCCCTCTATTAAATTCTTAACTTTGTTTATTGTAGTTTTCAACTTGAGAATTTTCACTCAGTTTTTAAAAAAATAATTTATTTCCTTCTTTGTTGACATTCTTTACATGATGAAACATTGTCATCATACCTTTTTCTTTTTAAGGCATGATTTCCTTTAGTTCCTTGAACATATTTTTAATATTTGCTTTGAAATTTGTCTGCTGAGTCTAACATGTAGATCCTCTCAAAGGCCGGTACTATTGCCTTTTTAAATTTTCTCTACAATTTACTGTTTTTACTTCTATGCAGATGTCATAATTTTTTGTTGAAAACTGGCCATTTTATATAATATTGAACTCTGAATACCTATTCTTTCTTTCTTGGGGCTATGGGTTCTAGTTATTTTGTTTGCCTGTTTATTTTTTTAGTTACTTTGTTGGAGTACTTTAGTGAATTTCATTTCCCCCACAGTGTGCATTCCCTGATGTCAGTTCAGGAGGGAAATCTTGGGCATATACATATACATCTTAGGATGAAAGTTCTTTTAGAAAGGCAATTTTTTACTATCTCTTTCTCTGATATCTCTAGCAAGCTACATATTTCTGTTAGCGTCACACTGAGCAGTTAGCCTCCACTAATTGCTGGCTGATCATGTCATTATTTCCATTAATTCCCTGGACATAAGTTGCTCCATAGTCTGATCCAATTAAATTTGGGCCCCCTTGCCAGGTTAATCTTTGAAGCCAGTCTATGAGGTTTGTTCCAACCCAACAACTGTCTCTTTCCCTGATTCTTTTTATTAATCTTCTGGTTAACTATCATTTAGCTCTCATGGTACTACCAGCCTCTTCTTAATTGCTTACAGCTCATTTACCATGTCTTTCTGTATTCTGACATTTTAATCTGGGGGCTTTTCTGATCCTGTAGGGAATGCCCATAACCAGGGTTAATCAATTACTAGAGATAGTAAACAACTCATGTGGGAGCACACTTTTCAAATGCAAACCAACCAATTCATAGCCCATACCCCTAACCACCTCTCTTATAAGGCTCTCACACTGACTCTACTATTTATCTGTCCTAATCATCCCAGAGCCAAGTATCAGAAGTCTAGGGATATTTTTTATATCCCAGAGCTCACCGAAATTATTTAAACTAACCAATCTTAAGCCTGTTTACCATCCCTTACTCTTTTCCCCATAGAAAACACAATAAAGGCTCTTAGTCACACTTTTCCCTGCTTCCTCAGGTCCTTAACAACTCCAGTGTTTCCCTGTGTGGCCTCCTTGTTTGGTGTACCATGCCTCCCATTTCCAGGAATCTATAAATATAATAAACTTATTATTTCATGACAACCAATTCTGATGTCTTCCCATCTTACCATGCCTGATTAAAACAAATCCAAGGTACTCTTGGTACTCATCTATTTTTTCAATAGTGCCCAGAATATTGAACTATACCGAATAAAGTCAGTTCCCTTGAAATAAGCTGTGGAACTCCCTGCTCTTACAGAATGCCCCTCCACCTGGGAAAAATCTCCATAGCCCTGCTCTCTAGGACAATTTCCAAAGTATTTAAGGGCTTGGGTGATTTTTCTTCTATAATTTTTATCAGTTATGGTTGTTTAATTAGGGAAGGGATTCACAGAGTTTTTCATGCACCATTCTGGAAGTTACCACTCAGGCATAGTCTTTGAGTTTCCTTGGCTTCAGGCTTTAATCTTATGTATTTTGCCATTCTTGCATTGCTATAAAGAAATGCCTGTGACTGGGTCATTTATAAAGAAAAGAGATTTAACTGGCTTATGCTCTTGCAGGCTGTACAAGCATGGGGCTGGCATATGTTCAGCTTCTGAGGAGGCCTCAGGGAGCTTTTACTCATGGTGGAAGGCAAAAGGGGAACAGGCATATCACATGGCAAAAGCTGGAATAAGACAGGTGAGGAGCCACATACTTTCAAACAACCAGATCTCATGAAAACTTACTCACTATTGCGAGTTACAGCATGAAGAGGATGGTGCTAAACCAATCATGAGAAATCTGCCCCAGTGATCCAATTACCTCCCACCAGGCTCTGCCTCCAACATTGAGGATTATATTTCAACATGATATTTGGACAGGGACAAATATCCAAACTATTTCACCTTGCAATCTAGCTTATACCTACTTCTGGCTCTTAGAAATCTATCTAGGTCTAGAAGTCTGTTTTCTACTTGTCCACAAGAACAGTTTGACACTCAGTCCTCCTTAGTCAGCTTGGATTGCTATAACAAAATATGACATATTGGGTGGCTTAAATAGCAGACATTTACTTCTCACAGTTTTGGGAGCTGGGAAGTCCCATATCAAGGTGCCAATATATTCAGTTCTTAATGATACGGCTCTTCTTAGTTTGCATATGGCCACCTTCTCACTGTGTCTTCACTTGTGGGGCAGGGGGAGAGAGAGCTCTGGTGTCTCTTGCTCATCTTATAAGGACACTAGTCCTATAAGTCTCCATCCTCATGACCTCATCTAAACATAATTACCTCCCAAAGGCCCCACCTGCAAATAAAATCACTTTGGAAGTTGGGACCTCAACATGTAAATCAAGGGGGGGATACAAATTAGCAGTCCATAGCATCTTTAATCGAAAGATGTACATTAAAGACACTTTATATTTCTGTGTAACTAAATACAATATTTGGCTCTTTCTTTTGAGGTCTTCACAATCCGTGAGATTTGAGAATACTTCAAACTTATTTTGATACATACACTTCCAATGTTCACTATGAATTTAAGATTATATTTGAAAATTTCTTACCTGATATTTTAAAAATAAATTATATTGGTCCTGGCATAAATATGCTTACCTATCTATATAAAAGGCTGGGAGCGTCACCACAGATTTATTTGATTAAATGCTAGATTCAGAAAAATAAAGGCAAGGAAACTATTTGGTCCTATATCATTGCATATTGACTTATAATGTGCCTAAGGAAGTTAATATTATAAAAAAATCTTGTCAAATTATAACATATGCCATATAAAATGTACTGTACTTGCAGAATGTCAAGTAAATTAGTAGAATGCATCAAGTAAAATATGTGATGAGGATAAGGGCAGTAGAACACAGAAATAAATTATGAAAAGAAAGAACAAGTGCCTTAAGTATAATTTATTAGTCTTAGTCTATCAAATCCTAGTTCAGCTCTTAAAAATTATTATTAAAAAAACCTAACAGTCCACAAAATTGAATGAAAATAAGAAAACTCAAACATGCCCATGCCTTTTTCTCACCATTTCTTCTATTCGTCATTTCTAAATATAACCAGTGAACAGGTGCTGTTCCTACTAGCCTGAAAAAGTCAATGCAGATTCCAAGAACCAACTTCACACTCACCAATAAATGCATGTCTTCTTATTGCCTAAGGATCCATTTGAATGTATCTAGGACTAATTATTGATTTGCTGAGCTCCAACTATATGTCTATCATTATACAGGGCAGTGTGGAACATACGGCAAAAGCATGATACAAGACCTCTAGTCTTAAACATTTTATGTTCTATTTGAGAAGAGAACTTTAATTAAAAAAGGATTTAATCATATAAAATATAACACAAATATATTGTACATAGTAATGAAGATCATTGTATGCTGAGATAGCTAAGAAATCAAATCTTAAATTACCCTATAAATCAGAAGATGTTGTTTTAAATCTGGCTTCCACTGCTTCCCAGTGGTATGATTTTAGGGAAATCACCTCATTTCTCTGACTCTTGGTCTCCTCATCTGAAAAGGTCAGTGATAGTACTTATGTCAGAGGTTTCTTTGGAAGATAAAAAAATGAGGCACTAGAAATGTAATGCGTGACATAAATAAACCATGTAATCAGCATTAGTTGAATTAGAAGATGAGAAGGATCTGGACAGGCTAAAATAAAGCAGGCAGATATTTCTAGGAGAAGCAAAACATAAATGTAAAATGTCAAACTTTAGGATATAAATAAATAACTTGTTTTCTCTTTTGTTTTAGACTAAGGTATATTGAAAATTTTGGTGGTCCTGTTAATTCGAATCACCAACACATTAATTTCTCAGTTGTATCAGAAATATTTTCTCTGGAAGTATTTGCTAAATCTGTGCCAGTTCTGAATATTTTTTGGCAGGAAGGGTGGGGACTATTTGGACCATTGTATCTTTTCAGATCTCTACTTAGAACCCTGTAAAATATTGCATACTCAAAATGGAATTCAAAGCATGTAATTCTGTATCAGCTCATAAGTAATTTTCTGAATTGTCACCTTTTCCTAATTTTGGATTGTGTTTTCTATTTCGAAATGAAATGTTGGCATGCCTACTATTTTTTTCTTCTTCAAATCTGGATACCCAACTGTCGAACTTCTAAAATTTTACTTCCTACAGCAGAATGAACATGTTCTTAAATACACTTTTAAATTTTTGCTCTGAGTTATTTTGCCAAAGCAAGGGAGTCTTTATGACAGAAGAGAGTTGCTTGCAACAAACAAAGAAGGAAGAATGAATTTTTCCAAACACAGACATTTTATAAATTACCTAATACGTGCAAGAGGTTATTGAAGCTGTCTTTTCAAGAGCTTACACAATCTCTTTGGCTTTTTTTTAATATTTCACATTTTAAATTTTGCTGCTGTCATCTGTATTTAGAGTCACATTATTTAAATGCAGCCACAAATAAGAAGATTTTGCAAAAGATTCAAATCTGTAGCATTTTTAGCTCACAAACAATTCCAATAGTGGTGTGTAATTGAAAGACTGAATTCTGGTACTATTTAGACTTAGTTTAAAATATGGGTCTTCCATTCATTAACTTCATGGCTTTGAAGAAGTCACTTCTTATCCCAGAGTCTGTTTCCCAATCTGTGAATTGGGGATAATAATAAATAACGAGCACATAGAGTCTATAAGGGTCATATTTGATAGTAAATGTAAAGGTAAATGGAATAAGATAGTGGAGTAAGACTTTCCAGCATTGTCTCCACACACACAAAAATACCAATTTAAACAATTGTCCACAGATGAAAATACCTTCACTAGAGCTAAGAAAACCAGGTGAGAGATCACAGTTTCTGGCTGTGGCAAAATGATGTAAAAAGATGCATTGAATAGGGTAGAAAGGACAATTTTACATTACCCACACCACCCTTTCCCCAGTCCCAGGCAGCACAGTGTGGAGAGAGATAGCATCTGCTTGGGGGAAAGAAAGGGAAGTGAGCCCAGGACTTTGTCTTGGACCCACATTGGGCCCACCAGAGTAAAACCCAGCACTGGGCAGACTCCCCAAGGACCCGTATACTAGGCCAGTATCACAGACTGAGCCCCTAGACCCACCCTGGCATGAGGTGGAATCATACAGCCCCAGGCTTCAAGCTTGTATGGTGAACTTGACCTATGGCCTGCACCAACACCAGACCAATGTCAGCAGCTTTGGGCTCTGGATAGCTCTAAGTGGCCTCTGGCTATAGGCACCTCAGTATTATATTAGCCAGAGCTGCCTCAGGCTTATCATGTGCTTTAGCACACATTTGTCATAGCAGGCCACAGGCTTCTGGCAACACTATGACAGCCATATCTGCCCCAGGCTACCAGCCTATACCAGGACTATACCTGCTGCAGGGCTTTCCAACACAAAGCCAGCCTGTGAAAACTGGAATAACCCAGTTCTGTACCCACTTCTTCAAATGTGCAGACATCAGTGAACAATAAGAAGAATCAAGAACAATCAGGGAAATAAGACATCACCAAGTGGACAAAGTAAGGTGCTAGTGACTGACCCTAAAGAAATGGATATGTATAAAATGACTGACAAATAATTCAAAATAACTGTTTTAATGAAGTTCAGCAAACTTCAATAAAACAGAGAAACAATTTAATGAAATGAAAAAAACAATGTAACCAGAATGAGAAATTTAATAAAGATATTAAAATAATTCAAAAAATCAAACAGTAAATGTCAAGTGGAAATTAAAAGGAGCTCTTTAATTATAGCTATTATTATTTTTATTAGAGAAAAAAACTGATCATCGTTCAAAGCATATGAAAAAAATTGTGGCATGGGGATATTGAGAAAGTGTGGTCAATTTCAGCTTATAGACCCTGAATTATGTAGGTGGTATCGCAAAATAACATATAATAGAGAACAAAATGAATAGGACAGGCAACAGGTGTATAGGAGTAATTGTTCATAATCTAAAATCATCAGTGCTTTATTTAGTGAAAATCAGTCATTACCTCATTTTCTCCAGGAAGATTTCGTAGAGGCAAATGGTAGCAGAAGGGATTCTTTTGCCAATGGTCAATGGGAAATCAAATCATTTTTGACATTAAAAAGACAAGCCCAGCTTTAAAAGTCTAAATATTCCTCAGTAAATGTATACTGGAAAAATCCCTTACTACATTTATTTTCTCTCTTAAGAACTTTAGAAAGGCAATTTACACGGCATTCAAAATTGTCGATATGGTAGGCTGAATAATGGTCCTACAAAAGATATCTTTTCATCACCAGGATTTGTAAATGGTACATTACATGGCAAATAAAAAGACTAAGCAGGTGTAATTAAATTCAAGATCTTAAGATGAGAAGATTATCCTGGATTATCCAGGTGGGCCCTAATGCAATCACAGGACTCCTTATAAGGAGAAGCAGAGAGAGAGACTTGACACAGAATAGAAAGAAATGAGTGAAAGAAGCAGAGTGAAGTAGAGTCAAAAGAAAAGATATTTTGCAACTGTCTTTGAAGGTGGAGGAAGGGGCCATGGGCTAAAGAATACAAGAAATGCTGTTCTAAACACTGGAAAAGGTCGGGATGTAAATTCTCACCTCAGTCCTCTTGAGGGAGCATGAACCTGTTGTCACTTTCATTTCAGCTCAATGATCCTTATTTTAAATTTCTGTCCTCTGGATCTGTGAAAGAATGTTTTTTTTTGTTGTTCTAAACTACAAATATTTTCCAGGCATAGGAAATTAACACAGTAGATAAAACATATGTGTCTATATATTTTTCTCCTAAATATCCATTAAACATAAGAAATTTTAGTTTTTCAACTATAACAATTAAAATAGGAGGGATAGCATGGACAAGAAATGTCAACAGATTTCTGGTAGAAGATAAAGTGACATAAATATATGCAGAGGAGGCTGAATTGTGAAAGGGCATGGGTGCCAAGAAGAACATAAGAGAAACTCAAGAATCTGTGAGGGAAGTGGTGGTGATGGATGGAAAGGAGTAATACACAGGACTAACAAGATGAATATTTACCAAAAATTTCTACATTGTTCACTTAGGGTCCTCAAGCCCCTCTTGCTTCTACATTCAGGATGATCTCCAGTCAGACATTCACATCCAGTTTCCAAAAAAGCACAGTTCTTTTTAAAACTAAAATTGAATAAACTGTATAGAGGGAACCAGGCAAATTTGTTTGGATGCTGGTATCTGGAAGAAAATCTTGCATTTTGGCATGTTGAGGAACTGTAGCATAACAACTTCCTGACCTTTCAGGCTGAAACAAATCCTGCTGTTGGCCCAGAGGACAGAGTTAGCCATCTATCTTATTTCTTCACATTTAAGTTTGAACAGGCAACAACACATTACCGCCTTTTGAAGAAAGCCTGCAAGAGAAAATGTAAGATAGAGAAACTGATCCAAGAAAAAAACATTTATCAGGAAAGGTAAAAAAAAAAAAAAAGTTACATTACAATTGTAACTAGATCCACTTTGATTTTGAAGATGTTTTACACATCAAGTAAGAAAAGGATGTCACGAATAAGGAACAGAAGACAGAATTTACAATTACAAAAAAGAAATCCAGAATTGAAACGTAAAAATTAATAAAAGCTTCCAGAACCTATTATAAGGACAAAGACAGAAATATGAGAAGGAAGAAAATAAAATGTATAAAACAGGAGTTCTAACATCAAATTAATGATTTTTTTAAAATAAATGGTAGGAAGGAAATTAGGAAAGTGAAGAAAACCTTCCAGAATTAAACAAAGCAATGAGTCTTCCAATTTAGAGGCTGACCGAATACTGACAAATTAAGTGTACTTAGACATATCATTGCGAAATTTTCTCACATTAGGTATTCTTAAAATTTCCAGAGAGAAACATACTTTATAAAATGTTTTTAAAAAGATGCAGAATCAAATTGGTGTCAGACTTCCCATAAGCAGCACGCAATGCTTGAAAACAATGCTCTGAGGGAAATGATTTTTAACCTAGAAAAATCTACTTAGTGAAACAACCAATCTACTGGGAGAGAGACAACTTGCATACATTTTCAGCATACAAGGATTTAGAAAATTTACCTCCCACACTCACTTTCCTAGGAAGCTTCTTGAGGGTGTATTCTAAAAAATAAGACAAAATATAAGAAAGAGGAAGTCATGAGATTCAGGAAACAATGGCTGAACGCCCAGGAGAAGAGTGAATGCAAGTGCCAGGACTGCAACTGCATAGCAGATCTAGGAAGCAACCAGTCAATATTGGAGCAGGAAGATGCAAAACTCTGCAAGAAATACCTCTGGGAAATAAAGAGAACACCATACAATAATAGTAACTGTGTGAGAGAGACTAGAAATATGAAGAACTGGATAAAAATTTTAAAAAATGCAAGAAAATAAAGACTACTCAAATTTCAGGAAACAAAAGTCAACAAGAGTCAAGTAGAACAGCATGGGCTACAGGCAATTGAGAGAATAAATATGAATTGGAAAAATATTGTGATTAAGTTTCTATTACCAGTAATAGTGAAAAATAGAAGCAGAAATTATAGAAAGCCAAATAAAACTCAAGAAATACACTGTCAAAATACAAAGTAAATAAAAGTTGTATCATGGTTTTAAGCATAGGCTGGGTATGAAAAGAGATTCATCATTTGAACATGATGCTAAGAGTACTTTCCTTTGGATATCTCCAAAATAGTGAGATGGAAATGATAATATCTCATTAAATAGCCCTGTAGTAGTTAGATCATCATGATAACTTAAACAAGGTTTGCCATTTCAGCTTTTAGAATCAACCTATATACAGAGCATGAAAGCCCTAATTATGGTCACGATAAATGAAAATATTATAAATTTTCATAAGGCAAGAGTAAAAATGACAGAAGTAGGGAGGTGGTTGGTATAGGGAGACATTAAATGGAAGGAAGGGTAAAGATACTAATACCATTATCTTAAAGAATTATGGCTTTACTTAAAGGAACAAATAGAGGTTTAAGTGCATTATTTAATGGGGCTTGATATAAAATTTAAAGTGAGTTAGAGTAATATTTATGCAAACAAAAGATGATACAATGATATTAGTAGAGAAGAGATTGATATAACTGAATTAAATTCTAGTCTATCACAGTAAAAATCAATATGTTGTCTTAAGTGTATAAATAAAAACTATAGTATATTACTTAGCAATATATTAATGCTTAGTAATATACTAATGTTGGATATTGTTGGATATAGAAATGTACTACTGCTGGATACACCAACAAAAGATTTTTATTTTTTTAATGTTAAAAAATAAATAAAATCTCTGAAGAAGAAAGGGACCAGATGTTAATACTTACTGAATCTCGATGGTCAATACACAATCCTTTGGATTTCTCTATACTCAAACACATACACACACACACACACACACACACACACACACACACGATTATGGAATAAAAAAAGACTCAATCAAACACAAATACCAGAACTAGCTATGTGACTTAGGGCATCTTCAATTCTCTGAACATTAGCATCCTGATCTGAGGGGTAGAGAGTAGTATCTATAATACAGTACTGTTGTAAGAATTAAATTAGTTTAAATTTTCAAAGGACTCAGTGTAGTTTCTGGCACCAGAAATCTACATAAATGATAGCTTTCTTACAGGAAAACTATCATTTATTCCCCTTTTGTGCAGTTGATAATAGAGAGCTGGAACCTGAGGTCCATTTATCTATATTAGCTCAAAAACAGAATTTCTGAAGACAATAAAAAAGTACCAAGCTTTATTATCTAAACTTTATAAAACACAGTCCAGAGAAGCAAAGGGTAGATCATCTTAACATAGATTTATGAAATAATTAAAACAATCATTCAAGGAAACTTTAATCAAAAAAGTATTAACAACCACCCCTTGCTCACTAATAATGTCATAATGTATGGTTCTATAACAATCCTGTTTACTATTTTATAAACTCCATGACTGAATACTGTTAGCACCTAATCAAGCAATTAATACATCTCTGTTGAACATTTATTAAATTCTGGGCACTACAAAATAGTATTTTAAGGGATAATTGGAAGGACAGCTGAGAAAGGAATGAAGCCAATAGACCCAAGTTTCAGGCACGCTGATTTATTGTCAGTCTTGCCAGGCTACCTCCTGACAAAAGCAGAGGAGGCAGCCCCGCTTATGGACTACAGCAGGACTTTACAGGGTGACGAACTGGGTCAGGGTTGGGGAGCTGAGTTGGGTGTGCAGGAGGGCTGAGTCGGGGTCGGGGAGCTGAGCTGGGTGTGAAGGAGGGCTGAGCTGGGGTGGGGGAGCTGAGTCGGGGGTGCAGGTGTCTTGACCGCGTCCTGGAGATGTTTTTTGTCAGCTTTGTTATGCGAGGTGAACAGACATGTTAACCGCATCCTGTAACTGTCTGGACAAACAGTTACTGGAGGGGTCTGTGAAGGGGGGGTTTGTCTTTTGCCCTGGGGTAGCTGTGTGGAGAGCGTAAGAGACTGTATTGTAAGGCCTGTGGGAGGGGAAGGGAATGGTCTGGTGGGGGTGACCCTAACAAGTATTCTCCAAGTTCTTATGATATGGTAGGAATATGCACAAAAAGGCACACCAGGCAGTATTTGATAAGCCCTAGACTTGTCCATGAGAATTATAATTAAGATCGCCACCACTACAAATAAAGGAGGATGTTGCAACAGAAATAGCACTAGCATTGATGTCAAGAGACCTGGTTTATAAGCCAGCTCTTTTGGGTGACTGTGTTACATTGTCACTTAATCTCTCTGAGCCTCGAGTTGTTCACTTGATATACCACCTGGCCTGACTACCTCAAGCACTGTTGTGAATGTTAAAATGAGTTGACACATGAGAAATTGCTCCTGGAGGACATATAAACTCTTGCTGGGAAGCTGTTCCCAGCTGTGTCCAAAAGAGTAGCTAAATGTTCATTGATTTCCCTAGAACAGATCCTCCAGTTTCCTGCTTTCATTTCAAAAGCTAATTTCAATCTTCTTTGCTCTTCCTGATACCCCCTCTCCTGCTGCAGCAGTTACAGAAAACAAGATCAAATCAGCAGAATGGCTTTCTTTCCAAGGGGACAAAATTATCTTTACTTACGTGTATAAATTCCTGGGGCCAGGAAAAGGGCAGATCTAGCTTAGGACTGCTGACTCCTAGCCCATTACTTTTGCAATGTCAAATTGCATATCTGTCTATCCAGTGAAAATTATAGCAGGGAAAATATGGGCACTTACAACTGGAAATTAAACAGTCCACTACCCAGCATTGCCACTGCCTCTACTTACCCACTAGTTGTCAAGAGGTCCAAATTATAATTGTTATCTTGACAATGCCAAATATCAAATTTCCCCTATTTTTCCCTTTCCCCTACTCTCCAATGTTTGATGTTATTGTCTGAGTCTATTTTGTGTTGCTATAAAGGAATACCTGAGGCTGGGTAATTTATAAATACAAATAGTTTATTTAGCTCCTGGTTCCGCAGGCCACATGAGAAGCGTGGCATCAGCATGTCCTTCTGGTGAGGGCCTCAGGCTGCTTCTACTCATGGCAGAAGGTAAAAGCCAGTGTGTGCAGATACCACATGTTGTGAGAGGAAGCAAGGCAGAAAGAGGGAGGTGCCAGGTTCTTTTTCACAACCAGCTCTGGTGGGAACTAATAGAGTGAGAACTCATTCACCCCTGAGGGACCGTATTTATTTATTCTTGAGGGATTCATCTCCATGACCCAAATACCTCCCGTTGGGCCCCACCTCCAACACTGAGGACCAAATTTCAACATGAGGTTTGCAAGGAATAAATATCCAAACCATAGCAGTCATTATGTAAAGTCTGAAAATATTTGTTAAATATCAGTAAATTTAGAGCAGTTGTTATTGGCCGATATCGTTATTGGTCTGTTGTGGATACTCTAAATGAAGAATTATTTTCTTTAGCTAATTGGATATGCCGGTAATACCATGAAACAAGCCAAACTTTGCAAACTTTCAACTATGAAGACCGCAATATTGTCTGAAGCTCTTCAGAATTGATGCTTTCCAAACCCAGAGAGGCAGGCTGAACTTTGCATAGAATATCTTATGAGTACAAACTCTTATAGCTGCATACAACTTCACATTTTTGTTTCTAGGCAACCAAAAACACAGAAATATGGCAGCCTCATATTTGTAATGCAGAATTCTGCTGTTTCAAGATTATTTATTGTAATAATTTCTGCCCTTTATATAAACTTACAGGCTTAAATTAGGCCCTGGCTGATTAAAGAAATGTAAAGGACTATAATTTTCTTTCCATAGGGTTCTAACTATGAGTCAGGCACCATTTAAAGGATAAAACTAATGCAAGATCCCTTCCCTAAAAAATCTTACAATATGACAGGGAGCTCTAACACTCTCGTAAATATCTAAATGAAACTGTTACAACAAATGTTATCCATTTTTACTGCAGCTATTTTCTTTCTTTATTTATAGTAATTGCTGTGTGCCTATTATTTATGCCAAAGACTGTATGAGGAATTAGGACTCAAACATAAGTGACGTATTATTGCTGCTCCCTAAGCTTGCAATCTAGAGAAAGAAGGAAACAATCAGAAACTGATTTTACATCATAAAATAATAAATACTATATAAGATGTTCAGATACAATATATGGCAACACCTGAGGAAGACATTTGGGCCCTGTTTTAAATAATTCCCTCCACTTAAAATGTATTTCTCCACTCCTTACTCCTTTACCATCTTGGTAACTTACTCACTTTAAAGAACTAAGCTCAATGCTAACCTTCGCTGACACCATCTTTACTATACATCTCAGGCAACTGTAGCTGCTATATGCCCTCTATGCCCATGTTAGCCAACTCTTGCATTGCTATAAAGAAATATCTGAGGCTGGGTAATGTGAAAAGAGGTTTAATTGGCTCACAGTTCTGCAGGCTGTATAAGCATTGTTCCAGCATCTGCTCATAGTGAGGGCCTCAGTAAGCTTCCAATCATAGCAGAAGGTGAAGGGAGAGCAAGCAAGTCACATGGTGAGAGCGAAGAAAGAGAGAGAGGGAGGAGGTGCCGGACTCTTAAACAACTAGATCTCGCAAGAACTTACTCACTATCCCAAGGACAACACCACGCCATTCATGAGAGATCTGATCCCAGGATGCAAACACCTCCTACCAGGCCCCGTCTCCATTGGGGATTACATTTCAATATGACATTTGGAGGGGACAAACATCCAAACTTTATCAATGCCTGCACCAATTCTTAACACGTAGTTAGGAAATTTGTAGCCTTTTTTTTCCCAAAGGAATGACTCTGAAGTGAGAATACTGGTATTTTCCTGTATCAAGTTTTTCTAAGACATGTACCTTTCTTCTTGAAGAACCAAAAAATATTGGCTACTAGCCATATATAAACACTGACGTTGAGTAGTTATTAAATTTAATTATTCATGATGTCTACACTATATAAATTAAACATGACATAAGTACAACTTTTTCCAGCTTACTAGGGGACCATTCTTAGTATACAGCAAGTGAATGCATTCCGTTCAATAGCTGGAGCATATTGCCTGGTGAGCACCCATATGCACATCAAGTGCTTATGAAGTTAACGCTGAATTCCAGTTCTGTGCATTTTAAAGAGAGAACCCTATCCACACTATATACATCTGTCTGGCTCACTAACATACAGTGATTTCTCACTTTTCATAAACTAGATTGTTAACTGCCTTAAAATATCTGCTTATTCAGAGGCAACATTAAACAGCTGCCTAAAGAAATACTAGTACTGGAGCAACATCCCCTTCACCAACCATCTTCTTGTTCAATATTTTTCTTAGAGTCTCTTTTTAGTTTTCTTCTTCCCTCTTTTTCTTTTCTGTGTAGATTTTGAAACATCATTTTGTTTTTCTTTGAGACGGAGTCTCTCTCTGTTGCCCAGGCTGGAGTGCAGTGGCATGATCTTGGCTCACTGCAACCTTCACCTGCTGGGTTCAAGCAATTCGCCTGCCTCAGCCTCCCGAGTAGCTGAGACTACAGGTGCATGCCACCACGCCTGGCTAATTTTTTTTTGTATTTTCAGTAGAGATGGGGTTTCATTTTGTTAGTCAGGATGGTCTCAATCTCCTGGCCTTGTGATCCACCTGCTGCAGCCTCCCAAACAGGCGTGAGCCACCATGCCTGGCCCAAACATCGTATTTTTTATGGTGCTCAAGACTACTCCTTTTATTCAATTTATCTATCTTGGTATTCCTTCTTTCAGGCAAAAGAGTTACTTTAAATGTTTGACATGTAAATACAGATAAACATCTAAACACTACAATTAAAATTCAGAGAGTATCTAAAATGATAAGTTAAAAAACAGATAAATAAATAAAAAAGTAAAGTAAGTGAGTTTCTTACAGGCAACCTATAATTACTCTTTTTCTCTTTAAAAGCCTGGCTATATTAGCTTTAGATGTTTTTAGCTCATGCAAAGTCTCAAAATATTATATTAAAAATTTACAGCAGAGTTGTTGTAGATCAAAATTTTACTTAAAATATTCAGAAGCATTTCCCCCTCTCTTAGAAAGCCAATCTAGTTGTTCCTTAAAATCCATTATATAATAGAGTGAAATACACACACACACACACACACACACTTCTCCATTAGATTTTCCAATCTAAGTATTGTAGATACAAAACAAGGACAGCAGGATTATCAATAAATTGATAAAATTATAAGTACAAAATTTGTTTAGAAGCCGTGGAATGTTATAATTAAAAATGAAAACCCCAAACAAGTAACCAATATCTTTGCTTTGGTTGATTGCTGTGTAACAAACTACCCTCAAAATTCAGTGCCTTAGGCTAGCACTTAATTATTCTCTCTCACACTTCAGTGTGTTGATTGGGTGAATATGGTGGCTCTCACTTGGGGTCTGTCATTGAATTCAAATAGCTGCTGGTGCTCGAGCTTGCTAAAGGCTTTACTGGCCTGGACATATACAATAGCATCTACACTCACATGTCTTCTCCTTGGCTGGGTTGACTGAAATAGCTGGAGAATGTCCACATATCCCCATTTTCCCCATGTTGCTCCACTGCTTGGCTAGGTTGGGCATTTGCTCACAGCGTGGTGTCTGCTGGCTTTTTCCAGAGTACTCATTCCAAGAGACCCAGGTGAAAATCTGCAAGGAATCTTATAATTTTATCTCAGAAGTCAGGCAGTATCACTTCTACCATGTTCTTCTGGTTAAAAACAAGTTACAGGGCCATCTCAGATTCAAGGAAAGGAGGTACACAGGAGTGTGAGTACTGAGATGCATGGCTCAAGTGTGAGCTATTTCTGAGGACCTGCCAGTCTAACCTCTAATAGTATTTGCTTAACAATAGTGATAACCTTAATTTAATTCTAAATTTTCTGTCCAATGGGTGGTACCAAAAGGGTTGGCAGAGAATAGAAATGGACACATCCCTCAATGGATTTTATAGGATAGTGTCTCACAAAAAGATAACTCACATTAGCAAGTGAAAAATGTATTTGATTTTTAAATTTTCTGCATTTGTGAATAGTTCAAATATAAAGATAATTTATAGATAATTCATAGGTACTCCTTTCTGTCACTATTATCAATCATTATTCTTTAAAAAATACTTCTATAAAGAAAGTAATAAAAATATTTGTTTCATATTTCTATAAAAATGTTGTTTTAAGGAAAAGCATTTGATGCATTTAAGTCTTACCTCATTTGCTTTGGTGCATATGCTAACAAGCAGCAGGCAGGCAATAAAAAAAAATTATTAAACAATAATATGCCTAAAAGATGGTATAGAAAAATGAGGAGTGCTGTTCCTTCCTGTGACTACAAGGGATGTAACTAAATAGCCTAAGGCTTGAGGGAGCCATGTACGTCAAAGGAAGCAAGCTCTCTACCACAACATGAAAAGACATTCTTCAACTCTAAAGTTTTATATCTCCCTGCTGAAAAGGCCTATGTTGCTTACATTTGAGATCAGTATGACTATGCATACTAATAATATGACTTATTCCAGCAATCACTGTTTGGTTAGAATTTATAACTTGATTTGGACCTGACTAGAGATGTGATTCTGTTCACTAATCCACTTTTGTCTTAGAACAAGCAGATTATGTTTGTCAGTTTTTGAATGCTATTACGTTAATTTGATTTAGAGAAGCTAATTGGTTCAGTGTGTTATTTTTAAGAGGAAAAATGATTCCAAACCTAAGATAGACAATAGATATGCGTGCTATCCCACACTGCTAGGAAAGTCTTGAAGTGTTTATAGAGTCAATAAAGTTACTCACAGAGGTGGGTGTTTCACATGGCCCCAGGCATGAATCGGACACCCCCTGAGTGTCTGCAGTTTTGAAAATGTAATGTGAGCAACAGAGTTTGTGGATTGCCTTAGAACAATGATTATATTTTCTTTTTTCTGAGATCATGTTACAAAAGGAAAAACTAGCTTCTTAAGTAACTAGGTAAGATGACGTGCTTCAAGCTGGTCTAGTTCTTGAGGTCTCATTAAACCTAAAGATTATTCATCATGCTGTGAGTTTGAATTGCTCTTTACAAAACTTTTCAAGATGTCAGTTTAAACATGCAAGTGTACAGTATTCTAAGAAATGAGAGTTTAATAGCCTGTATTGATTCTTCTGTAAGTTTCAGGCATTCATATGCTGCTTATAGTCTCTGGTGACTCAATGACTAATTTCTATCTAAGCTGTATGAACATCATTTTCTTTAGCCAATAGCCAAATACTGTGTTCCATTGTTTAGCATTGGCAATAGTGTTTCAGCTGAGGAGATAAGCCACAACCCAGATAGTTTGTTGCATTATGGTATATTTTGATTTGTAAATTGTCAGGGACAATAAATGTATGTTTTATCTTTTTTGACATATTTGTTTTCAAAGTAAATAACAATGTTCAGATACTTCTCTATCTAAAGCAATAATCTCACCTCAACCCATGGATCTTTTTGTTACTGGTTATTTGGAGTGTAAGATGTTGGCTAATATGGATCAGAAAATAAATATTTTATATTGAAGGAGAGAAATGTATCAGGATTTGTTTGTGGAAATAGAATGCATGAAGCCATTGAATTCCAATGAATATTTACAAATCTCTATGTCATTCTGGAGGAACGAACAACTAAGGACAAGAAGATTGCAAAATATTTACTTTCTTGTGACTCTGTTTGAGGTAAGCCAGAAATGGAGTTGAGAATTGACAATGGAGCGCAGAATTCAGCTGACAGTAAATTGTAGAGGCCCGGTTCCTGGTTGTCCCGGTAACAGCACCACCTCCTTATAATAAGGGTTTTATTACATGAAAAGACTTAAGCAAATGAAGCAACTATGGTTTAGAGGTAGAGCAATACATGGTCTGGATCAAGGGTTGGCAAATTACTGACACTGGCCTCTTTTTATATGGCCCTCAAATTAAGAATGGTTTCTACATGCAGTAGGTATTCCTAGTAGCTACTAGGTCAGAGGAATTTGCTTAAAAATTCAATCAGTTGCTAGTTAATGTTATGGGATCAGAAACAAAGTACTCTGACAACTTTAAAACTAAATAAAACATTTTTTATTTTCTGCATTTTCTGTCTCCTTGTTTATAAACACAAAATCTGTAGCAGTTATAACTCTTCACAGACATCTTCCTACTATATGAAATGTTAGTAGAAGTTTAATTTTCCCATTTACCTCATTAGTACTTCTAATCACCATGACTCAGATACTACAATTCCTAAAAACAGAAGTGGTCAAGAAGTGGCATTGTTTAATAAGAACCCATTTTATCTTGGTCAGTACATTCCACGAAATGCTCGGGGTTGGATACTTCCACATCTAGTTGAATGTCAGAAGTCAGAGCCTGTTAACGCTTTTGCAAAGACAACTAGAAAAATCTAACAAACTAAAATTCTAGAGGAGAAAAAGTATATCTTAGGTGAGCTTACAATCACCTAGGGGCATTTATCGATTCTGAGAGTGGGCTGAGGATCAGATTTAGCCCAGGCAAAAAGTCTCCATGGGAAGGTGAAGGGAGGAAAGTTGGGAGGTGGGTGGGATGTGGGGATGTGGGTGGGAGAGAGAAGGAAAGCATAAGCACTTGAGAGACCATGTGAGGCTGGAGACATAAATTCCAAACTCGAGGGGCCTCACATGCACTGTCTGTTTTTCCCAAAGAACATTTGCTGAGTTTAGAAGCAGTGTCGGAGGCCCAGGAGTTTGGAAGAAAGCTTCTAAAGACTGTAAATCTCCCACAGTCTCACAGTACAGAGGAAATACAAATGTGTTGGCGAGAGGGCCTTCCTCATCTACATGCCAATCTCCCCTTCAAGACATTTGTCATATTTTGAAGTTGCATGTGGCTGGAGTCCGGAGCTCTGACCTAGGAAAATCAGGGCAGAGCTTAGTCATCTCAAGACATTCCAGAATGTAGACATAGACATTTTGATAGCACTTAATCAAGAGCCTGGAAGGTCCCATGAAGAAATAGTTGTAAACTGAACCTTACTAAAACTATAACCCCTCTTCAGTACAATTCAGTCCCTGACAGGCTTGAAGTGATCAATCCCTAATCCTAAATGCCTAGTGAAGGAAAGTGAGATAACTCTCTGATGAATATGGAGGTCATCTGAAATCTTTGTAACTCACAATGTCTGGTTTATAATAAAAAATACTGATATGCGAATAAGCTATGTATAATACATAAATCCAACAATATCCAGATATATATATATATCTCCAACAATATCCAGATATATACATATCCAACAATATCCAGATACATATATATATATATATATATATCCAACCATGAAAATAAAAATAGGCAATAGAAGTCGACTCATTGACAAGCCAAGCAAGAACTTTAAAATAGCCAATAATTATGTATTTTTTTTTAAATAGAGGAACTCCATTTCCAGTTTCTGGTCTGGCATGTAAGAAGCTTGGAAGGCATCACTCTTATTCACACAACAATAAAAAAGCATAACAAACTGAAAGTCAACCATTTCTTTTTACATCCATTAGAGAATTGACAGCATAGGGCAAACCACTGCCTCAAGAATTAGAGAGACAGGCAGATGGAGAAAATCACAACTTGAGCAGAAACACAAGAGCAGAAACCACCACTGGAACCAGTACTGGAGTCAGAAAATCTCAATTACAATTGGAAAACTGCTGGAGGGTTTGTGTGTACAAATCTGAGAGTTAAAAACTCCCGTGGGCTCAGTACTTGGAGGCCCCATCCTTTTATGAGTTTTACCTCCAGGAGTTTTCTCAGGATCTGAAAGTGAAAATTGGGGAATAACCTCTACTTGATTTTGGAAGAGGGAAGGGGAAAGCAGCCATCTTGAAATATGATCAGAGAATTCTGTATTTCTTAATAAGACCTGTTCTCAAAGGAAACAATTTCACTAGAGCCTAATTGACTTTAATTTTACAAGAGGCTATCCAACCTGGGGGAAGGAAAATATCCAGCTGTAGCCTGCTCTAGCCTTTCACTTGGGAGAAGCAGTTTGCCCAGCTCTAGCCTCTCTCCACTTCCCATCCCACTGAAGGAGGGGTGGGAACTGAGAAGCATTTATGAAGGTTATAGCCCAAGGGCAGAGATTCCCTAAAGGCCAGAGATCTAAGTATAGAAACATAGAATACTTTCCATTTCCCTGTATCTTACTACCACGTCAACAGGACTCCTGTGTAATAACAGGATAATATAACTAAAGAACTGCATATTAGACCTGATTTAAGAAGTCAGTAGGAAACCCCAAAGACATCAAGGGAGACAACATCATAAGCACCAGAGGAAACTTTAGCTTCTGATACCTAAAGCTGCAGCTAATAGTAAACACAACCTAACCCCTAAAAGCCAGATAAAAATAACACTTTACACGAAGAAACCTGTTTACTAGTTACTTTTGCCCAGAACCTTATGCCCAGCTTTCAACAAAATATTACAAGGCATAATAAAAGACAAAGACCACAGTTTTCAGAGATAGAAGAAGTACCAGAACCAGACACATAAATGGAAGATATATTGAAATTATCAGACAGGGAAGTTAAAACAACAATAATTAATATGCTAAGGGTTCTTATGGAAAAAGTGGGCGACATTCAAGAACACGTGGGTAAGAAAAAATCAAAATCACATGTAAGAAATCAAAAACACTCAACTGGGTGTGGTGGCTCATGCCTGTAATCCCAGCACTTTGGGAGGCCGAGGCTGGCGGATTATGAGGTCAAGAGATCGAGACCATCCTGGCCAACATGGTGAAACCCCGTCTCTGCTAAAAATACAAAAATTAGCTGGGCATGGTGGCACACGCCTGTAGTTCCAGCTACTTGGGAGTCTGAGGCAGAAGAATCGCTTGAACCTGGGAGGAGGAGGTTGCAGTGAGCTGAGATCGTGCCACTGCACTCCAGCCTGGCGACAGAGTAAGATTTCATCTCAAAAAAATAAAAATAAAAATAAAAATAAATAAAAACCACTCTAACAGAATTAAAGATTGCCTGTGATGGCTTCCTCAATAGACTGAACATCACCAAAGAGAAAAATAATTAGCTTAAAGATATGTCAATAAAAACTTCTAAAATGGAAATGTGAAGAGAAAAAAGAATGGAAAAATGGAACAGAATATCCAACAACTATGGGACCATTAGAAAGCTGCAACATATACACACTGGGAATACCAGAAAGAAAAGATAGAGAAGAAGAAATGAAAGAAATATTTGAAGCAATAATGAATGAGAATTTGACAAAACAAATGATAGAAACCAAATCACAGATCCAGGAAGCTCAGTGAACACTAAGAAGAATAAATGCCAAAAACATCTACATCTAGGCATATCATATTCAACAGGAAAAAAAAAAAGAAAAAAATACCTAGCAGACAAAGGAAATACATTGAAAGAAGCCAGGAGGTTGAGGGGAAACCTTACCTATAGGAGAGCTAGGGTAAAAATTAGATCAGATTTCTCTTCAATTACTATACAAGCAAGAAGTAATTGGAGTAAAATATTGGAAATGTTAAAAGAAAAAACTGCTAAGTCAGAATTCTGTATTTAGTGAAATTATCCTTCAAAAGTTAAAGGTCACCAGTAGACCTGCCTTGTAAATAATATTAAAACATATCCCCCAAACTCTTATACACTGTTGGTGGGAATGTAAACTAGTACAACCACTATGGAGAACAGTATGAAGGTTTCTCAAAAAACTACAAGTAGTTTTGATGGCCCAAAAATCCCACTCCTGGGAATTATCCAAGGGAAAGGACATCAGTATATCATGGAGATGTCTGCACCCCCATGTTTATTGCAGCAGTATTCATAATAGCCAAGATATGGAATCAACTTAGGTGTCCAACAGTAGATGAACGGATTAAAATGGTGACATATATATATATATGTACATATATATGTATATACACACATACATACATACATGCACACAGTGGAATACTGTTCAGACATAAAAAAGAATAAGATCTTGTCATTTGCTGTAATGTGGATGGAACTGGAGGGATTATATTAAGTAAAATAAGCCAGGAGCAGAAACTTAAACACTGCATGTTCTCACTCATATGTGGAAGCTAAAAAAAAGAGTAAATCTTATAGAAATAATAAGTAGAACATAGGATACTTGATGCTGGGAAAGGTATAGAGAAGAGGGGACATGGAAAGATTTGTTGAGGGACACAAAATTAGAGCTAGATAGGAATGAGTTCTAGTGGTTTTTTTGTTTGTTTGTGAGACAGAGTCTTGCTCTGTTGCTTAGGCTGGAGTGCAGTGGTGCTATCTTGGCTCACTGCAACTTCTGCCTCCAAGGTTCAGGCAGTTCTCCTGCCTCACTCAGCCTCCTGAGTAGCTGGGAATATAGGTGTATGCCACTAGCTCAGCTAATTTTTGTAATTTTATTAGAGATGGGGTTTCACCATGTTGGCCAGTTTGGTCTCGAATTCCTGACCTCAAGTGATCCACCCACCTTGGCCTCCCAAAGTGTTGGGACTACAGGCATGAGCCACTATGCCCAGCCAGTTCTAGTGTTTTATAACACTGTAGGATGACTATAGTTAACAATGATATATATATATAAAATATATAATTTCAAATAGATAGAAGGAGGATATTGAGTCTGTGTTCACAGATGCCCACATCGAAAAGTTAGAAAGCTCTTAAATTAATGACCTAACAATGCAACTAGAGGTACTAGAAAAAAAAAGAACAATACAACTGCAAAGCTAGTAGAAGAAAATAAATAACCAAAATTAGAGAAGAACTGAATGAAATTGAGGCCCCCAAATCCATATAAAAGATCAACAAAACCAAGAGTTTTTCTTCAAAAGAATAAACAATGTTGATAGACTGATAGATAAGTTAACAAAGAAAAAAAGAAAAGAGATGATCCAAACAAGCACAATCAGAAATGGTAAAGATGACATTACAACCAATCCCACAGAAATACAAAAGATCCTCAGAGACTGTTATGAACACCTCTATGAACAGAAATTAGAAAATCTAGAGGAAAGGATAAATTCTTGGATGCATACACAACCTCTCAAGTTTGAACCAGGAAGAAATTGAAACCTTGAACAGACCAAAAACAAATTTGGAAATTGAATCAGTAATAAAAAACCTACCAACCAAAAAGAGCCTTGGATTAGATAAATTCACAGCTGAATTCTACTAGATTTACAAAGAACTGATACCAATCCTACTGAAACTGTTACAAAAATCGAGGAGGATGTACTCCTCCCGAACTCATTCTGTGACGCCAGCATCAGCTTAATACCAAAATTTGGCAGAGACATGATAAAGAAAGAAAACTTCAGGCTAATTATCTCTGATGAATGTAGATGCAAAAATCCTCAACAAAATACTAGCAAGCTGAATCCAGCAGCACATCAAAAAGTTAATTCACCAAGATCAAGTAGAGTTTACTTCTAAAATGCAAGGTTGATTTAACACATGAAAATCAACAAACGTGTTTCACCACATAAACAGAATCAAAAACAAAAATCACAGGATCATCTCAACAGACACAGACAAAGCCTTCTATAAAATCCAACATCTCTTTATGATGACTCTCAGCAGACTAGGCATAGAAGGAGCAGACCTTAAAATAATAAGAGCCATCTATGACAAACCAACAGCCAACATCATACTGAATGGGCAAAAGCTGAAACCATTCCCCTTGAGAACTGGAACAAGACAAGTGTGCCCACTCTCACCATTCCTATTTAACATAGTACCAAAAGCCCTAGCCAGAGCAATAAGGCAAGAGAAAGAAAAAAAAAAAAGGCATCCAAATAGAAAAAGAAGAAGTCAAATTATGACTCTTCACTGATGATATTATCCCATACTTAGGATAGCCTAAAGACTCTGCCAAAAGGCTCCTGGAACTGATAAATGAATTCAGTAAAGTTTCAGGATACAAAATCAATGTACAAAAATCAGCAGCATTTTAATATACCAATGACATTCTAGCTGAGAACCAAATCAAGAACACAATCCCATTTATACTAGCCACAATGAAAATGAAGAGTATAGGAATTCATTTAACCAAGGAGGTGAAAGATCTCAACAACAACAACAAAACCTAAAAACACTGCTGAAAGAAAGAAATCAAATATGACACAAATAAGTTGAAAATATTGCATGCTCATGGATTGGAGAAATCAATATAGTTAAAATGGCCCTACTACCCAAAGCAATTACAGATTCAATGCTATCCTTATCAAAATACCAATGTCATTTTTCACAGAATTAGAAAAGTCTATTCTAAAATTCATTTGGAACCAAGAAAGAGCCTGAATGGCCAAAGCAATCCTGAGCAAAAAAAACAAAGTGTCAGAGGCATCATATCGCTTGACTTCAAACTATACTTTAAGGCTATAGGAATCAAAACAACGTGATACCAGTACAAAAACAGACATGTAGAGCAGTGGAACAGAATAGAGAACCCAGGAATAAACTGGCACACCTACAACCATCTTCAACAAAATTAACAAACATAAGCTATAGGAAAAGGACTCCTTAGTCAACAAACGATGCTGGCATAACTGGCTAGCCATATGCAGAAGCATAAAACTGGGCCCTTACATCTCACTAAATGCAAAAATTAACTCAAGATGGTTTAAAGGTTTAAATGGGATACCTCAAACTATTAAAATCCTAAAAAAAAATCTGGGAAATACCATTTTCACCATAGGCTTTGGCAAATAATTTATTGTTAAGTCCCAAAGGCAATTTCAACAAAATAAAAATTGATAAGTAGGACTTAAGTAAACTAAAGATCTTCTGCAAGGCAAAAGAAATTACCAATGGAGTAAACAGAGAGCCTATAGAATGGGAGAAAATATTTGCAAACTATGCATCTGACAAAGCTCCAATATCCAGAATAGACAAGGAACTGAAGCAAATCAACAAGCAAAAAAGAAAAAATTCTATTAAAAAATGGGCAAAGGGCATGAACAGACACTTCTCAAAATAAGACATACAACTGTCCAACAAACATTAAAAAATGCTCAACATCACTAATCATTAGGGAAATACAAATCAAAACCACAACGAGATATCATCTCATACCGGTAAGAATGGCAATAATTAAAAAGTCAAAAAACAAAAAACAAAAAGAAACAAACAAACAAACAAACAAAAGGCAGATGCTGGTGAGGCTGAGGAGAAAAGCAAATGGATATACACTGTTGGTGGAAATGCAAACTAGTTCAGCCACTGTGGAAAGCAGTTTGATTTCTCAGATAACTTGAAATGGGATTGCCGTTTGACCCAGCAATCCCACTTCTTGGGTATATACCTAAAGAAAAATAATTCATTCTATCAAAAAGACACATGCACCTATATGTTCATTGCAGCACTATTCACTATAACAAAGAAATGGAATCAACTCAGGTACTCATCAAAGGTAGATTGGATAAAGAAAATGTGGTATGTATACACATGGAATACTACACAGCCATAAAAAGAATGAAATCATGTCCTTTACAGTAACATGGATGGAGTTTGAGGCCATAATCCTAACTGAACTAACATAAGAACAGCAAACCAAATACTACATGTTCTCACTTATAAGTAGGAGCTAAACATTGAATACACATGAATGTAAAGATGGCAACAATAGACATTGGGGACCACTAGACGGTGGAGGTAGGGACAGGAGTGTAGCCTGAAGAACCATCTGTTGAGTACTATGCTTACTTTCTGGGTGATGAAATCACTGGGACCCCAAGCTTCAGCGTAATGCAATTTGCCTATGTAATAAACCTGTATGTGTACCCTTTAATTTATAATGAAAATTATAATTATTAAAAAATTTTTATTTTTTACTTTATTTTTTTGTTGTTGTTGAAACTAAGACCAAACATACACATTAGCCTGTTAGCTTAGGCTTGCACGGATCAGGATCATCAATATCATTGTCTTCCACCTCCACACTTTGTCCCACTGGAAGGTGTTCAGGGGCAATAAGATGCATGGAGCTGTCATCTCCTAGGATAACAATACCTTCTTTTGGAATCCCTCCCGAAAGACCTGCCTGAGGTTCTTTTACATTTAAGACTTTTTTTTAATAAGTAGAAGGAGTACACTAAAAAATAACAATAAAAAGTGTGGTGCACACATAAACCAGAAACATAGTAGTTTATTATCATTATAAAGTATCATGTACTGTATATAATTGTATGCGTTGGCCTTTTATACTATTGGCAGCACAGTAGGCTTTTTTACACGAACATCACCACAAACATGTCATTAATGTGTTGCACTACAAAGTTATGATGGCTGAGATGTCATCAGACTATAGGAATTTTTCGGCTCCATTATAGTCTTACGGGACCGCCATTGTATATGTGGTCTGTCAGTGACTGAAGCATCATTATACAGTGTGTGACTGTGCATCTATGGCAGGAATATCACAGAAGTGATGTTTTCCTCTCCTTGCATTCTATCAGGTTGCACTTGATTTTGACATATCCTATTACTTATGGTGTTCACTTTGATTATTTGATTAAAATGGTGTCTCTCCAGCTTTTCCATTGTAAATGTAAGCCTTTTCCACTTTACACTGAATAGGCATATTTTGTGGGGAAGTGCTTTGAAACTATGTAAGATTCCTCTTCTTCATCAAACTGTTAATTAATTCACTTGTATTAGTAGGGGGTTCATGGTTTTCTATTTAATTTAATGTGTTACAATCCATTGCTATCATTTTTTAAATCAACTTTGTCAACTAAGACATAATTACGTATTATGAAATATAGCTGTTTTAGATATAGGGGTTGATGAGTTTTTAAGAATATGTGCGCCTATGTAACCACCACACCAATCAACATATAGAAATTTTTCTTTCTTTCTTTTTCCTTTTTTAAATTTTATTTATTTATTTATTGAGACGGAGTCTTGCTCTGTAGCCCAGGCTGGATGCAGTGCAGTGGCGTGATCTAGGCTCACTGCAAGCTCCTCCTCCCGGGTTCACGCCATTCTCCTGCCTCAGCCTCCCGAGTAGCTGGGACTACAGGTGCCCACCATCATACCCGGCTAATTTTTTGTATTTTTAGTAGAGACGGGGTTTCACCGTGTTAGCCAGGATGATCTTGATCTCCTGACCTCGTGATCTGCCCACCTCGGCCTCCCAAAGTGCTGGGATTACAGGCATGAGCCACCGTGCCTGGCCCTTTTTATTTATTTTTGAGACAGGGTCTCACCCTGTTGCCTAGGCTGGAGTGCAGTGGCACAATCACAGCTGACTGCATCCTTGACCTCCTGGGCCCAAGTGATCCTCCCACCTCAGCCTCCTAAGTAGCTGAGACCACAGGTGTGCACCACCACGCCTGGCTAAATTTTTTTATTTTTTGTATAGAGACAGGGACTTTCTGTGTTGCCTAACCTGGACTTGAATTCCTGGGCTCAAATAATCCTTTCACCTTGGCCTCCCAAAGTGCTGGGATTATAGGTGTAAGCCACTGTGCCTGGTCCAAAAATTTTCATCACCTTAAAAAGTTTCCTGGTAACTATTTGCAGTTAACCTACTTAACCACTTACTTGTTTTCTGTCAAAATACCTGGACTTTTCCTCTTCTAGAATTTTATATAAAGGGAATCATACACTACGTACTCTTAAAACATAATGTGTTTGAGATTCACCCTTGTTGTTGCATGTATCCATTGCTCACTCCTTTTCATTGCTGAGCAGAATTTCAATATATAGATATACCACAATTTATATCTCTCCAGTTGATGGACATTTTGAGTTTTCCTATTTAGAAGCAATTTTGAACAAAACTGCTGTGAACATTTGTAAACAAGTATTTGCATGAACATATGTTTTATTTGATATGTATTTATTGAACCTTATAACACATTGCCAAACTGTTTTCAAACATTTCTTAATCCCACCATCAATATATGAGTTCCAGTTGCTCTACATCCTCATGGACATTTAGAATTGTCCTTTTTATAATTAGCCATTCTTGGTGAGTGTGCAGTGTATCTCATTGTGGTTTTAATTTGCATTTCCCTGATAACATCTTTTCATGGGCTTTTGGCCATTTGTATACTTTTGGAAGAGTCTTTTTATACATTTTCCCCATATTTACTGGGTTGTATGCCTTCTGAATAATGTGTCTCAAGAGTTGTTCATAGCTATATATCCCTTGGTGAATTCATCTGGGTATAAACATAGGATAAATCCTTACAAATGTAGTTGCCAAGTCAAAGAATGTACTTTTTAAACTTTTGAGAGATCTGATTAATCACCCTCTATAGAAACTGTACCAATGTATAATCCCCTAAACAATGTAGGCGACAGAACAAAACTATCAATATTATAAAGTTCAAATTAATTTTCAAATTTTATAGATATCAAAAAATGTGGACACAATGCACCTGGGGTAGAATTTCTTCCACATTACTTCATATAATATAGATAAAATCATTGAAATAATGGAATGTAGCCAAGAATTGTTTTTAGGAGAAAATTTCTTTGCAGAAATTTTGATTCTTTGCAGAACCAAAAAATATTATTGTTATGGCAAGATTCTGGTATCAAATAAATGCTCAAAAATAAAATTACAAATTAGCTTATAAAAAATTTCTTATAACAGGTCCTAATATATGAGTACATAAATTCAACTTACCTAATTAATTAAATATATTTGGAAAAAGCCTCTCTTTATTTAAAATATTGCTACAATATAAGACACTGCTGTAAATATATTTAAATACCAAAGATAAATTTTATGGTAGTGTAAATAGATCAAGGTGACAAAATTATTCAAAATATAACTCTTTAATGAGTGCAGAGTTTTAGTTGGGGATGATGAAAATGTGCTAGAGATGGAGAATAGTGATGCTTACATAATAATGTAAATATACTTAATGCCACTGAACTATACACTTAAAGTGGTTAAAATTGTAAACTTTATGTTACATATATTTTACCACCATGAAAAAATATAGACAAAATCTAACTATTGTATTAATTCAATATTTTTCTATATATCTATGTGTATTTAAATGATTTCACACCATGTAAAAGCTTTTTATCTTACTAAAGTGAAAACCAACAAAAAGCCACTTCCTGTCCCTAAGTTTTTTCTGTAACCCTTTGTTTTAATTCTACATTATATCAATATTTGATGATCAATATATTTCATATTTCATCAGATAATATATCTGTTTCTAAAACCTATTTGAAAGCTTTTAAGAGGCAATGAATGATTATGTAAAGTCATTATCCCATTACCTATTTCCCCAACTAATCTATTTTGCAAATACGGGTTTTCATATGTGGAGTTTCTTAAACACCTATATTATTGTTAAAACACTTTGTTTGAGTTTTCTTAATAATTATGATTCCATTGCCTGTTTGCAAACTCCTGAAGTTTTTATTGACAAAGAAGACTCATCATTTTCAAAAGAAAAGGTCACTATATGAAATAGTCATGGTTCTGACTAAATAAAGATTTATAAAGACATTACAGATTTTATTTACTGCAATTATATTGAAAGCTCTTTCTCATAGAAAACAAACAGAAAGGATTATCTCCTTCACTAGTATAGCATTAAGCTTTTATGAGGAAATAATTGTATTTTACATAATGGCATTTGTCAATGCTAAAGGTTAGCATGTCCAAATATAAGATAAATGATAGCAATTTCCATTTGTGGGTTTTAGGTTTCCGAAGAGTTTCCATTGCTTCTTTTGATGGAGCAGTCTGGTAGCACAGTATCCAGGGGTTTTATTCAAATATTTTACAGAGAGATAACTGAGGTTTAAAAAAATTCAGTGAGTTACCCAAAATCTCACACTGAAAGACCTCCATCTTGAACCAGGGTTCTTTGTGTCATTCCCAGATTGTCTCCCATGACTATAGTAACAGACTACCTTAATCCTTGGTTCATCACTAGTTACAATTGTCACAGGCAACAAAAAGGCTGGCAGAGTATGTGGAATTGTGTAATGCGACTATTACCAATGTAGGAACACCTTAAAGAACATATCTTCATGATGTCACTGGCCTACTTTTTATGAAATAATAAAAGCTCACAAAATTCTGTAAAGTTGACCTACCATTTCTGCGTTTATTATTCTATTTGATATTCAGGTATACTTACAACACATCTGTGAGGTAGCAGATAAGGCAAATGGCTGACAAACTCATTCATTTGGTAAATGGATAAACCAAAGCTTAGGGAAGCCAACAGATTCCTGAAGCTCATACAGTCAAGTGTGTTGCATAGTTGAGTTGGGATACAGTGCTAATTGTGCCCAGGTCTTCTCAGTCCAAATATTAAGTGAGTTTCATTAATGTGGAAGATAAATAAAAACATGGTGGATTTCATTACCAACATTATCTAAACTTTCTAGCACCTAATAATGGGATCTTATGTTAAATGAATATTTTCCAGTCTAAAGTTTTAAATTTTTACCTCTAGAAGATACATTTTTGATTTAAAAATTATACCCAAATAGCTATGCTTAAGATATTTGAGCTGAATTCAAGAAATCCTTCAGTTTCACAGCAGACATCTGTAATGCCTAAGCTCTCAAGCCAGTTACTGAGAAAAGCAACTTGATATTTTTTCTTTCCTCTCTAAAAGATGAAAATGAAGAGTTTTCTCCTGAGAAAAGTGAGACACTGAAATATTTTCTGCCAAAAGAAATGTTATTAAAAAGGTGAGGTGTGTGCAACAAAATTCTGAGGTACCCTTCTATAAAATTAGAGATTGAATTCCCTCATCAGTAATTATATAAATCATATTTATGGAATTCTGCTTTTCACCAAATGAATAAATCATAGCTGCTAAATGCTGAGTATACCCATGTTCCACGTACATGTCCTGTGGTCCCTGTTGGAATCCTGTTCCCTTGAACCATGCATTCTAGCCTCTGGCTGCCAAGTATTTTTATGTCTTCAATAAACTAAACTGAACCAAGCTATTATTACTGAATTGCAGACTATTAGAAGCCAAATGTAGCTGTTGGTGTATCACCATGGGAAATAAAAACTTATTATGTTCATTTTGTATGTAACCTAGACAGTTGCATTTGCAAGCAATCAGCATTTGCAGGGGCTGTTTCAGATCTGGAGAGGTTGCACAGGAGACCTCATCATGGTTTCTATGCCTGCTTGGGATTCCTAAGCTACCTGCCACAGAATTAATTGTGCAGAAATTGAAGGATCAAAGTTGTTTCCCAGGTTGCAGTGATATCTTGTTCAGTTGCTTAAAATAGTCTTGTTCTTCATGCACACGTAAGTGGGCTCTGTGTAAAAACAATAATAATAACAAAATAAAGTAATGGAGGATGAGCAAGAGCCATGTACATGGATTGCATGAGGTTAAAATCAACAATGAATTTAATGTTATAGATAGTCATCTCCGAGGAGACTGTAAATTTCCAGAGAAACATTGATTTTTAAAACATTTGTTAAACAGAAATAAAAAGTTGTTTTTCCCAACACAATATCTATAGCAAAAGTAGTTTGACTGCTAGCTAGTATCTCTACCTCCATTAAGTGGAAGCCAAAAGTAGATATAAAAACAAAGCCCAGATTAAAGCAATTATCAGTTTAATTATTGAAGTCTCTCCTAGTCAAAAAGCTATCAAAGCCATAGCTAAGTAATCCATATAGCACAAGTTTCCAAAGCCATGTAAAGTGTTTTAGGCAATAACTGCACAAAATCTGGAGGCTTTCCCAAAACTTATCTTATGCTCTAGTGAGTTAATAAAATTAATCATCTTGTTAACTACTTAACAGAGAAAAAAGCATTTCTCTTACCCTAATTTGAAAATAAATTGTCTTACTAAATTTTTCTATTGCTATGTAACCAAATTCTCCTGCTTCAAAAAGGATATAAACCTCATGCAACAGAGTTCTGTGTCTTCTAAATACAAAAAGGATTGTATTCAAGCCTACTAACTCTGTTATTAGAACAATCTAAATCTATCACTTTTACAATGTTAGGTCCTCTCCAAAGGTCTTCTTCAAAATGACTAACCAAAAGCCAACAAATGTAAAGAAATGGGAAATTTCACTTTCTTTTTATTAGGAGGATAAATAATACTCTAAAAAGGAAGCAGACAACCATGAATTGGAAATTAGAGTCCATATCAAAAGAATGACAGCATTTTCTTGTGTGGCTTTTGCATTTACACAGAGGTCCTTCCAAATGATTTAAGAATAACACTCCCTTTTTCACCTGTGGTGGGCAAAATAATGGCTTCCATGTATGCCCACATCTTAATCCTTGAAACCCACAAATATGTTACCTTACATAAAAAAGTGGATTTAAGGTAAAATTTACCCAAGCTACACATCATAGAGAAATAAGATTTAAAAAGTGAACAGTAAACCCACTTGTAATCTCCCATAAAAATAATTACAGAAGCAAAACATTTCTAGATTTGTTTCTGCAACTCAGCGATGGCAATATTTCTGCCTGTTGCTCAGCGTGTAGGACTGTTCCTCAGGCTTGTTGCTTTGTGGTCACAAAATGGTTACTAGAGGTCTGGGCCTCACATCCAATGACAGGAAGGAGAATTTTTCTTTGTTTGGTTTGTTTTTTGAGTGAAGTGTTGTTTTTGTGGGATAAAAGCTTTCCCAGACACCCATGTTATGACTTCTTGACCGTTTAAACATATGCACATGCTCTGGGTGTAAGGAAGACTGTAAAAGCAAACATCTGGCATTTTCAGCTTGTAAAATGAGAGACAATCTCTGCCAGTAGAGAGGGGAGTGAGGAAGGCTGGGGAATGGCTTTTGGGTCAGAACCAGCATGGCTTAACAAATTCATTTTTTAAATTGCCAATAAGTTCCTAAGGAAAAATTTCACAGATTATTACTTCCTCTTTCTTTTCTTTCTTTCTTTCTTTTTTTTTTTGATATGGAGTCTTGCTCTGTCGCCCAGGCTGGAGTGCAGTGGCGCGATCTCAGCTTACTGCAAGCTCCGTCTCCTGGATTCACCTTCCTCTTTCATTTCTAATGCCACAGAATTGTCTCAAACCCTATTGTTTTACCAGCCTCCCCTCCATTAGTTTCAATTTCCTTCCATCCATAGGATAAGCTAGATTTTCAACAGTATCCTTGATTACCTCATTGCTTCTTTCCAAACTCCACAGTAGTTCACAATTGCCTTTTGAACCCAATGAGGTAATGGATTGTGTGTTTTTAAGGATTTCCATCACAAAAGTGTCTTTTGTGGTATTCCCAAAAATTATTCCCCAAACTCATCTCGTTTCAAGCGTTTTATTGATAATCATAAAGAAAAGACAAAAAACACACCAAATATAAACTCAGTGAAAATACAAAAACTATGAAGTTCTTATGGTTACAATCTTTTGTCTACAGCTCCTCGTCACCTTACGTCAATACTAACCTAAGGGTGAATCTTACCACTCCGACCCCACTCCTACTGACCCAGGGCTCCCTCCACCACCATATCTCAGGTTCTAAAGTACAATAGAGGCTGTCTTCCCCAGACTGCAAATCTGAAGAAGAGATCCCTCTTGTCTCCAGCAGGTAATTTCTTGAAATTCAGACTGGCCGATGTCAATTTCAGTGAGTTAATCTGAACTGCAGAAATGTGATATCTCAGATCAGAACTTCATAAAATAACTCTCAATAAATCATAAACTTTTCCATGATTTATTCCCATTTTCTAAAAATAAAAATAAATATCTCATTTTTCTTCTCTACTGCAACTTCCATTAATACACGTTTTATCAAATACCAGATAAAAGTAAAAAGTTGATGCCATGAATATCAAGAGAAAAAAGAAGGAACTTATCACATAATTATTTGTTTTACCACAAGAATATTCCGCACCTTATTTTTTTAAGGTCTCATGCAAATCGGCCTATATGTTCATTTATTCATCCAACAAATACTTATTAGATGTCTACTATGGATTGGCATGTGAACTTGCTCCCAGTAAATGAGTCATCTGGGAATGGAAATGTTAATACAGGTGTGTCAATATTGCATGTCAATATTTGACTGAATAAAGGTGACTCTAGTACAACCACTGTTGTCACAAGGCATCTGAATGGACATTAAGAAGGAGACATGGGGTGAGGGTAGGGACATGTGTCCACCTTTTTCCTCAGTAATTATAAAACCTCAGAACTGGAACACTGCATTCCCTTGTATAGCTCCATAAAGCTTTGAAGGGTGTTTTGAATGCATCATTCACAAAACAAATGATTTCTGAGCTTCTGACAATAATTTTTAAAAATAAGACTTCTTACTATTCATAAGAATATTACAGATAATATATAGATAACATAATCATCTGTAATATTAGATTTAGAAGTTACTTTAGTAGTAAAGAAAACTAAAAATTAAAATGCAGACAGGTTATCTGATATTTATGTATTTGAACATCACAGACAAAATAGCCTTTAAGAATATGTAAAATGTTGTCCACCAAATTATAGACCAAATATCATATAAGGGAAGAAATGTACCAGATTACATTTACAGTGCCCATGGCATGGTTTTTAAAGAAAATACTAAGAACATTGCCAGTGTGAAGCAGCCTCAACTTGGTGCCCAGAACAGAGTTAACAATATGAGAATAATGAGTCTTTATGATTTTTCCCCTCAGAAATATAGAAGATAGTGTATTTGTAGGAATGAATTATCATCTAACTGGAATAAAATCCTAAAGATCACAAATCTATGTGTAAAACTGTATCTTTATTTTCTATATCTCACCTTGCTCTGGCACTTCCATGCCCATGATAGCATCAGAGGAGGATAGGATGGGGAGAGGGATTTCTAAAAATTGCCAATTAAAAGTAATCCAGCGTCTTCCAAGTTAAAAGGGTCCTTTCAGGTAAATATTCATTCAATTCTCAGTTCAAACCCCTCTAAGAGAAAAGTTTAAATCATCTTATTACTTCCTTGCCTCTTCCCTGTCACTCTCTGTATGTGGGGATCTGGGTGCAAGGGAAGTTATGGCAGCCAAGAAAGACCTGTGGTCTTTATTCTGCCTTTTAGGACATTACTGCATCCAGAAAGATGGCACGCTGAGCTCTCTGGCTTTTGCACCATTGCCTCCCACAGCAAGGTGCATTCACTCCACCATTTTCCCACCAGATCCCAGGTTTCCCAATTTCTCACCACATCCTCATTCCCCCACAAGGACAAAGGGGGCACTTAGGATATCCTATAAGCTGCTCCCGAGTGGTGACAAGTGAGAGTAAAATCTCTCTGAAGAATCTCAAACCAAACACCAAGCTACTCGGAAGTGGGAAATGGTGTCACTGGCTCCCTAGGAATAGTCCTCAAACTTATGAGGATATTTTAACTCTCCCCACTCACCTCCTATGAGTTTCAAAAGAAGGAGGTTAGAAGTTGGAATTCTCTCTTTCTCTCTCTCTCTCTCCTTGAATATTCCCACTTCCAAGTCAACACTAGATGTTCTTCTCCTCCTTTACCTTTCTAGAAGAAACTACCCCTAAGTCACATCCTTCTCCTTCTTTAGGTGGTCTTCAGCTAGAGCTAGAAGGCCAGAAAGGCTGCAGGAAAAGGAACTGGAATGTGGGGAAGGTAATGCACAAGTGATACATTTTGAATCTATTATACCTAAATCAGAGCATGCTCAGTGAGCTTTGAAAGTCTCAAAAATGCACTCAATAAATAGAACTGTAAGTGTCCCTCTATTTTCATGGCTTGGTGTTTCAAAACTGAGGTGTGGCCATCATCATTAGGGAGGATTCCTCTAGATCTATTGAGAGCAGAGGTCCCTCCCTGGGTCTTGGATATTTAAAGGTTGTAAATTTTTCATTTCCTTGGAAGTTAATCATATTTACCCTATCAAAGGATACACCTTTACCAAGAGAGAGCCAGTCTTCAGGAAACTGTCCAATGTGATATGGGAATTCAGTCTCCTAGACTTACCTTGCCAATGATGACTGTACCATAAACTTGGTAAAAATTAATTAGGAGGCTACATATAAAATTTCAGATGTTACCAGTTCTCATTATTTTTAGTTTAAAAATATGGAAAATAATATAATAAGCTAAGGCACCCTAGATTTAAAAGCAATTCACCAACTAGGAGAAGATTGCAACATAAATAAAAAACACAAATAACTTTAAATCAATATGAAAACCACAAACAATATAGTAGAAAAATGAGAAAAGGACACTTACATTAGAGGAGGAATTTCAAATAGCCGATAGCATGAAATGACAATTTCACTAATAATTGGACAATTGCTTCCTGTAACAGTAATGAGAAACTATTTTTATCTATTTACCTCAGATTAGCAAAACTCAAAAATTTGTCATTACCAAAGTTGTACAGACCAGAAATGAAACCACTCATATACTGCTGGATAATGTGAAAATTACCATCACACTTTAGAAAGTATATGGATGTACAAGAGAAAAGATTGTTAGATATAGAATTAATTTTTAAGTTTAAAATGTTGAAAACTAATACAAATCTCTATCAGGAGAGGAGTAGATAATTGTGGTATTGTTATATAATGGAATACAGTAGTCTGTTAATTTGAATAAATAAACTGTATAGACATGTTTATATGTTTTCACTACAAATGTATTTTAAAATAACATATAGCTACTCACTTATGCTTTTACTGATTATAATTTTTATAAAAATTACATAAATCATTTACAAAACATTCTCTGGAGTTGGAGAGATTGGACTTTGGAGAGGAACAACGGAGATCTTTCCCTGCACTTTACAGTAAAAATAATAAACTATTAATAGCTAATAATATAGTAAACTATTATAATCGAGGTTTATAATAAACTGCTTTGTTAGGTTTCTTTAGTCCCTAAAATTTGAACTTTCTCCTGCTTTTTAAAATTACTTTTATTTCTAGAAGAATCTAGATCACTGTGATTATTTTCTCATGTTATCATTTAACTGTTTTCTCTAGCTCTTGTATTTTCTCTAAACCAGAAGTTTGGCTTAGAAGTGTATAAATTGAAGTTAATATTTAGAGAAAAAATATTTTATAGGTAATGGAGTGTGTACACCATATTGTATCATATCAGGGGACACAATATAATCTAATTATTAGAGATAGTAAATTTACTCACTCTTTGAAAGAGGTAGAAGTCAAGTCTTGCCACTGTGAAGGTTCACTTTTCTCCTTTGTAATTATCAAGTAATGTGTGATGAGATACTTTGACACTATGCACATCTCCTGACGCTATGCACATACCCAGTCACTTTTCCTGCAATGGTTTTTGTACCCATTTTTGAGTTCCTCCTGAGTTTGGAGGAATGACAAAATGAATATTTTCTGATCCTATCATTCTTTCTATAAAAATGAGCTTTTCTTAGTCAATATCCCTGTAGCCATCTTTCTCCTTTTATTTAATCATTTCGAGTATTACAGCTGACTCATGGATTTGTTTAATTCAACCAATTATTGTCCTCAATGCTCAAACGTTCCCAGATCTAAACAGTGGAACTGCTTCAAGCTGGTTCCATGGCTTTAAAATAACCTCATTTGTCTTTGGACATTCCTTTGCTAATACATGCAACAACATGTCCCAAGCTCACTCTGTACTTTCCTGCCTTAGATTTGGAATTAGTTTTCTCCAAGGGGCCCTAATTCCTTTTGGTTGAAAATTATTATTTAGAGAACAGAATTTGAGCACTATGTATGCTCATTGCCACTGGAGGATCATTGCTTTTAGGCCACTTTAGTGGAAAAAGCTGAGGTGTGTATGAGTGTGTGTGCGCGCATGTGTGCATGTGTGTGCACGTGTGTATATGCACGTGAGAGAGAAAGTGAGCTCATATTGTTAGTTACATACATATTTGCACCCCTTTTAATTAAAAATCTTTTATTATAATATCAATCTATTTACTTTATGTTAAAATATAATAAAATAGTTTCAACTGTACAATATATATACTCAATAAGGTTTAATATTTAGTGCAATATATGCACTAACAATAAATGCACCGAATAAGGTTTAATGTTATTAAAGATTAAACATACTAACATACTAAGGATATGCAATCAGATTATTTTGCCCGTAGATTAGTTGAACTTATTCTGTTCTCTATGATTACATTATCAAGTTGATATATTGTTGAGTTCATACATATGCCTGTATTCAATTTTAGAGTCTTCTTTTTGATTCCTTTTAATTTTAAATTTATTTTGAATATATAAAGCATTAACATTATCCAAAACTGAAAACTACATTGAGAAGAATTGCTCCCATTTCCATCCTCTCTGCCTTATTCCTACCTATCCCCTAAAAGTAACAATTTTAATTAGGTGATCTGAGACACAGGAGTAAAAACTAAAAGGTTTAAAAGGAGTAATGAATTTGTTTTGATGATCTCCAACTGCTTCTTTCCTCAAGAAATTTCCTAATGGGTGCAGATAGAGACTGAGAACAAGGCTTGGCCACAGAGATCTAATGCTAGGGCACAGAGGAACCAGCACATACTCTAGTGGTTGCACAGGTTTGTAGTGGCAATACTGGAGACACAAGGGAAAGGGGGAAAATGGTAGACTGAATTAAATTAATCTTCAAACAAACTTCCAACCATATCAGCCTAGCAGAAAAAATGGTGAACTATCTCTGTTGGAAGACAACATCATTTAGATTCTCTCCTGATATTGTTTGGCTGTGTGTCCCCACCCAAATCTAATCTTGAATTGTAGCTGTCATAATTCCCATGTGTCATGAAAAGGAACTGGTGGGAGGTAATTGAATTATAGGGGCAGGTCTTTCCCATGCTGTTCTCATGATAGTAAGTCTCACAGATCTAATGGTTTTATAAAGGGGAATTCCCTTACACAAGCTCTGTCTTTTCCTGCCACCATGTAAGATGTGACTTTACTCCTCATTTGCCTTCTGCCATGATTGTGAGGCCTCCCCAGCCATGGGAAACTGTAAGCTATTTAAACCTCTTTCCTTTATAAATTATCCAGTCTGGGGTATGTCTTTATTAGCAGTGTGAGAACAGATGAATACATCTCCTGTTTTTAATATACAATGTCCAACATTCATTCAATCTAAAGTCACCAGGGATGTGAAAGAGTCATGTCCATATGACCCATAATCAAGAGAAAAAAAATAGGAAATGAAATCAGAGCCACAGTATTATTGCAGTTAACAGATAAGGACTTTAAAATAACTATGATTAATATGTTCAATAGAATAGAGCAAACATTGGACCAAGTGGATGCAAAGAAGGAGAATTTTAAGAGTCAACTGGAACTTACTTTTCTAGGAATCAAATGAATATTCTAAAACTAAAAAGTTACTCGCTGAAAAAAGCATTCAATAGATTGGAGACAAGTAAAGTTAGGAGTAGGAAACTGGAAGACAGGTGCAATTGAAAATATACAACCTAAACCATAGAAAAAGAAAATAAAAATAAAACTAAAAGAGTGTCAGACATAAATACAATGCAGTTGAAAGATCTAACATGATATAAATATGGTTGAAGAAAGAGAAAATTGGAAGAAGTAATACATTAGGAGATAAAGACCAAACATTTTTCAAATATGAGGAAAGACATAAATCATAGATTCAATAAGCTCAGCAAACCCAAGATGAAATCTATAAAACAAAATATATAAAAATAAACCACATCAGAGTAAGATAGCCAAAACCCAAAGACGTAGAGAAAATTTAAAAATAGCTACAGGAAAGATATATTTTCCTGGGTACTCACCCACATCCCTAGAGGTAGCAGCTGCTCCTACTTTGCTGTTTTGAAAGTCCTTAGAATTGCCACTTGCCTCATTAGTGGTTAGGTTAGCTAATAAATTTGTTTCTTGTTGTTGCTGTAAGAAACTACCACCAATTTAGTGGCTTAAAAGTAACACAAATCTACTACTTTACAGTTCTGTAGGACAGAAGTCCAAAATGCATTTCACTGGGCTAAAATCAATGTGTTAGCAGGTCTACATTCCATTTGGAGAATCAAGAGGAGAGCATTCCTTTGCCTTTTCCAGCTTTTAAAGGTTGCCTGCACTCCATGGCTCATGACCTCATCTTCCATCTTCAAAGGCAGAACCATAGCATCTTCAAATCTCTGACTATGACCCTGATTTTTTTATTGCATCTCCTTCTCTGATACTGACTCTCCTGCCTCCATCTTCCCCTTATAATGACCTTTGTGATTATACTGAGCCCATCTAGATAATCAAGACAATTTTCTCAAAATCTTTAACTTAATCATCTCTGCAACATCCTTACTGTCATAGAAAGTAACATATTAACAGGTTCCAGATACGAATATTTGGGGGAGGGATGTCTATAAGCCTTCCCCAGCTATCTTTTACTAGTTAATAATTTTTATATTAAATTCTTCTTGTTAAAATTACTTATGTGGTTTCTGACTTGTCCCTGATACATAGAGAAAACAAAGGATAAGATTGTAGATATTAACCTAAACATACAAATAACTAAATGCAAACTGACTAAGATTCTCAGACAAGTTAACAATAACAAATAAACAAATAACAAATAAAGGTATATGCTGCTTATAAGAGGTACAAGATTTATATAAAGATAAAAAAGTTGAAATTAAAAGAATATAAAACAATAAATGTCAAAAATGTTCTACTTTAAAAAGTTGGCATAGAAATACTTTTAAAAAAATAAAAAGCAAAATATATTGCTAGAAATTTCATAATGATACAGGGGTCATTCTACTAATTAATAATAAAAGTCACATTTTTTTAAAAAGCACAATGAAACATTTAACAAAGAATACCATGTAAAATAAGCCTTGATAAATTCAAAATATTAAAATCATTTCCCTACCATAGTGGGATTAAACTAGAAATAAATAATAAAAACTACTAAGTGTTTAGAATTAAACAATACATTTATAACTAAATCCATAGATCTAAGGCAAAGTAGAAATTATAAAAGATTTCACACTGAATGCTAATGAAGATATTGCGTACTAAAACTTGTAGGGTGCAGCTCATAATATGCTGATTAGAGAGAGTCTAACCTTAAATAAATATAACAGAAAAGAAGAAACATTAAAAATTAGTGACCAAATCTTCCACCTCAAAACACTAGAAAAGAAAGAGCAAATCAAAACCGAAGAAGTAGAATCAAGGAAATAGTAAAAAATAGGACCACAAATCAATAAAATAGAAAATAGATATAAAATAGAAACAAATAATTGATTCTTAAAGATATTTACAAAATTGATAAATTCCCACAAAATTAATGAAGGAAAAAGTATAGAAACCACAAATTACCAATAACAAAATAGAAACAAAGACACTACTACAGACTTAGAGACATTTAGCAGATTATAAGAGGACATTATGAACAAATACATGCCAATAAACATGCTAATTTGAATGAAATGGTTTAATAAAACACATTACACCAAAATTTATGAAAGAAGAAATAAATGATATTTAAAGTGCAATAACAATTAAATAAGTTGGACATTATTTAAAAATCTTCTTACACCCACAAATGTCTATACATAGTGGGCTTTAAAAGTGAATTTTTCAAAATATGTAGGAAATAATGAGTTATGCAAAATCTTCCAGAGAGTAGAAAAAGAACAAACACTTTCCAACACTTTCTTTAAAGACAGCAGGTTCTTCTGAAGTCTACTAATTTAGATGCAAAATAATAAAGAATTATTTAGCAAATAGAATGCAGTGGTATGTAAGAAGAAAATACATTACTACAAAATGGGTTTATTCCAGGAATTCAAGGATGATTTAACACTCAAGATAAATGTAATTAAGAATTAACTTATGTGATTAATTCAGTAGGTACTAGAAAAGTATTTAATAATATTAACATCCTTTATGATTGAAAAAACAGTCTCAGAGGGAGACAAGATGGCTGACTAGATGCAGCCAGGAAGAACGTCTCCCACTGAGAGAGCAGACCATAAAGGCCAGAACGCTCCAGGCAGATCCTCGGAAGGAAGTCTTGAGAGTGGATGCAAGGAGGAAACAGACCCTAGGCTAAAGAGACAGGAAGCTGGGAACCCTATATGGGGCTGCCAAGCACCAGGACTCATTCCTGGCCCCAGCAGGTCCTGGGTAAAAAGTGAGTTAATAGGCAAGGAGTAGCCACCTCTCACCATGGACTTTTGGAATCCTAGCTGCAGAAGACCTCACGACCGCCACAGTCATTTCAGCTTGCAGACAGAGCTGCTTGGACAGCTAGCATGAACAGGACTCCACTCCTTGCAGAGCCGAGAGGGTTTGGTAGTTGCAGTAGAGCATGGCCAGAAATGCCCATCCCCCAAGGCTCACCATGCTCCCCCAGATGGCTTTGGCTTCGTTGACTGTTGGGTCTGGACAGAGTAGGGGTGTCTTACCTGTGGGATAAAGCCAGTCTAATATGAGTGCTCCCCTGTCTGCCAACCTTTCCTGGGGTCCCTTCCTGGTGGACCTGCTTGTAGTGCAGCCTCAAATGCCCAATCCGGGTGCTTCCCAGTGGCCACTACCATACCTCTTCTGCTGGCAGACCCTGTCTAACCATCAAAGAGCTTCAGCAGATGGGTCCCCACCAATGTACACACATTCACAGTCTCCCCCACTCCTTCGATGGCGCACACTTGCCCACAGCCTTTTCCCACCACTTTGATGGCATGTGTGCACGTGTGGACCTCACCAATTCAATGAAGTGCTTTTGCTGGCACCCCCATCAGGGTGTTGTTGCAGGCACACCGGAAATACCTTGGCTCCTCCAGTGCAGCAGGTGCTTAAACTAGAGGGGCCAGAGAACAAAGCTGTAAGCCTGGTTCCAGCTCCTCAGAGTTAGAGCATGCAGGCCAGGAGTGCTGAGTTGAGCCCCGATCTTCTGAAATCATCCAGAAATAAAACCTGTTGACAGAACCCAACTTATACTGCAATCAAAACCTCAAGGGCCTCAAAGAGTATAAAGTAAAAATCCCCATCCAAAGAACACCAACATCAAAGACTAAAGAAACAGCCCACAAAGATGAGAAAGAACTAATGCAAAAATTTTGGCAACTCAAAAAGCCAGAGCAACTTCTTACCTCCAAACTTGCTCCCCAGCAATCATTCTTAACCAGGCTGAAATGGCTGAAATGACAGACTTAGAATTCAGAACCTAAATGGCAATGATGATCATTGAGATTCAGAAGAAAGTTGAAACCCAATCCAAGGAATTCAGTAAAATGATACAAGAGCCATTTTAAGAAAGAATTGAATTGGTCTGATAGAGCTGAAAAATTCACTACAAGAATTTCATAATACAAACAGAAGTATTAACAGCAGAATAGATGAGGCTGAGGAAGAAATCTCAGAGCCCAAAGACTAGTTATTCAAATCAACTCAGACAGAAATTGAGAAGAATCAAAAAAATGAATAAAACATCCAAAAAACTTGGGATTATGTAAAGAGACAAAAACCTATGACTCTTTGGCATCCCTGGAAGACAAGAAGAGAAAGCAAGCAATTTGGAAAACATATTTGAGGATACTATCCATGAAATTTCTCCAAACTCACTAGTGAGGTCAACATTCAAATTCAGGAAATTCAAATAACCCTTTTGAGATACTATATAAGACGACCATCCCAAGACACATAGTCATCAGATTCTCCAAGATCAATAATAAAGAAAAAACATTAAAGGCAGCTAGAGAAAAGGTACCCCTTCAAAAGAACCCCATCAGACTAACTGCGGACCTTTCAGCAGAAACTCAACAAGCCAGAAGACATTGAGGGTTTATGTTCTGTTCAGCATCTTTAAAGAAAAGAAATTCCAACTAGGAATTTCATACTCATCCAAACTAAGCTTCATAAACACAGGAAAAATAAAATCCTGTTCAGACAAGCAAATGCTAAGTTAATTCATGACCAAAAGACATGCCTTACAAGAGGTCCTTAAGGGAGTGCTAAATGTGGAAATAAAAGGCCATTACCAGCCATCACAAAAACACACTAAAGTACATAGACCACTGACAGAAGAAAGCAACTACACAATCAAGTCCACATAACAACCAGCTAACAACACAATAACCGGATCAAATCCACACATATCAATAATAACCCTGAACATAAACAGGCTAAATGTCCCATTTAAATGACACAGGGTAAAGTGGTAAGTTGGAGAAAGAAGTAAGACCCAACTACATGCTATCTTCAAGAGACCCATCTCACATGCAGTGACACTCATAGGCACAGATTAAAGGGATGGAGAAAATTCTACCAGCAAATTAAAAACAGGAAAGAACAGGGGTTGCTACTCTAATTTCAGACAAAGTAGACTTTAAACCAATGAAAAAAGGACATTGTATAATGTAAAGGGATCAATCCAACAAGAAGACTTTACTATCCTAAAAATATATGCACCCAAAAATCAGAGAACCCAGATTCATAATGCAAGTCCTTAGAGATGTATGGAGAGACTCAGATAACCACAAAATAATAGAGAGAGAGAGTTCCAACAACCCACTGACAGCATTAGACAGATAATTGAGGCAGAAAACTAACAAGGATATTTGGGACCTAAACATGACACTTGACCCAATGGACCTAACAAACATCTACAGAGGAATTCACTCAACAATAACAGAATATACATTGTTCTAATCTGAACATGGCACATACTCTAAAGTTGACAAAATGCTCAGCCATAAAGCAATTCTTAACAAACAAAACAAAACAAAACAAAAACAAAATCACACCACCCATACGCTTGGACCACAGCACAATAAAAATAGAAATCAATGCTAAGAAGATTTCTCAAAACCATACCATTATATGAAAATTAAACAACCTGCTAATAAATTAGTTTTGGGTAAACAATGGAAATAAGGCAGAAATCAGCAAATTCTTTGAAACTAATGAAAATAAAGATACAAAATACCAGAATCTCTGGGACACAGCTAAAGCAGTGTTAAGAGGAAAGTTTATAGCACTAATGTCCACATCAAAACGTTAAAAGGATCCCATGTCAATAACCTAACATCACAGCTAGAGGAACCAGAGCAAACCAACCCCAAAGCTAGTAAAAGAAAAGAAATAACCAAAATCAGAGCAGAACTGAATGAAATTTAGATGTAAAAAATCATACAGAAGATCAATGAAACAAAATATTAGTTCTTTGAAAGAATAAATAAGATTGATAGACTGCTAGCTAGACTAATGAAGACTAATATCCAAATAAACACAATCAGAAATGACAAAGGGGACATTACCACTGACACCATATAAATACAAAAAACCTTCAGAAATTATTATGAACACCTCTATACACACAACATAGAAAACCTAGAAGAAATTGATAAATTTCTAGAAACACAACCTTCCAAGATTGAGCCAGGAACAAATTGAAACCCTGAATAGACTGGTAATCAGTTTCAAAATTGAATCAGTAATAAAAAGACTACCGACCAGAAAAACCCTAGACCAGATGGATTCACAGCTGAATTCTACCAGACATATAAAGAAGAGCTGGTAACAAACCTGAACCATACTAAAACTATTCCAAAAAATTGAGGAGAAGGGACTCCTCTTTAGCACATTCTATGAGGCCAGCATCATTCTGATACCCAAATCTGGCAGTAACACAATGAAAAAAAATCTTTAGGCCAATATCCTTGATGAACATAGATGCAAAAATCCTCAACAAAATGCAAGAAAACGAAATCCAGCAGCACATCAAAAAGTTAATTCACCATGATCATTTGGGCTTTATTCTTGGGATGTGAGATTGATTCAACATATGCAAATCAATAAATGTGATTCATCACAAAAACAGAACTAAAAACAAAAACCACATGATCATTTCAATAGATGCAGAAAAGGCTTTTAATAAAATTCAACATCCCTTTATGTTGAGAACTCTCAACAAAATAGTTATCAAAGGAACATACCTTAGAATAATAAGAGCCATCTAGGTCAAACCCACAGCCAATATCATACTGAATGGGCAAAAGCATTCCCCTTGAGAACTGGAACAAGACAAGGATGCCGACTTTCACCACTCTTATTCAACATAGCACTGGAATTTCTAGTCAGAGCAATCAGGCAAGAGAAAGAAATAAAAAGCATTCAGCCAGGAAGAGAAGAAGTCAAACTATCTCTCTCTTTGCAGATGATATAATTTTATACCTAGAAAATCTCACAGTGTCTGTCCAAAGGTTCCTAGACTTGATAAACAACTTCAGCAAAGTTTCAGATACAAAATCAATGTAAAAAAAATCAGTAGCATATCTATATACACATAACATCCAAAATGAGCATCAAATCAAGAACACAATCCCAGTCACAATAACCACAGAAAAAAATAAAATACCTAGGTATACAACTAATCAGGGATGTGAAAGTTCTTTGCAATGGGAATTACAAAATGCTGCTGAAAGAAATCAGAGACAACACAAACAAATGGAAAGACATTTCATGCTCATGGATAGGAAGAACCAATATTGTTAAATGAAATGGTCATACTACCCAAGGCAACTTACAGATTTGATGCCATTCCTATCAAACTACCAATGACATTCTTTACAGAATTAGAAAAAAAAACTATTGTAAAATTCATATGGAACCAAAAAAGAGCCCAAATAGCCAAAGCAATCCAAAGCAAAATGAACAGAGTCAGAGACATCACATTACCGAATTTCCCATGATACTACAAGGCTACAGTAATGAAAACTGCATTGTCCTAGCACAAAAACAGACACATACAGCAAATGAATTGAACAGAGAATTTGGAAATAAAGATGTATATCTACAAACATCTGATCTTCAACAAAGGCAACAATAACAAGCAATAGGGAAAGGACTTCCTATTTAATAAATGGTTCTGGCAGAACTGGCTAGTCATATGCAGAAGAATTAAACTGGACCCCTTCCTACTATCATATACAAAATCAACTCAAGACTGATTAAAGACTTAGATGTAAAACCTAAAACTACAAAATCTCTAGAAGAAAACCTAGGAAATACCATTCTGGATATAGGCGTTGCCAAATATTTCATGATGAAGACTCCAGAAGCAACTGTGACAAAACTAAAATTGACAAATGGGACCTAATTAAACTAAAGACCTTCAGCACAGCAAAAGAAACTATCAACAGAGTAAACAGACAATCTACACAATGGGAGAAAATATTTGCAAGTTATGCATCCAACAAAGGTCTAATATCCTGAATTGATAAAGAACATCAACAAATTAACAAGCAAAAAACAAACAACCCTATTTAAAATAGACAAGGACATGAAGAGACACTTCTCAAAAGAAGACATACAAATGGTCAACAGGCATACGAAAAAAATGCTCAACATCACTAATAATTACAGAAATGCAAATCAAAACCACAATGAGATACCATTTCATACTGGTCAGAATGGCTATTATTAAAAAGTCAAAAAAACTACAGATGCTGGTGAGGCTGCAGAGAAAAAAGGAATGCTGAAACACTGTTGGTGGGAATGTAAACAGCTCAGCCACTGTGGAAAGCAGTTTGGAGATTTCTCAAAGAATCTAAAACAGAACTACCATTAGACCCAGCCATCCCATTACTGGGTATATACCAAAAGGAATATAAATCATTCTACCATAAAGTCACATGAATGTGTATGTTCATCACAACACTATTCACAATAGAAAAACATGGAATCTACCTAGATGCCCTTCAGTGGTGGACTGGATAAAGAATATGTGACACACATACACAAACACACACACACACACACACACACACACACAATGGAATACTATGCAGCCATAAAAAAGAATGAAATCATGTTCTTTGCAGCAACATAGATGAAGCTGGAGACCATTATCCTAAGGGAAATAATGCAGGAACAGAAAACCAAATACCGCATGTTCTCACTTACAAGTGGCAGCTAAACTCTGAATACAAATGAATGCAAAGAAGTTAACACCAGAGACTACTAGAGGGTGGAGGGTGGGATGAGAGTGAGTATTGAAAAACTACCTGTCGGGTATTATGCTCATTACCTGGGTGACAAAATAATGACAAGCCCCTGTGACACACTATTCACCCATATAACAAATCTGCATGCGTACTCTGTGAATATAAAATAAAAGTGGAAAGAAAAAAGCAAATTAGGAATAGAAGAGAACTTCCTAAACTGAAAAACAGTATTGAATAATATCCTACTTAAAAATTATCATAATGGCAAAACATTAAGTGCTTTTCCCCTGAGATTCACAATGAGACAAGAATTTCTGCTATTTCCACTTTTTTATTGTTTTGCAACATCATACTAGTCACAAAATTTTGCAATGAGGAAAAAATGAAAGCAAAATTCATGAGGTTTGGGTAGGAAGAAGTAAAACTCTCAGGGTTTGCCAAAAAGATAATTGTGTGCATTTAAAATTCAAAATAATCTGTAGACAATTTAAAATTAATAAATGATTTAGCAATATCACTGGACATAAGGTCATTATAGAAAAACTATTTAAATTTATGTCTCAACTGATATGGTTTGGATCTCTGTCCTCACTGAGGTTGGAGGTGGGCCTCGTGGGAGGTGATCAGATCATGGGGGTAGAGTTCTCATGAATGGTTTAGTGCCAGCCTCTCGGTGCTAGTCTTATGGAAGTAAGTGAATTATCATGATATCTGGTTGTTTTAAAAGTGTGTAGCATCTCTCCCACCTCCTATCTTGGTCCTGCTCCTGCCGTGTAAGACGTCTGCTCCCACTTTACCTCGTGTTATGAGTGAAAGCTCCCTAAGGCCACCCCAGAAGCAGATGCTGCCATGTGCTCTGTACAGCCTGCAAAACCATGAGCCAATTAAACCTCTTTTCTTTGTAAATTACCCAGTCTCAAGTATTTCTTTATAGCAGTGTGAGAATGACTAATACATCAACAAAAATTAGAAAATAATTACTTTGAGACTACTATTTACAACATGAAAAAAGATGAAATACCATGGGAAATATAACAAAAAGCCTTCATTTACAAAATATTTTTGTCTTCTTTCACTCATTTCTTTATTGAGTTTAATCAGGTCTTGTTTCAAATCCTTTCTGTTACTCAATTTCTGAGATGGTTAATTTCAGATTCATGTTATTCTCTCATGTGAAATTTATTTTTTAATGATATTTAATTAAACGTGAAGGGCTGTGGAATGATATTCCTCTGCTACATGTTTTTTGTTTGTTTGTTTGTTTGTTTTTTGAGACAGGATCTCACTCTGTCACCCAGGCTGGAGTGCAAGTAGTGTGATCTCGGCTCACTGCAACCTCCACCTCCCGGGTTCAAGCAATTCTGCTGCCTCAACCTCCCGAGTAGCTAGGATTACAGGCGCCGACCCCCATGCCCGGCTGATTTTTTAAATATTTCTAGTAGAGACGGAGTTTCACCAAGTTGGTGGTCAGGCTGCTCTTGAACTCCTGACCTCAGGTAATCTGCCCACCTCAGCCTCCCAAAGTGCTGGGATTATAGGCGTGAGCCACAGTGCCCGGCCCATGGTTGTTTTATATAGCCTGTGTTCATCAGCTAGAAAGTTTTTATGCTTACTTTCTATTTTCTTCTAACAGTAACGTTATTTAAAACTTTTAAAAACAGGCTTATTGAGATAAAATTCTTCTACCATACTATTCACTCATTTAAGGTGTATGACTCACATTCATTTAAAGTGTGTTTTCTAAGGTCATGCAACCATTATCACAATCTAATTTTAGAACATTTTAATATCCCTTAAAGAGAATACTCACACCCATCAGCTGCCGCACCCCACCCCAACCCCACCCTTTTCACTCACTCCCCCATACCACTGAGAAATCACTAATATACTTTCTGTCTCCATAAATTTGCCTTTTCTGGGCATTCCATATAAATGAAATTATACAATATATATATTCTTCTGTGACTTGCTTCTTTCGCTTATAATGTTTCTACATTATATTTAATTTATAATGTTACTACAAGGTTCACCCATGTAGTAGCTGTATTTCATTCCTTTTTATTCCTGAATAATATTTCATTGTATAAATATACCACATTGTATTTCCCTTTTCATCAGTTGATAAACAATTGATTTGTTTTACTTTTTGATTATGAATAATGCTGTTGTTAATATTTGTGTACAGGTTTTGAGTGGACATGCGTTTTTTATTTTTGTGGGCATATACAAGGGAGTAGAATTGCTGGGCACGTGATAATTCCATGTTTAACTCCTTGAAGATTTGCCACTCTGTTTTTTAAAATGGCTGTACTCTTTTACATTCACACGGCAGTGTACAAGGATTCTTTCTCATCTTCACTAACACTTATTATTGGTCTTTTAAAAATTATCGTATTCTACTAGTGTGAAGTGGTATCTTGTGGTTTTGATTTATGTTTTCCTAATAATAAATAATGTTGAGAATCTCTTCATGTGCTTATTGGCAGTTTGTGTATCTATTTTTTTAATGAAATGTCTCTCTATATCCTTTGGCCACTTTTAGTTTTTTTTTTTTTTTTTTTTTTGTCTTACTACTGAGTTGTAAGAGTTCTTTACATATTCTAACAGTTCCTTCTCAAATATATGATTTGCAAATATTTTCTCCACTTCTATGGGGTGTCTTTTAACTTTCTTGATAATATCATTTGTAGCACAAAATCTTATACTTTTGATGAAATCCAATTAAAAAATTTCTCTTTTGCTACTCCTTCTTTTGTGTTGCTGCTAAGAAAACACTGCTTAACTCCAGGTCATGAAGATTTACCCCAATATTTTCCCCTAAGAGTTTCATAGTTTTGGCTCTACATTTAGGTCTTTGGTTCATTTAGAGTTAATTTTTTTGTATGGTGTGAGATAGGGGTTTAACTTCATTTTTTTGCACGTGCTTGTGCCAGCACTGTTTGTTGACAAGACTCTTCTTTCCAGTTAAGTTGTTTTGACATTTTTTGGAAAATCTGTGAATCATAAATATTTATGGACTTATGGGTTTATTTATGAACTTATGGGTTTATTTCTGGACTTTCAATTCTGTTCTACTGTTCAATTCTGTCCTTACACTAGTGTGACACTGTCTTGATTACAATAGCTTTGAGGCAAGATTCAAAATTGGGAAATGTGAGCTCCCCAACTTTGTAATTATTTTTCATAGTTATTTTGACTATTTTGGATCTTTTACATTTGCATATGAATTCTAGGATCACCTTGCCAAATTCTGCAACAAAGCCAGGTAGGATTTTGAAAGGGATTTTTGTTGAGACTGTAGATACATTTGTTGAGTATTATCATTTTAACAATATTTAGTCTTCTGATCCAGAAACATGGAATGTCTTTTGATTCATTTAAATATTTTCTAATTTTTGTCAACAATTTTTGCAGTTTTTAATGTACAAATCTTGCACTTTTTTTGTTAACACCTCAGAGGGGTGCTATTATAAATGAAATTGTTTTATTCACTTTATTTTCAGGTTGTTTGTTGTATCTGCAGAGAAATACAATGGCTTTTTTACAATGTTATTAGATTTTGAAGGCTTGCTGAACTTCTTTGTTAGTTCTAATAGTTTTTAGTGGATTCTTCAGAATTTTATATACAAAATTATGTCATCCATGACTAGAGATAGTTCACATTTAAAAAAAATCTAGATGTCCTTTATTTCTTTTCCTTGACTAATTACCCTCGGCAGAACCTTCATAACAATTTGAATAGAAGTGGTTAGAACAAGTATCTTTGTCTTGGTCTTTATCTCAGGGAGAAAACATAATACATAATGGTCTCTCACCTTTGTCTGGTTTGGGTATCAGAGTAATAATACTGGCCTCATTAAATGAGTTGCAAGTGTTCCCTCCTGCTCTATTTTTGGATGAGTTTCTGAAGGATTAGTATACATTTATTTATTTATTTTTTTGAATGGTAGAATTCATCAGTAAAGCCATCTGGTGCTGGGCTTTTCTTTGTGTGAAAATGTTAAATTACTAGTTTGATCACTTTATCTGTTGTAAATTTACTCTAATTTTTAATTTATTTTTCAGTAAGTCTCAGCAGTGTATGTCTTCGTAGAAATCTGTCCATTTTATTTATGTAAATTTTGGCATACAGTTGTTCATAGTACTTATTTATAATCCTTTCTATTTCTATAAAGTTGGTGGTGATATCCCCTTTCATTCATAATTTTTGTAATTTGAGTCATCTCTCTTTTTTCCCTGGTCAACCTAGCTAACGTTTGTCATTTCTGTTTTTTTTTCCCTGCAAAGATCAGGTTTTATTTATTTTTATTTTCCCTATTGTATTCTATTCTCTATTTTATTAGTTTCTGCTCTAGTCTTTAAGATATCCTTCCTTCTACTTGCTTTTAGTTAAATTTGGTCTTCTTTTTTTTAAAAAAATTTAAGGTGTAAGCTTAGGTTATTAATTTGAAACATTTCTTCATATATAATATGACCATTATAGGTATAAATTTTTCTCCAAGCACTGTGTTAGTTGTGTCTCAGAAGTTTTGTAAGACATGTTTCCATTTCCAATCATCTCAAACTATTTTCTAGTTTCCTTTTGATTTCTTCTTTGACCCATTAGTTACTTAGGGTATGTGCTGTTTAATTTCCATATATTTTGAATTTCCCAAATTTTCTTCTGTTTTTGATTTCTAATTTACTTCAGGAGGTCACAGAACATACATTGTATAACTTCACTAATTTTAGAAATATTGAAGCTTGGCTGGGTGTGATGGCTCATGCCTGTAATCCCAGCACATTGAGAGGCTGAGATGGGTGGATAGCTTGAGCTCAGAAGTTCAAGACCAGGCTGGGAAATATGGCAAAACCCTGTCTCTACCAAAAAAATACAAAAATTAGATGGATTTGGTGGTGTGTGCCTGTAGTCTCAGATACTGGGAATGTTGAGGTGGGAGGATGGCTTGAGCCCAGGTGGTGGAGGTTGCAGTGAATGGAGTGTCACTGCACTCCAGCCTGGGCGACAAAGCCAGAACCTTAATCCCCCTTCCCCACCCTTGCAAAAAAAAATTATTGACGCTTGTATCGCCTAACATGAGTTATCCTATAGAATGTTCCATGAGAGCTTTATAATATGTATTCTGCTGCTGTTGTATAGTATGTACTTTAGATATCTGTCATGTCCAGTTGGTTTATAATGTTCAAGTTTTTTATTTTCCTGTTGATTTTCTCCCTAGCTGGTCAATTCTTTACTGAAAGTGGGATATTGGGTTCTTCAACTATTACTGAATTATCTGTTTCTCCCTTCAAGTTTTTTAGCTTTTGCTTCATCTTTGGGCACTGTGTTGTATATACATTCCAAAGTTTTATCTTTCTGGTGGGTTGGCCCTTTAATAATGATGAAATGTCCTTCTTTATCTCTAGTAACATTTTTAAGTTTATTTGTCTGATATTAGTATAGCCACTCCAAGTCTTTTATAGTTGTGGTTTACGTGGCACACCTTTTTCCTTCCTTTTACCTTCAACTTATTTGTATCAATATATTTGTATTGGTACATAGAATATTTTTCCTTTGTTTTACTCAACTTATTTGTGTCAATGTATTTGTATTGGTACCACATGGCATATAGTTGGATCTTGTTCTTTTATCTCATATGACAATCTCTGCCTTTTGATTGGATTGTTTAGTTTACTTAAGATTTATATTAATTTAACTCCAAGGAAACAGAAAAACTTTACTCCTATAGAGTCCCCTTTACCCTCCTATAGAGTCCCATTTACCTGATCCCCTTTTTGTGCTATTACTGTTATACATATTACAACTTTATATGTCACAAACCCAATGACATATTTGATGATTATCAGTTTGTATAATCTTAAATCTTTAAAGAAGCTGACAGAAGAAATAGAAGAATATATTTAAATTTTTATGTTAACCTTCATATCCAGTTCTCTTCATTTCCTTAAGTAGATTTAACGTACCATCTGATGACATTTTCTTACTTCAATAGAACTTTGTTTCCACCCACCTCCCTTGTGCTGTTATTATCAAACGTATTACATTTCTATAAGGTACAGCCACAACAATGCAATTATATGCATATTTTAATAAAATTTTTAAATTAGCCAAGAGAAAAAAGGAAAAGAAATATGCAATTATAATTTCTTTTACAATTATCTACATAATTGTACCTTGTTTTGCAATGTGAGCTAGAAATACTTTCTGGTGTTCAGTATTTCTTGTAAAGCAGACCTGCTAGCAACAAATTCTCAAGGTTTTATTATTTGTTTGCTTGTTTTTAACTGGGAATGTATTTCACTTCCTTTTTAAAACATAATTTTAACTTATTTTAGATTCATGGGGTATATGTGCAAGTTTGTCACATGGGTATATCTTGTAATGCTGAGGTTTGGGGTATAAATGATCCTATCACACAGGTAGTGAGCATAGTACCGGAAAGGTAGTTTTTCAGATTTTACCCCCTTCTTTTGTCCTCACTCTGGTTGTCCCCAGTGTCTATTTTTTCCATCTTTATGTCCAATGTGTACTCAGTGCTTAGCTTCCATTTATAAGCAAGAACATGTGGTATTTAGTTTTCTGTTCCTGTGTTAATTTGCTTAGGATAGTGGCCTCCAACTGCATCCATGTTGCTGCAAAGAACAAGATTTCATTGTTTTGTATGGCTGTGTAGTATTCTATGCTGTATATGTCCCGCATTTTCTTTATCCAATCCACTGTTAAGGGGCATTTAAGTTAATTCCATGCCTTTGCTACTGTGAATTCACTCCCTTTTTTGAAAGATAGATTTGTAGACTGTTTTATTCTTGTCTAATACATTTTTATTTTCAGCTCTTTGAATATGTTGTTCTACTCCCCTTTTTTTCTGTTGAAAAGTCAGCTGTTAATCTTATTGAGGTTCATTTGTATGTGATAAATTATTTTTCTCTTTCCAGTTTCAAGGTTTTCTCTTTGTTCTTAGCTTTCAACATTTTGGTTATAATATGTCTGGATGTAGATCTTTTTGCTTTTATTTTACTTAGAACTCATTGAGCTTGTTGGATGAGTACATTAATGTGTTTCATCAAATTTGGAAAGTTTTGAGTCATTATATCTTTGATTTCCTTTTTCCGTCCTTTCTCTCTCTCCTCTCCTTCTCATAAATATTTTAATGTACATTTAGTGATGTTCCACATTTCTCTGAGGCTCTTTATTTTTATTCATTCTTTTTTTTCCACTGTTTTCTTTAGATTGAATAATCTTTACTGCTTTATCTTCAAGTTCCATGATGCTGTCTTCTACTAGCTCAAACCTATTTCAGGTTTCTACTAACCTAATTCCAAAGAAATATAGAAACTTTATCCTACTAGTGAATTTTTTTTTATTTCATGTATTATAATTTTTCAACTCCAGAGTTTCTGTTTGGTTCTTTTTAGTACTTTCTATCTATATTCTTTATTTTGTAGACATTTTATTATAACTTTCTTTAATTTTTAAAACTTTGTTTCCTTAATTCTTTAAACACATTTGAAATAGCTTTTTTGAAGACTTTGTCTGCTCATTATACCATCTAGAATCCCTCAAAAGCAGTTTCAACTGCCTGGGTTTTTTATTCTTTTTTCTTTTTCTTTTTTCCCCCTCTTGTTGTTTGTTTTCTTGCATATGTGTTACATTTTCCTCTGTTTTCAATTTTTATCTCACATTTTTCTTGAAAACTATACATTTTAGATAATATAATGATATATTATAAAAACTCTGGAGGCTGCACATTGTGACTCACACCTGTAATCCCAGCATTTTGCAAGGCCAAGGTGGGTGGATCACCTGAGGTCAGGAGTTCGAGACCAGCCTGGCAATGTGGTGAAACCCTGTCTCTACTAAAAATACAAAAATTAGCCGGGAATGGTGGAGGGCGCCTGTAATCCCAGCTACTTGGGAGGCTGAGGCAGGATAATCGCTTGAACCCAGGAGGCGGAGGTTGTAGTGAGCCAAGGTTGTGCCATTGCACTCCAGCCTGGGTGACAAGAGTGAAACTCTATCTCAAAACAACAAAATAAAACAAAACAGAAAAACTCTGGGTACTAAACTCCCTCTCTGGAGGTGGTGGTTGTTTACTTGGTCATTTGATTATTTGTTTAATGACCTGGCTGAGCTAATTCTGCAGAGCCTATTTCTCCTGCAGTGTGCTCAAATTGTTTTTTGTTGTTTTTGTGCTAGCCTGGCAACCAATGGTCACTACAAGTCAGTATAAGTTATTTATTGGGTGAATGTTGTGCTTAAGCCTCCGTAGCCTTTTACTACTAGACCTTTACCCTTCACCATTGGATGTATGTATAGCTTGGGGGCTATGATCATAGTGAAAACAGTTTTGGTTTTCACCCCATGTTCAGGTAGGGACTAGTAGCTTGGAAGTTCCCTCTCTGATTATTTCTGAGAGGGCACAGTTGTCAGCATACACACAGCCTTCCAGACTGCCAGAAGTGATCGTCATGTTATTTTTAAATCTAGCTTCCCAGGAGTCATACCTGTGCCAGACTAGCATATTGCTCAGTAAATGTTTGGTCATCAGAGATTGTGTTTAAGAAATTTGTGCCAGTGAGGCTTCTACCATGTGTTGATGTGTCTGTGTATGCCTTGGAAAATGCTTTCAAGTTTGTTCTATCTTCTGTTCTGATTTTTCCAGAGCTGGGACAACCACTTAGTTGCACGGTTTTTCCAACCCCCAGAGTTGACTGTGATCCCGAGTGTTCTTAATTGCTGTTTCCTTGCTTCTCTCTATAAGGCATCTGGCTGCTCATCCACTTTGCTGCATTACAGAACTACCAACTCCTTTTAATTGCTTTCCTTCAAAGTTCGTTTTGTTTTCAACAAAGTCTTTAAACATATACTTGTCCTCATTCTGATCCCAAAAGTTCAGTCTCTTCAACCGTAACTATAGGACTCTTTACCTTTATGATCTTCCCTTCCCCCCAGGAAGAACCCTCAAAACACTGCAGCAGATTTGGAAGTGGGGGCCTGCTTTTCCCAGAGTGACATCACTACTCTACAAGTAGGCACAGGAAGAGGTGGCAGCCCCAGCCTTCTTGGGCTACCTTTTGCAAGGTGGAACCACCAACTGCCAAGCCAGTTGTGGTGGTGATTTACAGCCCGGTATTCTTGGGTAGAGCTTCTGTCCTATGAGTGGCAACTGAGTTGGGGAAGGGTAGATCTGGTCTGTTCAGTCACATATGCCTAGATAGAGCTTGTGCAATACAGATTTGACAGAGATGAAAAATGCCAGAAATCTGCCACTCCTGATATCAACTATAGTTCCATACTGGGAGCAACAAGGTAAGAGAGCTCTTGTCTTCTGACTGCACATACAGAGTTTTCATAATACAGAACTTGGGTTGGAGGTGGAACATGTTGGGGCTGAAATGTCAAAAACTTTTGCTATTACCAAGATTTGGTAGGCATACTTGAATAAATGTTTATCCATTGGCTATATGCCTTTAGAACAATTTCCAGATACTTTAAATAATTGGTTTTTTGGATACATAAGCATGTAACAAAATTTCTCATGTATCTCATAAATTTGTACAAATAAAACTGGTATTCAGATTATATAAATAACTTTCTCAACTCAATAATAAGAAAATAATTCCCCCACCCCCAAAATGGCAAAAGATTTAAATATATAACTCACCAAAGAAGATATATGAATATACAAATGGTAAGTAAATAAGCAAAAGGATGCTTAACATCATTAGTCATTAGGGAAATACAAATTAAAACCACAATGTGCTACAGCTACTAAGGAAAAAAATAGACAATACCAAGTCCCAAGAATGGGAATGAAAAATACAGCTATTTTGGAAAACAGTTTTGTAGTTTTTTAAAATGTTAAATACTGACGGTATTGATCAGGGTTCCCAGAGAAACAGAAGCAATATGATGTGTATGTGTGTGTGTGTGTGTGTATGTCTCTGTGTGTGTGTGGAGAGAGAGAGAGAGAGAGAGAAATTTATTATAAGGAATTTGCTCATGCAATTACAGAGACTGACAAGTCCCAAAATCTACAAGCTGAATCAGCAAGCTCAGGACCCATGAGAAACTATGAGTTAGTTCTAGCTGGTGTCTGAGGGTCTAGAATGAGGAGAGCCAATAGTATAGTTCCAGTCCAAAAGCTGGTAGAATTGAGACCCAGGAAGCACCAAAGTTTCAGTCCAAAGGTAGGGAAAAGCTAATCTCCCTTGCCCAAGGTAGTCAGGCAGGAGGAATCTCTTTTACTCAAGGGAAGCTCATCTTTTTGTTATAGTCAAGCTTTCAACTGATTGGAGGAAGTACACCCACATTAGGCAGGGCAATTTGCTGTACTCAATCTACTTATATAAATATTAATCTCATCCAAATACACCAACACAGAAACACTCAGAATAACATTTGACCAAATAGCTGGGCACTGTGCATATGGCCAAGTCGACACATAAAATTTGCCTTTTTATTTACCAAGAGAAATAAAGATGTCCATACCAAAAAATATATGTAATTATTTGTAGTAACTTATTCATAATCATGAAAACAACCCAGATGTCCATCAGCTGATGAATAGGTAAACAAATTGTGGTGTAAGCATACAATGAATTACTATTTAGCAATTAAAATTAGGCAAATCTCAAAAGCATTATGCTAAGTGAAAAAGGCCACATTCAAAAGACTACGTATTATGATCTATTTATATGATGTTCTGAAAGAAGCAAAACAATAGAAACAAAAAAGAGGTCAGTGGTTGCCAGGAGCTGGGGAAAGGACCACAAAGGGCACAGGGAACTTTCAGGATGAGGGAAATATTCTATATCTTAATTGTGATGTGGGGGGTCATATGACTGTAGGCTTGTCAAATTTCACCAAACATTAACATGTAATCAGAATGAATTTTTCTTCATGTAAATTACATCTCAATAACATCTGGCTTAAATAAATGGCACAAGTTTTGAAGGAGACAGGTCCAATTGTGTGATGTCATCTGCTTTCTTAGGAATCATCCACCATTTGATGGCGTCTTTACCTTTGGACTAAGCCTCCAAAGGACATTCCCCCTTCTAAGCTGCATTCTCTCCCGAGAAGTGATGCCTTTGTCAATAATTCATCTCTTTTCCACATGCCTACCAACTCCCTTCATTTTGATTTCCAGGTAGCCCTGCTCTATCTGACTCGTCCTAAATATTTCCCCTTTCTGAGAGGGAGTCTCTCCTTCAGGTAGTGTGTTCTGCCAATGCTGGGACCCATTGCTCTTTTCATTCTTCTGTGCAATCTCCACCTAACTCCACTCTAGGAGGCTCCAGTGATCTTCTGGTATTCATTCATTTTCAAATTTACATGAAAATGGACGTTTATAGAATTTGCTATCTTTTACTCTGCAGGTTATATGTGATTTTGTTTGTCCTCCTTGGTTTTACTGGTTTGAGAAATGTAGAGAGATTTAGATTATTCTAACTGGCTTCTAATTTTATTGCAATAGTCTCAGACATGTTGTTCTGCATGTTAACTGTCCTTAGAAAATTCTTGAAATATTTTTCCTTATTCTGTAGTAAAATTTGGTAAATTGTTTATATATTCTGAAAAGAGTATACATTACCTTGTTATTGAGCACAGGAGCTTGTTAGCTATATTGATAAATTATTCTAAAACTTACTGAATTTTTGTCTGCTGAAAGAAAAATTTCTGATAGAAGGATGTTTTAAAAATCAATTTGATACAGATTTTTTCAAATATAATACATGCATATTTCCAAAATAAAATAACCTATTTGAAGTAACTTTTAAACTATGAGTGCTACAGACAGTTATTGCATTAGCCATGGAAACAAGATAAAATATATGATAACACTTGGCATAAAAGTACCAATTAAAAGTGTCCTGAAGAGAATTCATTCTGGATATTACAGTTTGTCTGACTGAGAGCATTAATCTTATTAGCCAAAGAGGCTGCCTTAAAACCTTTGCATAATCACAGTAAAAAATGGCGTAACCTTGATGTCTATGAGTTGCCAAAAGACTTTATTATCTCTACGTTGATTCAACTAGAATGATTACTGCTCTCAGGATATATCAGAGTGAAACAGGAGAGTTCCCTGATTCCCCTGGCAGGCTATGCGACAGGGGTGGCTGGCATGCTTAGTCACCCCGCAGCTCAAACCTCAAGGGGCGGCGTAGAGATGGGCAGTGCAGAGGCTGGAGCCAGCACTTCTGGGCTCTGGCCTCAAAGTAGCATCTAGGGGTGGCTGTCTACCTCCCAAAGCCCAAGTGGGTGTGGGTTACAAAGCTCTTTCAGATTTGCCGTCTGCAGGTGGGTTTTATGTTAATCAGTTCAATAAACGCAAGGGCAGAGGGCCAGTGTGACAGCCTTCTGTATCCTGAGCTCTTGCCCAGTGTCCTGAAAGAATGAATCACACGTGGGCTTGAAGGATGAGTGAAAGGTTTTATTGGGTGGTGGAGGTGGCCTCAGTGAGATGGATGGGGAGCTTGAAGAGGGGGATGAAGTGGGAAGGTGGTCTTCCCCTAGAGTCAGGCCAGCCAGTGGCTGGACTCTTCCCTAACAAGCCCCCAGCTGAACTATTCTGGACATACAGACGTCCCTCTTCTTCTCTCTTCCTCTGCTGCATTGTTCTGCCGTTGCTGGTCTACTGGTCTGCTGGTCTCGACTTACAGCTACTTGTGTGTGTGCTTGCTATAAAGGTCTTGGGTTTATATGGGCACAGGATTGGGGGGTGTAGTGGGCCAGAATGGTCTTCGAAAATGTAACATTTGGGTGGAAAATAGAAGCGCCTGTTCTCACTTATGTCTTTGGGCACAGACCAGAGGATGGAGACTTCGCCTGGGACCCTGCCCTTCTCTATCCGGCACTTCCCTGTCCCCCTCCCATATCAATAGATATGTAATTTTACCTCTATCTCTTCCAATAAAATCCTATTTGATTTCAATAAATCTCACACAATATTTTGATACAACATATAAACCTCTGAGACTTAAGAATATCAAAGCACATTTTGCTAGTCATTTGGTAGAGTCCCAGGGAAATTGAACTTTGAGATATTTTTCAATCATGGGTTTTACTCAAACAAACAGTGTAGCTGCAACGAGAGACTGTCAGCAGACAATTAGAAGGATATACATTTTAAAGGTCATTGTTTTCATTGTCTTCTCTGTGTTAATGAGCATGGCATTAAGACATGAGGATTTCAAGCAGACCCTGCAGGGTTACTGTGAAATATAATTGGATGTCATGACAGTAGGAGAAAGAACCCCTGATGTTTCTCCTCAATATTCTACTCTACCAGCTCATGAACCGTGTTAAGGGTGGGAACCAAATACAGTAAAAGGATATTTTGTCTCTTTGCTAGTGACTCTGTATTTTTCTGTGGGCAAGTGGGAAACCAAACACTTCTTGCATAATGAAAGACTAATTAGCTTTTCTCTAATGAATAAAGAGACTTCAGGGCGAAGGACATGAACAGACACTTCTCAAAAGAAGACATTTATGCAGCCAAAAAACACATGAAAAAATGCTCACCATCACTGGCCATCAGAGAAATGCAAATCAAAACCACAATGAGATACCATCTCACACCAGTTAGAATGGCAGTCATTAAAAAGTCAGGAAACAACAGGTGCTGGAGAGGATGTGGAGAAATAGGAACACTTTTACATTGTTGGTGGGACTGTAAACTAGTTCAACCCTTGTGGAAGTCAGTGTGGCGATTCCTCAGGGATCTAGAACTAGAAATTCCATTCGACCCAGCCATCCCATTACTGGGTATATACCCAAAGGACTATAAATCATGCTGCTATAAAGACACATGCACACGTATGTTTATTGCCGCATTATTCACAATAGCAAAGACATGGAACCAACCCAAATGTCCAACAATGATAGACTGGATTAAGAAAATGTGGCACATATACAACATGGAATACTATGCAGCCATAAAAAATGATGAGTTCACGTCCTTTGTAGGGACATGGATGAAATTGGAAATCATCATTCTCAGTAAACTATCGCAAGGACAAAAAACCAAATACCGCATATTCTCACTCATAGGTGGGAATTGAACAATGAGAACACATGGACACAGGAAGGGGAACATCACACTTCGGGGACTGTTGTGGGGTGGGGGGAGGGGGGAGGGATAGCATTGGGAGGTATACCTAATGCTAGATGACGAGTTGGTGGGTGCAGCGCACCAGCATGGCACATGTATACATATGTAACTTACCTGCACATTGCGCACATGTACCATAAAACCTAAAGTATAATAATAATAATGATAAAAGAAAAAAAAAAAAAAGAGACTTCAATAAATGCCAATGGCTACAGTCTCACGTAGTTTATATAATGAAGGAGGGGCAATTTTTTTTGAATGTGCACACATTTGCATTATAGAGTCCTTTCTAACTAATTATCAGGAACATTCAGTGATGTTTTTAAACTCACTCACTTTTAGACAGTGTATAGACCTGGAAAGTGAATAATGGGATTAGGAATGATAGGTCAACTATTCCTGTCTAGACAAGGACATTAGTGTTCATAAATGATGATTATGGGACTGCTATCTTAGCCTATTGGAATGGAATCAGCATGGGGATCCAGTGCTCAGGTGACCTGGTAACCACTTTGACACTTCTCAAAGAGGCACCAGTAGCAGAGCCGAAGGTCTAGAGAAGAAGTTAAGTGCATTTTTTGTCAGGAAAGTGCTAGGTAAATCAATGAGAAGATAAACAAAATGAGAATAGATGAATGAATGTAGTTCTATGGCCATCCTTAATTTCAGGAAGAGGATGTTTTCCTATTAGGAAAGCATATTTTACCAATGATATTTGTATAGTTTTTTTTTTTTTTTTTTTTTTTTTTTTGACAGTCTTGCTCTTTCGCCCAGGCTGGAGTGCAGTGACACTATTTCGGCTCACTGCAAGCTCCGCCTCCCGGGTTCATGCCATTCTCCTGCCTCAGCCTCCCGAGTAGCTGGGACTTCAGGCATCCGCCACCACGCCTGGCTAATTTTTTATGTTTTTAGTAGACAGGGTTTCACCATGTTAGCTAGGATGGTCTCCATCTCCTGACCTTCTGATCCACCCGCCTCAGCCTCCCAAAGTGCTGGGATTACAGGCGTGAGCCACCGTGCCAGGCCAATATTTGTACAGTTTTACAGATGTTGGAGGTGAGTTGTCAGGAGGAAAATGTTAACTAGAACCAGCTTGCTTTTCTGTGACAAAAAAGCAATATCAGATATAAAGCTTTTTTCTCCATTATTTGAATTACGTATTTTTCTCCCTTATCCACTAGTTGTTCTCACGGAATAAGAGAGAGGGTGGTTGGACATAAAGAGCACCCTTTGGCACTGCTGATCCTAAGCTTCTTGTCTGCCTCCTGTGGATGGACTGTAGCCTGCCATATCCCTTTCAGCTTCACTTGGATACAACATTTCCCTCTTTCATGCTTTGGTGGGTGGAGAGTGTGGTGAGGAGGAATAAAAGCAAAAATATGGTCATTTTCACGATATTGATTCTTCCTATCCATGATCATGGAATGCTTTTCCATTTGTTTGTGTCCTCTCTGATTTCCTTAAGCAGTGGTTTGTAGTTCTCCTAGAAGAGTTCCTTCACTTCCCTTGTTAGTTGTATCCCTAGGTATTTTATTCTCTTTGTGGCAATTGTGAATGGGAGTTCATTTGTGATTTGGCTCTCTGCTTGTCTACTGTAGCTGTATGGAATGCTTGTGATTTTTGCACATGGCTTTTGTATCCTGAGACTTTGCTGAAGTTGCTTAAGAAACTTTTGGGCTGAGACGATGGGGTTCTCTAGCCATAGGATCATGTCATCTGCAAACAGAGATGGTTTGACTTCCTCTCTTCCCATTTGAATACGCTTTATTTCTTTCTCTTGCCTGATTGTCCTGGCCAGAACTTCCAATATTATGTTGAATAGGAGTGGGGAGAGAGGGCATACTTTTCTTGTGCCTGTTTTCAAGGGGAATGCTTCCAGCTTTTGCTCAAAGTAATTTATAGACCCAGTGCTATTCCCATTAAACTACCATTGACATTCTTCACAGAATTTTAAAAAAACTACTTTAAAATTCATATGAAACAAAATAAGAGCCCATGTAGCCAAGACAATCCTAAGCAAAAAGAACAAAGCTGAAGGCATCATGCTACCCAACTTCAAACTATACTACAAGACTCAGTAACCAAAACATCATGGTACTGATATAAAAACAGTCACATAGACCAATGGAACAGAGTAGAAATCTCAGAAATAAGACTGCACATCTATAACCATCTGATCTTCAACAAACCTGACAAAAACAAGCAATGGGGAAAGGATTTCATATTTAATAAATGGTGCTGGGGGAACTGGCTAGCCATATGCAGAAAATTAAAACTGGACACTTCCTTACACCTTATATATAAATTAACTCATGATGAATTAAAGACTTAAATGTAAAACCCAAAACTATAAGAACCCTAGAAGAAAATTTAGGCAATACCATTCAAGACAGGCACAGGCAAAGATTTCATGATGAAAACATCGAAAGCAATTGCAAGAAAAGCAAAAATTAACAAATGGGATTTAATGAAGCTAAAGAGCTTCTGCACAGCAAAAGAAACTATCACCAGAGTGAACAGACAGCCTACAGAATGGGAGAAAATTTCTGCAGTTTATCCATCTGACAAAGGTCTAATATCCAGAATCTACAAAGAACTTAAACAAATTTACAAGAAAAAACCAAACAACCCCATTAAAAAGTGGGCAAAGGACATGAACAGGCACTTCTCAAAAGAAGACATTTATGTGGCCAACAAATATATGAAAAAAAGCTCAACATTATTGTTCATTAGAGAAATGAAAATCAAAACCACAATAAGATATTGTCTCATGCCAGTCAGAATGGCGATTATTAAAAAGTCAAGAAACAACAGATGTTGGCAAGGCTATGGAGAAATAGGAACGCTTTTACACTGTTGGTAGAAATATAAATTAGTTCAACCATTGTGGAAGACAGTGTGGTGATTCCTCAAAGACCTAGTAGAACCAGAAATACTATTTGACCCAGCAATCCGATTACTGAGTGTATACCCAAAATAATATAAATCATCCTATTATATAGATACATGCTCACGTATATTCATTTGCAGCACTATTCACAATAGCAAAGACATGGAATCAATCCAAATGCCCAAAAATCATAGACTAGATAAAGAAAATGTGGTACATATACACCATAGAATACTGTGCAGCCATAAAAAGGAACGAGCTAATGTCCTTTGCAGGGACACGGATGTAGCTGAAAGCCATTATTCTCAGCAAACTAAAACAGGAACAGAAAATGAAACACCACATGTTCTCACTTATAAGTGGGAGCTGACCAATGAGAATACATGGACACAAGGAGGAGAACAACACACACTGGGGCCCGTTGAGGGGGCATGGTGGAGAGGGAGAGCATCAGGATAAATAGCTAATGCATGCGGGGCTTAATACCTAGGTGATGGGTTGATAGATATGGCAAACCACCATGGCACATGTTTACCTATGTAACAAACCTGCATGTCCTATACATGTATCCCATAACTTAAAGTTAAATTAAATTTTTTAAAAAAGTAAAAGTAATCTCCAGTTATCATATCTGCTATCGTTATCACTGTTAAAAAAAAAAACAAACAGAAAAGAAAAGTCCTTGCTCTTGTTCAAGTTTCTCAAAAATGCAACTTTTATTTAGCCCAAATTCTAAAACATTAAATAGTGGGATTATAAAACTTAACAAAAACAAAGGTGAGGGAAGTTATTCTTTGTGAAGGGATATCAGATCTTAAAGGTGAAATTGAAAATCAGTTTTTGAATAGCACATTTTTCTTTTTTAAAATGAAATGCTATTTCTCACTTCTTGAGAATTATAAAATGCTACTTCGATCTTGCCATTTCTCGTTCTCCTGTCTTTATTTACATTGTCAGGTGAACTTGTTTTTCATTAATGAATCAGGCAAGATGAGGATGCCCATTATTTGGGCAGATGCCTGCAAACATCCATGCGGGGTGGGAGGAGAGTACCAGTATATCATACCGAATCAAGAATTATTTATTTGTTCTAGAGAAACCATTATTCTCAAGTATAAAATATTTTTGATGTCACAAAATCTGCTGAATTACAAGAGGATTCTGGAGCACCATATTCAGACGTTTTAGCTGTGCAGAAAAGAAAAGCTTCATGGGGTAATGGTGATTGTTTTGTTTTGTATTTTTTTTCTTTTTTTTACTAAAATAATGGAAGATTCAATCATTCCTGCCAATTCAAGTTCAAGCTGATTCAAACAAGGAAAGTAGGAAAGAGGCCAAAGTTTGGCTGTAGATTCAACTACCCTATCAGGGAATAAATTATCTGTGGCTGGAAGAACAAAAATGGAGCTTGGAGGCAGTGAGTGATTTTGGAGTTCTGCTACTTACATAATCATATATAGGTATACATATAGATATATAGATGAATATTTTCTCACCTACATTATTTGAGAACGAGAATTGTGGATTAATCTTTTTATTTTTCACCCTACCTAATTCCTCACCCCTGGTGATTTCACTCATACCCATGACTTTAAATGCCAGTTGAGCATTTAAAAGTATAACTTCCAAATTTGTATCTCAATAAACTCACTTCATTGAACTCCGTGCTAGTGAATCTAACTGTCTGACATTTGGATATTTAACAAGGATCTCAAAACTAACATGTCCAAAAGGGAATTATCGATTTTCCTCTGAAAACCTGCTTCACACAACATTTTCCAATTCTGTGCTTGGAACTACTACCCAATTACTGAAGCCCCAGATGCAGATGTCATCCTCAATTCTGTCTTTTCTCTTGTATCACCACCCTCTCATTTAGTTCAGCAGCAACTTCTATTGGCTGTATCTCCAAATTATTACCTGCATCCATCCAATGTTTTCCATGTTCACCACTGCCGCCTTTATCCAGGTACCGTGGTTTTTTGCCTCTTCTACTGAAGCAGCATAACTGGTCTCCCTAATTTCATTCTTAACCTGCTACGACCTATTCCAAACATTTACTTAAAATGTAAAGCAAACAATGTCATTGTGCTTCTTTTTGATGGCACAGAGGAAAGAAAATCCAAACTCATTGCTATCATCTACAAACCCACACATAATCTAACGTTGACCATCTCTCCAGGGCCTAACATCAGCAAGTCAGACCAGAGGTAGGCTTGCAAAACAGGTTGGTGGGGGAGTCAACACAGTTTTTAAAAACAGTTGAAAGGCATTTAAAAGGATTATTCTGAATTCTTTGTTGGACATACCACAGATCTTTAATTCCAAGTCCATTATTGGAGCTTTGTTGGTTTCTTTAGGTAGTGTCCTATTTCCCTGAGTTTTCGTAATTTTTGTGTCTTTACATTGATACCTGTGCATTTAAGGAGACAGCCACCGCTTCCAGCTTTTGCAGGTGTTCTTTAGTGGTTTTAGACATTTACTACTTAAAATCAGAACTTAATTATTGGTCTGCTGTGGCTTCCTTTTCTGGGGAGGGCTTATAGTGAGCACGAGGACTAAAACACTGCACAGGAACTAATTGCCCTGTCTGGGGAAGACTTAAACAAACACTGGAACTTAATTACTAACCTTTCAGTTGTTTCCCAGTCAGGGGAAGGCTGCACTCAAGCAGCTGGGTTTTGTGAATATCCGGCCAGGAGTCTGGCCTTCCTGTATATTGTGCCCTCTGCAACCCTGTGGCACCAGCCAGTCTCCTCAGCATGTTATCTCTGCTGATCAGACTGTAGAGCAGCTTCCAAGGTAGCCACGCCAGTTACTGCAATCACCACCCCTGCTTTTCATCGCCCAATTTACCCCAGGTGCTTCAGCACTTCTGGTACTTCCAATGATTCCCATGGGACGGGACCAGAGTGGGCTTCCCAGGAAGATTCCCTGACTGGTGGAGAGATCAAATGTCTACCTCCAATTCCCTCCTTCCACCTCAGAAATCTTGGGTCTAGGGGATTCTCTAGGAGTGTAGTTCTGACGGCTTGAGGGAGGTGTGGTGCAGTCTAAAATGGCGGCTTCTCTTGCTGCTGGCAACTTCTCTCAATTGTGTGCCCAGTGGGTGTCTCCACTTCTCCAGGTTCTGGTGAATTCAGGATGATATTTTTGTCTTTGAATAGTTTCCGGTTGCATTTCTGTAGTGGGGGTGAAGCTAGGGGAACTTCTATTCTGTGAGCTTCCTGAGGTGACTTCAAAACGCCTTCAGTGAGGGAGAATGTGCTTAGGCAGAGCAACTCTTTCTCCTTACTCATTCTCAGCTGTATTTCTAAGACTCGGCGATTTTCACCTACAACACAACTTTGAAAGAAAAAGAATTCTAAAAGAGTATGACTGAAAAAAGCCAGCCGCCGAAACTGTAGTTCTTCTCTAGCAGAGAGCTTAGGATCAGGAGACGAGCTATCCTGGAACTAAGCAACCATCTTGGGACCCTACAGGATGCACCCTATCACTCCTTCAACCCAGATTGTTATACCCAACCGGTGACCATTCCACACTAAAACTCACCTCAGGCAAGGACCGTCTGAAAATAACCTGACTCAGTATTTCATTTCTCTGCAAGGTCACCCTTACCTTTATGAATCAATGTGTATTACACTGAAAGTTCACTATAGCAGTACCTTGCGAGCTCTTGCTAATATTAGCTATAAATCTTATAGCTCTTAATCAAATTCTTCAGATAATTTATTACCTGAACCATTCTGAATATGATTTAAAACAAATACGTTTCTGTCAAACCCAGACCATTTGTGGAAAGCTTTTGGATGTGCCTTCAGTGTGCATTTATTCATAGTTGTTGGTGTGTTGCTTCTCAGGTGTTCCAATGATAGTTTTAATTTCTCAGGGGCTCCTCTATGATTTTTCCTATATAGTCCTCTGCAGCATCACTGATTATCATTCTCAAAAACATAAAAAATATCAAACATCCTTCTTAAAGAATGTGTTAATCTTGAAGACTGCCATAACAAAAATACCACAGACTGAGGGGCTTAAATAACTGAAATTTACCTTTCAGTCATGGAGACTAGAAGTCCAAGATCACGCCAGTAGGGTTGATTTCCAGTGAGGTCTCACTTCCTGATGGGCAGACCTCACTGTGTTATTACATGGTCTCTTCTCCGTGTACACAGAGAGAGAGAGAGCTCTCTGGTATTTCTTCCTCTTCTTATAAGGACACTAGTGACTTCACTTAACATTAATCACCTCCTCAGAGGCCCTGTCTCCAAATATAGTCACCCCTATAGGGATTAGAGTTCCAACATATGATTTTGGCAGACACAATTTTGTCCATAACTCAGAGATTTTGCAATATCAAGAAAAGTGTCCTAACAGAAATGTCCAGTTAACACCAAATAATCCAATACGGTTGAGCTAGAACTAACAATGGTGTTACCAATTGATACCAGTGGGCATGAAAATCGAGCAGTTTTGTAAATCTAGTTAATGCCAGTCAGATCACAAGTCACAAATCAGCTTTAAATAAAATAACATGTTTTTAAAACCAAAATCAACTCTGATCATAAATTAGGTATAAATTAAGTCCACAAGAAGACAAAGTTTTGGTTTTGTTTTCCCAGAGAAAAGGAGGTCATTTAATTCACTGCAGGAGTAATTTACTAAATAGTACTCCAGCATCTTATTAATTAAAGAGTAACTCTGGTGATGTATTTAAGTGCACAGAGCCCAAAATATCTCATAAGTCAACAATACTACATAAACAACACTGCTTTGTGCTGAATTAGGAATGCTTAACATTGAAAAAGTTCAAACTCTCTAGAATACATGCTGTGTAACCTGCACTCCATTCCAAGTATCTTGAGCAAGGGAAGCCAGCTGGATTACATTTTTTCTTTGTTAATTCTGTACTATCAAGTTTACTTGACAATATCTAAAACAATGTCACTGAATTTGTGAAAGCACTAGAGATTTACCAAGCCATATCTCTTTAATTGGAGTCAAATGGCTGTTTCTTTCACGCTAAGAATTGCCCACCTAGATTCTGTCACCTCGTTTGCTTAGCTAATGAGAACAGTATGTCACAGTAGATGGACTTTATCCGAAAATTAAAGCAGCGAATGTAACTGAGCCTTCTTTCCTAGAAAGGGTTACTTTGAAAGCCCAGAAGGACTGAAGTCCACTGATTAAAAATGAGGTCATTTAGGTTTCACTAGGATTTCCAGCATATATATTCTTGCATATACAAATGGTGAGATCAATACATAAAGTTAGTCATAATTGAGGAGGCTGTTCACTTGTTATGTAACTCTACTTTCATTCTCAAGTTAATCTTATAGCTGAAAACTGGAATGTCTAAAAATGGTTACTAAAATAACCCAAGCATCAGACAAGGATTTGGCGCTGAAGAGGGTATAGGGTATTTACTTTTAAAACAGAATATTGAGATGTTCTAAAAACTATACTAAGACAGACATTTTTCAGTCGGGAGTTTGTGGAGGTTCCCTGGAATATTTTGAAAGTAAAATTAGGCCTTAAGTGTCTGTGAAATTATGAACTTTTCCACACATTACTTTACATGAGGATAAATAAATTTCTGAATCCAAATCAGGCTCTGTTGCCCTCTGGATTATATTGCCTACTTTGCCTTACAGCAGAGCATTTCAACAGCCACCATCACAAATATGGAGGCCTCTTATGTGCCAAACAGTGCTCTAGGTGTTGGAGTTGACAATCTAATGAAGAAAACAGACAGTAACTAAGTAAAAAGTAGACTAAACCATTTCAGAGAGTGATTCATGCAGTGGAAAAATATAAGAGAGAAGTGAGTTAAGAAGTGATGGAGTAGGAGGACAATGCTATGAATCTGGTGAGTGGGAAAGCCCTCCCTGAGCATAGGGCATTGAAGCTGAGAAAATATGAGGCAAGAGAACTCCAGGCTGCTGAAAAGTCCTGAAGTGAATATGACATGGCATTTTTCAGAAGCAGCAAGAAGGCTAGTGTGGATGGAGCTCAGAGTACCAGGGAAGAATCGTAGGGAAAGGTTGAGGTTAGGGAGCAATTTCAATGACTTTGAATGACCCAGTCCTAATGTTTACAAGTAAGAAGGACGCTAGTGAATGATATAATTTCTGACTCCCTATCTAGAAATAGGAAGGAGCAAAAATGGAGCTTCAAAGGCACTAGAATAGACCACCCTCGTGTGCTGCTCTAATATTATTTTTCTTTCTAGAGCAGGGGTCAACAAACTTTTTATTTTTAAAGCACGGGCCAATAAAAGCCCAAGCAAAAAATATTTTAGGCTTTGCAGACCATAAAGTCTGTTGCAACTATTTAACCCTGCTGTTTTAACACAAAGGCAGCCAGTGATGATACATGAATGAATGAGGGTGATTGTGTTTGTGTTCCAATAAAACTTTACTTTACTTACGAAAAACAGGCAGCAGGCTGGATTTTCCCTCCTGGCCACAGTTTGCTGACTTCCTACTCTTGAGTCCCTAAAGAATTATGTATCTGTGTAGTTTTCCTCTATATCAAAAATAGTATAATTCTAATGTAGTGTCTCTTTAAGAATACTTGACTAGGTTACCCTTGTCCTACCCAAGTGCTATGCTAACTGGAAAAGAAAAAAAATCTCTTTGAAAGATTTGAGTTCCAAGCATTTAACACTTAAATTAATTTGCACATCCTCAGCTGATACATTGTGTCAAGGAGGGTCCCACACTATGTTTTCATTATCTCACTTTCCCCATCATTCATACTTATTGCACCTTGGTAATTTTACCCTTCATTTTAAAAGTCGTGTTACTAAGCGATAGACCATTAATACAGCACATACATCTTCCTGAAGCCTAGACAAGGAGCTTAATGAAGCTACAGGACACAAAATAATTACCAGTAGAATATATTTTTCCTAAGTCTATTATGGCATTATCAACAATTTAATGGAAGGATATTTCCATACGAGCTACATGTTGGGGAGGTATTAATAAAGTTATAGTGTTTAAATAATTCATCACATCCCAGAAGGATTTTATATTTGCCACAGTCAAAATACACAGAAAGGGATGAAATCTCATTTTAGAAAATAATGATTGAGTCTTAAGCTATGAATATAGAAAAGTGAATCACTCCATGTACAAGTGTTAGGTCAGAATACATTTACCAAGTGCTGATGTTTCTGGCTCCAAAATGCCATTTCTATTTACCCTCTTGTTCTAATTTACACAGCCCCTAACTTAGATCAGGCCCTCATCTCTATATGCATGGTCTACAAATGCCTCTTGGTTTATCTCTGGGTCTCTTCTAATTTAGCCCATATAACCCATAATCCCCTGTGTTAAACTGTTCTTGCATTGCTATAAAGGAATACCCAAGACTGGGTAAATGATTAAAAAAAGAGGTTTAATTGGCATATGGTTCTGCAGGCTGTACAAGCTTGGAGCTGGCATGTATTCAGCTTCTGGAGAGGCCTCTGGGAGCGTTTACTGATGGCAGAAGGTGAAGAAGGAGCAGGCAGTACATGGCAAGAGCAGGAGCAAGATAGAGTGGGTGGAAGTGCCACTCACTTTAAACAACCAAATCTCTCTCATGAGAACTCACTCTCTATCATGAGGACAGCACCAAAGGATGGTGCTAAACCATTCATGAGAAATCTGCTTGCTCCCATGATCCAGTCACCTCCCACTAGCCCCTACCTCCAATATGGTGATATGGTTTGCTTGTGTCACCACCCAGATCTCATTTTGAATTGTAGTTCCCATAATCCCCACGTGTCATAAGAGGGACCCAGTTGGGGGTAATTGAATCATGGGCCATGTTTTCCCCTGTGCTGATCTTGTGAAAGTGAGTGAGTTTTCATGAGATCTGATGGTTTTATAAAGGGCTTTTCCCCCTTTTACTCAGCACCTCTCCTTGCCTGCCGCCATGTAAGACATGCCTTTGCTTCTCCTTCACCTTCTACCATGATTATGAGGCCTCCCTAGCCATGTGGAAATGTGAGTCCATTAAACCTTTTTTTTTTTTTTTTTCAAAATAAATTAACCAGTCTCGGGTATGTCCTTTTAGCAGCATGAAAACAGACTAATACAATTAGGGATGACATTTCAACATGAGATTTAGAGACGATAGATATCTAAACTATAATATCCCTAGAACAATCTTTGACTAATATTTTCTTCATAATACAACTTTGCTTAAAAATGTAAGTAAGGGTAGCTTGGAAATCTTCCCAAGAAGGTAACCATTTCTTATCGATTCTTTACCCTTTACGCTGGATCTGACTTTGTACTATCTCAATGAAGCAAAATTCACCCAGCACAGCTAAATTGCTTCCCTATGCTAATCTGCTCAGTGAGATCCTTCCACTGTCTCTAATGAGCAAATCCTTCCTTGATCTTCCAGTGGTGAAGCCTTTCCAACCCTCCCTGCAAGCAATACGTCACTTCCTCTTTTATCCTGCATAATGTAAGTAATACTTCCTTGTTCAGAATTATCACATTGTATTATAATTACATGCTTATTCATCTGTCTGTCCCCATATCAACTGTTCATTCTTGAGTGGTGTGATTACAAATAAAACTTCCGTTGTGCCAAGTTATTTGTGTTTAATTTCACTACCTTGAAGATACGAACTGCTTCCTCTAATCCAATGAGTGCTATTTCCAGAATTAAACTTCATTAGATATACCCTCTAGATATTCTAACTCAATAGGTCTGAAGACAGGGCCAAGAATGCATCCTTTTCATTAGCATCCTTGAGATTTTGTGGCAGGTGGTCCACAGACAACTGTCTGAGAAACCCTTTACTAAAGCACTTGGTATTGCCACATAATAAGCCTAGAACTTTAGTACATTGTTATAGGGTTAGGGGCATGTTGACCCTTTAATATGTTAACTTCAGGCATGAGTATATGAAATGACATAAAATTTTGACTTTGATTTTACTACTGAGCTGTCTTTTTAAATAGCATTTATTATTACTGAAATCATATTGGTTGAGGTACATTCCGTGAAATAATACATAGGAAACGAGAAGTAGAAGAGGGCAATATTTGAAGAAATGCAATACCTCAATGGATGACATTTGACTAATTCTAACGGGTTGACTCTGATTTTTTAGGAAACACTTTTGATTATATTTTCTGTTTGATTCAAAGACCTCCTAAGCTATGTGTGCTCCAAATGGGCTCAAGGTTTTATATAGTTTTTAGTTAGAGTCCCTACAAAGGAGTTTTGATCCAGCTATTTGCTCCTCATGATAATGCAACATTATTTTTTCTACCATAGTTTGTTGACATGCACTACGGCCAACTCAATACAGCAACTTCTAGAAAGAAACTTGATTCCACCACTGGGAACTGTGGTCTCAAACCTTCATGCCCTGTGAACAGCTCAACTTCTTCGAACTGCCAACAGATTCACCAACAGAAACCAGGATCTTCCAAAGGGAGTCCATGTCTTTCTATCTAGATCTAACTAAAGGACCAATTCACTGAAACAATAATAATCTATTTTACACATGGTGACTATAGTTAATATCAATACATTGTATACTTGAAACTTGCTGCAAGAGTAAACATTACAGGTTCTCACTACAAAAAAATAATAGGTATGTGAGATGATACATATGTTAATTAGCTTGACTTAACCATTTCACAATGTATACATATCAAAACATCACTTTATAGTCTATACATATGTACTATTTTCATTTGTAAATTGTACTGAATAAAACAAAAAATGTACTTTAGGAGGCCGAGGAGAGCGGATCATGAGGTCAGGAGATGGAGACCATCTGGCTAAAGATGGAGACCATCTGGCTAACACGGTGAAACCCCGTCTTTACTAAAAATACAAGAGAAAATTAGCTGAGTGTGTGGCGAGTGCCTGTAGTCCCAGTTACTTGGGAGGCTGTGGCAGGAGAATGGCGTGAATCCGGGAGGCGCAGCTTGCAGTGGAGCCGCGATCGCGCCACTGCACTCCCGCCTGGGTGACAGAGCGAGACAAGACTCTGTCTCAAAAAAAAAAAAAAAGGTAAATTTCATCAACAAATAATCATTATGAAATTTGTAAAAATAATATACCTTTTGTTTTAAGGGGAAAAATCAAGATTTTAAACTATAAACTAGTCTCTGAAACTTATACCTAGTAGATGACACTGATGCTTCACAACTATCAAACTTAATATATTTACTGGTTCAGAGGAAAATTAGAAAAATAAAGCCCCCAAGAGAGGCATCAGTTGCTTCCTAGTCACAATACCACATCTAAAACAGATCACAACCCAAATCAAAAATGAAGTCCCTGCTATCCCTGTAAGAGCCAAGTCACATTACCACTTCTATAATTCCGCCTCTACAACTTATCTTAAGCACTGTAGGAATTGTTCTGAGAATAATCGGCCTTAATTAGATCACTAGTACTCAGTGTTGAAGTCTCTGGTCAGCACTAATTGTTACAAATTTAATTATAAGACAGAGAGTACAAGTTGTAATTCAGACCCCTGGAGCTCTCTGTCCCTGGAATCTCGGAAGATGTCTTCTTCCCTGAGTTTAACTTTAGGTGTGAGTAACCCTCAATGATTCCCCTTTCGGGCAGACTGTTCCAGGATCACAGATTAAATCATGTCTTAGGCTGAATGTAACAAAGATGTCCAAAAAGAAAATTGCCTATGGCATAGAAAATATTCAGAAACCAATGGTGGTCTATTTATAAAAGATTAGTGTATAGGGAAATTGCACAATTCTATGGTAGAATAAAAATAACTAGAAGATATCATTATTCTTAGTATTTCATTATATCCCCATCTTATTCCAAACCTGATTTAAAATAACCAGGCACTGACACCTGGTGAGTGCTTGCACTGGGTCTTGGTACCTTGCATCTTATCTCACTTATCCTAACAACCTGTTATGTCGTGTAATAACAATAACATCAAGGCTGCCTGAGATTACATTGAATATTACACAGCAGCAATGTCAGTATTGAAACTCACAGCTGTAGGAATGTGATCCACTGCCCCACAATGCATTCAGTTTATTGGGAAACTCATTGCATGAGAAACTTGGGTACGTCTATTTCTGCTGGTCTGAAGCTGATTCAGGTGGCAGAAACACAAGATAAGGGACCAAAATGACTTGTTATGAATCTACTCTCGCAATGATGCAAGTGGAATCTACTCTAACAATGATGCAATCATTCAAAACATTTTGGATTTGTGTGTGTGTGTGTGTGTGTGTATGTGTGCATACAGGTGCTTTTACAGGCAATGAATAAGCCACAAACTGAAAAGCCAATCTTACTACTTTACTGTCAAAACTTAAACTTTTTCCTTGTTTTAGTGCCAAGCGAGACAATTCAACTGGAACATATATTTTCTTCCCTAGAAGTTGTCTCTAAATTATTTCTAACTATTTCCACATATTCAAAAGAAAGTACCACAGGCTATGATGGTAATTGCAAGAAGAAACTCAGAAAATAATTCAAACAATAACAATATCAGTTGAATAAGTAATTAGCATTCTAGTATGACTAATTTGAAGGATGATACTTTTTAAAATATAAAAGTTCTGTTGTATTGGAGGTTTTTGAAAATATATTATGTTTAATAATACTGTTCTATTGATTTCATGAGTTTAATAAAATTTTAATTCAAATGCAAAGAATACTATGTCTAAAGTCTGATAAAATAATAGTACAATTGTAAAGATGACTAGAGAGAGGTTTTTTAGTATAACAAGCATTATCCTGGGGTTTGCCTTTGAAATATTTGCTTCTATGACTAATAAATCTTGACTATCATTTAATGAAAAGCAAGTATCTGCTACCGGTAGACCATAAATAACTAAGTATGTGTTTATGCCATATTTGCAATTTTTGATTCTAATCATAAAAGAATTTAGGTAAAATTGTTGTAAGGAAAATGGAGAAAAGGAGAAAACTGAGATGCATATTCTGGTGCAGAATTTGCTGCCATAAATACACACCCTCTTCTGATTCCCTAAGAAAGTCAGTCATAATGAATCATAGATTTTTTTTCTCACCTAGTCCAAGTAGCCTCACAATTATTCTCAACATAGCACCCCCAGCTTGCACTGTTAATAGATTAAAGTTGGTGCTAAAGAAGAAGCTCACTTTCTATCCCAAGAAATGGCACAAGGCTGTCATTTGCCACAGGGAAGCAATGTACATCCCGAGGTAATTCAGGTTATCAGTTTGCACTTCCTCCACCAACACTACATGTGAACCAATTTAGAGAAACATTGTATCCTGTTCTTAGAGGAAGGGCTAGAGAAGAGCACCAGCATTTATTGAATAATTATTACCTTTAGTCATTAGAAAAACTCTTGGAGCTAGAGATTTCTTTTCTGTATTTCAGATGTGAGGAAAATGAGATGCCAAGATTTTAAGTAACTTCTCTTAGGTCACAGAGCTGGTGACTAGTATGAATATATACAGTGATTTTTCCTCAACTAAATGGCATGTCATTGTAATCTGCAAATGTAAAAGCTATTGATGTATGTGTATTAATTTTATACTCATCCATCTTGCTGGATTTTATTACAGTTTTATTTTTTTCTTGATTAGTTTTAGGTTTTCTATGTCTACAATAATAGCAGTTCACATAATGATAATCTTGCCTTACTCTTTCCAGCTTTTATGTCTCTAATTTCTGTCTTTTGTCTAATTGCATTGGCTTGTTTCTCTGAATAGTGTTAAGTAACAGCACTGACAGTACATATCCTTGCTTTGTCCCAAGTGGTTATGAAGAAACATTGTTGCTTCCCTCATCAAAGTTGATGTTGGCTTGGAGGTTGAGACAGATTTTAAAAATCAATTTAAGAATATTTTATTTAAAGTAAATACTATTTTAATCCAGAATGTACACTGACTTTTTAACAGCTTTATTGAGATATAATTCATGTACCATGCAATCAACCCATTTGAAGAATATGATTTTAGAATATCCAGAGTCATGAAATCATCACCACAATCTAAATTCAGAATGTTTTTATTACCCCAAAAGGAAACTCTAGACTCATTACTTTCCTTACTCCTCATCCTACCCTCCTACCCTAGGCAACCATTAATCTACTTTTGTTTCACTAGATCTACCTGTTCTGGATATTTCATGTGGATAGAATCAGACAATATGTAGTCTATGGCAACTGGCTTACCTTTAACTTTTTCATTGCTTTTCTAAAACTTTTGGAGATGTTTATGCGATTCATCTTAGATCTATAACAAAGATGAAGTATGTCAATATATTTTCTAATATAGAACAACCCTCATGTTCTTGAAATGACTTCTTTTAATTGACTACTAAGTTGTCTTTGCTAATAATTTATTTCTGATTTTTACACCAATACTGTGCTGCAGATTGTTGTGCTTTTTGTGTACTACTTCATAGAATAAATGTAGAAGCTTTCTTTCTTCACTTAGCCTCTGGAGCAATTTAAATGGCATCAAATTTATCCCCTATGAAATTGCCTGGATAGAGTCCTTTTTAGAAAATTAGATCTTTGACAACTTTATTTCTTCTATGTTAATTAGTCTTTCATATTTTTCTCCCCTTTCCGGAATCTGTTTTAATACATTTTGTTCTCCTAGAAAACAATCCACTTTTAAATATTTCGGATATATTTGCATAGGGTTTTGGAAACCAGGCTCCTATGATTCATTTAATTTCATCTGCCAGCGTGGTTATTTTCTTTCTTGTTTTTAAATTTATATATTTGTGTCTTCTCCCCTTTTCTTGCATAGTTAGCTGGCATTTATCTCCTGTAATATTTATTTTGTAAGACCCATCTCTTGGATATACATATAGCGTTACCATTTTTCAGTTTTCTAATTCATTGACTTCTACTTTTACCTTTACTAATTCCTTATTTCTGTTTTCCTTTTGGTCTTCTTCTATCCCCTTTAGTTACATGTTTAATTCATTTATAGTCATGCTTTCTTATTCATTAACATAAGTTTACAGGCTATGATTTATCCTCTTATTCATTAATATAAGCTTGTAGGCTATAATTTATCCTCTGACTGTAAATCCTATGTGCTGTTATGCAGTATTTTCCTTATTCGTATGTTCTGTTATTTCATGTTTATAAGTTGTTTAAGAAAAAGTTTCTAAATATCTAGTAGTGGGGCTTTTTGGCTATCTGATTTTATTAAATTTGAGTTTATTGCATTTATATTACACAGTTTTGTCTATATTATTTTATGATATTCGTGTTTTCTTTGTGGTATATGATATGGTCATTCCTTTTACTATTCTACTGATAGTTAAAAAGTAGGCATATTCTTTATTCTTAAGATACAAAGTTCAGTATGTAGCAATTAAATCTACCTTATAAATCTACCTCATACTTATATTTTTTAATACTTAGTTATTATTGTCTGCTCTTTTTTGTCCCCTTGCTTTGTTACAAACCAAAAAAGGTATTCACCTGTTATAACTAACATTTTTCTATTTCCCTAGCATTATATAGCATAATATATCTATTTGTCTAGCATCATATATCTCTAGCATTTTCTGTATAAATGTTGATTCTTTATCATTTAGTGCCTATTATTTATAACTATTGTATATTTATTGGAAAGTGTACATATCAGTACTATTGGTACCTTTCTTTAGGTGTGTTTATCTTTTGCTGTAATTTATATTTAAATAAACCGAATTCTCGTCGTCAGTCTTTTGCCATAATTTTCCAGTCATTATTTGGAAAACTAAAGTTCATCTTCTCATAATGTCTTTCAGAAAGATTCATAAAAACAATGTACTTTAAGATATACAATATATTCCCTAAAATATATTTATCTGTCATCTTTATACTTGAATGACAGTTTGTCTAAATTTAAAATTCTTGGGTCACAGTTCATTCCCTGAGGATTAGTAAGAATTGTTCCATTATGTCAAATGTTGCTATGCATTAATCTGAGGATAGCTTCATTTCTTCTATTTTTAAGTGACTTGATTTTATTGCCTGACTTTTCAAATAATATTTTTCTTTGTCTTTGATGTCTCGTAGCACTACTAAGATGCCTCAGCATGGCCTGTGTTACTAGTTGGCATGGGATAAACTACTACAGGGTAGACTCAATAAGTAATGGCTCAAAAAGAATAGAAATCGATTTCTTGCTCATAGGATATATATTTCAGGTTAGGCTTTGGGGGGCTTCTAACCCACATAGTCATTCAGCTCTGCCTTCTTTCACCATTGTGGTCATAATAAGAGGGAATGAGCATGGAGGAGTTCCCATGGATATTTTATGGGCCATATCTAAAACTGGGACACATCACTTCTGCTCACATAATATTGACTAGAATGCAGTCACATGACACAAAGGAGGCTGGAAATGTGCGTAAGGGTTGAAGAAGAAAATCTTTTGATGGGCATGAGACACTTCTGCCACAATCTGCTCCTCTGGCAACAATATAGTCATGCAGATTCCACTGACCACATGTGAAAAACAGTCACCTCTCCTCAAGGGAGAAAACTCAATATTATTCAGTTATTGCATCCAACTCAAAGTTCAGGATTTCTATGTGATTTCTACCCTTGCCATCAGGCCCAGTTCTGCTTCCTGGAGGATTGACAATCTATAGATTAAAAATACAATCCAACATCTGCCCTCTCCAAACACACATATATACAAATATCCAATAATGTCAGTGGAGTATAGAAAAGCTAGCCACAGCGAAAATCCCCATTCAGAAAAGGAAAGAATGAGAAACACACAGAAGTCACAGCTTACCCAGTGGGGCAAGCAGTGTGAAGTCTTGACAAAGGTGGCAATTTCTCAGTTATACCTTGGAATTGCTCTCTATGAGGAATTTACTGTTTTCTGTAGCCTCTCATTTCACCCTCAGAAAATTCTTGCTTGCCCAATTTCCATGGCCTTATCTGAAGGGAGCATTGGGAAATATGACCTCCTTGGAAGCTGTACAGTAGAACACCTTTGAGTTACTTCCAGGCCCGGCAATAATGCTTTCTTGATATGCTCCTCCATGTTCCTCATCCCCTTTCCATAAGCTAGGACTAGAGGAGAGGGTTAATGATAGCATTTATTGAGTATTTAGGTCAGTAGGCTTTGATGGAACAACAAGCCTGGGTCCGTGAATGACTGTGGGGAAGAGAGGTCCTCCTTCACCAACCTGGAACATTCAATCTTGATTATTACAGTAGCAATAAATAAACTCTTTTGTGTTTTGCACTATTTCATTTGAGTGTATGTATTATAGTAATCTAGCCTTCACTAATTATTATGGAAATGAGCAACAGAAATGGAATGATACCATAACTCTGGCTTAAAATATGTGGCATTGTTTTCATGATTTGATATTGGATGATAAGGAAATAAACATTACTAGTGAGGAAGCTGGAGACTTAAATCATGCTATGGCAAATTATTGAGTATGCTTAATTCCACTGGAGAGAACCATCACATAGGCACTCCCTAAGTAAGCAGGGAAGTGTCATCTAGCTCCATGCTCAGGAGCAGGTAGAACAGATTTTGGGATACAGCCAGCAGTTCCTACCATGGCCATTCTGTATCAACTTTCTTTGAAATTTGGTATGCCCTTTTAGTCTGTAGATTGAATGTTTTTGTTTATAAAGTGTTTTCACAAATTCTTAATGTGTTCCAATACTTCAGCTTCCTTCTTTAGGAACTCCATTTACACTTATGTGTAAGCTCCATTTACACTTATATTTCATTTACTTAGAGTATGTTCCATATCTAAACTAACATTCAACCCTATTTATGCATCAGTATCCTCTGTGTTCCTTATTGTACTTTTTCTAATTTATTTGTGTAATGGAGTTTTGAGGCTTTTTTTTTTTTTTACTTTTTTACTATGACCTGTACACTCACATTTCATTTCCTCTTGTTCTCTCTACTTTGTGCTCTACTTTATTATTAAGAAATTTTCTTTATAAATTTCTTTTGTATGTCTCAGAGGTGGAGCAAGATGTCCAAATATAAGCCTCCAGTGATCATCTCCCTACAGGAACACCAAATCAAACAACTATCCACACAAAAGAGCACATTCATAAGAACCAAAACCCAAGTGAGTGATCACAGTATCTGCTTTGAACAAGTTAAGGAAAGAGGCACCAAAGAGGGTAGGACAGGCAGTCTTGAGCTGCCTATACCACCCTTCCCAATCCTCCAGCAGCAGCTTTGTGGTGTGGAGAGAGAATCTGTGAGATAGGGTAAGGAAGAGTGAAGTGATCATGGGACTTAGCATTGGAATTCACCGCTGCCTGATTGATTCAATGTTGCCACAGTGGAAAACAACACAGGACAGAATTCAGCAGGCACCCACAAAGAGAGAATTTAGATCAGTCCTAGACAGAGGCAAATCATCTATCCCAGTGGTCAGAATCCAATTTCCAGCAAGCTCTTCCAATGCATGCCAAAGTGCTCTGGTGTCCTAAATAAATTTGAAAGGCAATCTAGGTCACAAAGGCTGCAATTCCTGGGCACGTCTTTGTGCTGTGCAGGGTTCAGAGCCAGTGGACTTAGTGTGCTTGGAGCCTAGTTAGACATCAGCCAGGATAAGCAAAGTACTGCTTAAGTCAAGCCTTTCCCAACCCTAGGCAGCACAGCTCTGGGGGCAATTCTTTCCCCCTACTTGAGGAAAGGAGAGGGGAGAGTAAAGAGGACTTTGTCTTGCAACTTGGATACCAGCTTAGCCACAGTGGAATGGGGTTCCAGGCAGGGTGCTGAGTCTCCCCCACTCTAGGGCCTAACTCTTGGACATTTCTAGACACCTGGGGCCAGAAAGGAACACATTCTCTTGAAAGGAAGGAACAAATACTGACAGGATTCATCACCTGCTGCTTAAAGAGCCCTTGGGCACTGAATAATCAGCAATGGTAGTGAGGCAGTACTCATCATGGGCATTGGGTGAGACTCAGGGCTGTGCTAGTCTCAAGTGTAACCCAGCACATTCCCAGCTAGGTGGCTATGAGGAGAGACTCTTATTGCTTGAGGAAAGGACAGGGAAGAGTAAAGGGGACTTTACCTTGGAGCTTGGGTACCAGCTCAGCCACAATGGGGTAGAAAACCAAGCTGGCTCCTGCAGTCCCTGATTCTAGGCCTTCGCACACTGGACCTGCCCAGGGACAGAGGAGAGCCCACTGCCCTGAAGTGAGAGACACAGGCTTGGCAGCATTTAACATAAACTGATTGAAGAGCCCTTGAGCCTTTAGTGAATATTGGCAGTAGCCAGGCAGTATTTGCTGTGGTCCTGGGGCAGTGGTGGCCACAGAGAGAGTCTCCTCTGCCGTCAAGAGGGAGGGAAGAGTGGGAAGAACCTTGTCTTGTAGCTTGGGTGCTAGCTCAGCTGATGTAGAATACAGCATCAGGTAGATTCCTAAGGTTCCTGACTTCAGGCCCTGGCTCCTGGACAGTGTCTCTGCATTCACCTGGGGCTTGGGGGAAGTCACAGCCCTGAAGGGAAAGACACAGGCTGGCTACATTCACCAACCTTGGGCCTTGAGTGAACATAAGCAGTAGCCAGGTAGTATTCACTGGGAGCCTTGGGCAAGACCCAGTGCTGTGCTGGCGTTGATTATGACCCAGTGCAGTCCCAGTGGTGGTGGCCACAGGGGTGTTTGTGTCACTCTACCCCAAGGTCTAGGCAGCTCAGTGCAGACAGAAAGGCTGTGTTTGTGGGGGGGTGGGGGGGGGGAAGTAAGGGAAGAGAACAAGAGTCTCTGTCTGGTAATTCAGGGAATTCTCATGGATCTTACCCAAGATCACTTTGAGTGAACAGGGTGCCCACTTTTACCACTGTTATTCAACGTGGTACTGGAAGTCTTAGCTAAAGCAATCAGACAAGAGAAAGAAATAAAGGGCACCCAAATTGGAAAGAAAGAAGTCAGATTATCCTTGTTTGCAGACAATATAATCTTAATTTTGGAAAAAGCTAAAGTCTTCACCAAAATCTATGAGAACTGATAAAAAATTTGGTAAAGTTGAAAAATACAAAATCAACATACACAAATCAGTAGCATTTCTATATGTCAACAGTAGGCAATTTGAAGAAGAAATCAAGAAAGTACTCCCATTTACAGTAGCTACAAATAAAATTAAGTATCTAGGAATTAACTAAGGAAGTAAAAGATCTCTACGATGAAAACTATAAGACATTGATGCAAGAAATTGAAGAGGACACCAAAAAATGGAAAGATATTTCATGTTCGTGGATTAGAATAGTCAATATTGTTAAATTGTCCATACACCCAAAACAATCTACAGGTTCAATGCAATCCCTGTCAAAATATCTGTGATATTCTTTTTTTTTTTTAATTTTGGTTTGTAACTCCACGTTTTATTTTTCTACAGAATTTAAAAGACAAATACATAAAATGTAATTATAAATCTGGTAGGTGGTATACAATGAATGAAGATATAATTTGTTACATCAATAACGTAAAAAGAGTAGAGCTATATAGCAGTAGAATTTGGGTATGTAATAAGTTGATATAAATTCAAATTAGAATGTTATAACTTTAGGATGTTGTATGTAATTCTCATAGTAACCAAAAACAAAATATACATCGAATATAAACAAAAGAAAATGAGAATAGAAACAAAACGTGTCACCAAAAAAAAACAAAAACAAAAACAAAACTAAAGATAAACGAAGTAAATAATTGAGAAAATGACTGGCAAAAATCAGTAACACTGACTTATTAAAACTTTCCATACTACATAAATCTGGAAACTCTATTTCACATAAAACTGGAGCTGAAAGAGACAAATATTTACTTATAAAGTTAAAAGTTATATAGGAAACAAACATGAAATTTTTTTAGAAAAAATTATGAAAAGAGTAAAAATATGCCTTATACTATCATATAATTTCATGTCTTATAGCTCTGGGAAAATAGAAAATAAAATGTTCTCTTAGCATGAATCCTTCTGTGCCCCAAAAAAGCCCTATGGATTATACCATTATTACCTAAAAAGTCTATTCTCAAATGCAGCAGAGTGATAATTTTTACAAGGTAGATATTATTTTTAGATATGGAATAATATTGGTGATTTCAATTTTAATAACATTGGATTAAGATGAAATAATGAGAAGATAAAGGTCCCTCAGCAACATAACTCACAAACATTTTCAAAAGTAGTAAGAATTTACATTAATTATCTTTTTAAAGTCAATAATCTACATTTTTAATGTATGCATATAGCATAGCTAATGTACTATCACTGGGTCCATTTATTCAATGAAAAATTGCCGCTATGTATCAGACATTGTTCTAGGCCTAGGAATGGATACATAAGTGAACAAAGCAAAGATTCTGGTTCTTGTAGAGTTTCCATTAAAAGACCATTTAGTAAAATTTTCTTTCCCCAAATTTAAAATCTGTAAGATCATTTAACAACAGGTATAAAAGTCATTGTGGACCGGGCACGGTGGCTCACTCATACCAGGTGTGGTGACTCATAGTGCTCTGTCACCCAGGCTGGAATTCAGTGGCACAATCTCTGCTCACTGCAACCTCTGCCTTCCGGGTACAAGCGATTCTCCTGCGTCAGCTTTCCAAGTAGCAGCGACTACAGGTGCACACCACCACGCCCGGCTAATTTTTGTATTATTAGTACAGACGGGGTTTCGCCATGTTGTCCAGGCTGGTCTCGAACTCCTGACCTCAAGTGATGCCCCCCACCTCGGCCTCCTAAAGTCCTGCGATTACAGATGTGAGCCACCACACCCAGCCTTATTTTCTACAACTTTGATAACTTTAGCATATACCCCAAATCTGTAAGACATAATATTATCATTCAAATGCAACTCATGGCTTCTCATTGTACTCGGACTTTCTCTAGCTTTTGAATTCTTGATTCTAATATCAGTTTTAAGTCTGACACAAAAACATGGGAGTTCTAATCAAAATCCAACCTTTTATCATAATAAAAACTATCAAGAAATTGTTAGTAGAATTTAAGAAGGAAAATAGGCCTATTAACATAATATTTTATGCCTATGGGCCCCAACAAAGCCTCCAGCTTCTATTTAGATACAAAATGTAAAAGTCACTACTGGATCCACAAGCGGGTCTATGGTAAAGAAATTTCTCCACCTAACCAGCTCCTTTTACATGATGTTACATGTTTCCATTGTTTTTTCATTTTGGCAAATATTGATTGAATGTCATCTTTGTGTTTGTCCAAGTGCTGGGATACAGAATCTGAAAAGATGGACACAGGACCTGAGTTCAGGGAGTTCACACTTTTTTTTTTTTTTTGAGATGGAGTCTCACTCTGTCACCCAGGCTGGAGTGCAGTGGCATGATCTCCGCTCACTGCAAGCTCCACCTTCTGGGTTCATGTCATTCTCCTGCCTCAGCCTCCCAAGTAGCTGGGATTACAGGTGCCAGCCACTGTGCCTGGCTAATTTTTGTATTTTTAGTAGAGACAGGGTTTCACCATGTTGGTCAGGCTGATCTTGAACTCCTGACCTCAGGTGGTCCACCCGCCTCAGCCTCCCAAAGTGCTGGGATTACAGGCATGAGCCATCACACCCCACTAGGTGTTCATGCTTTAGTTGGGGAAAATATACAATAAGAAAACCAATTTTTAAAATGAGAACTGCAATCAGAGTTAAATGCTACAAAGACAATCTCACAGGAAGATGGGATGTAGAATGATAAGGCTCTCAAACAGAATAAGAGAAACTGTTATTTCTTACGATCTTTGTCTTTCTTTGTATTGGTGCTCAACTGAGTCTGCCGTGCTTCAGAGGCAGCCTTCATTTTATTAAATCTATTATTTCTCCTTCCAGTTTTTTCTCTTCCTCAAGCTTCCTTATCTCCTCCTGTTGAATCATTTTAAGATGCTTGAACTTGTCCTGCAGCTTGCAAAACTCCCCAAGGGTAGTAACAGCCTCTGACCATCCTTTTTCCAACTTCCACTTCATCCATACTCCCTACCACAGCAAACGGTAACAGTCCCTTGACAAGTGCGCAGATATTGCTAATGTGCTCTCCAAAAATGATGGTGATGTGAAGGAAGAAATCTTGTTCTCAGTTTTACATCCGCCAAACACAACTAGTTCTGGAGGCAAGCGCAGCGGAGCACTTCACTCAGGGTCCCAGGTCTCAGAGGGCCCGGGGCTCGGGGTCCCACTCCTTCTCCAGCTCCACCGCTGCCGCCTCCCTCCACCTCCACCCTGCTACACCCGCCTCCACCTCAGCCGCTGCCACCAGTCTATCTGTGATATTCTTCACATAAATAGAAAAAATAATCCTGAAATTTGTATGGAACCACGAAAGACCCAAATGGTGGCCAAAGCTATCCTGAGCAAAAAGAAAAAAAACTGGAGGAATTATATTACCTGACTTCAAATTATACTACATAGCTATAGTAACCAGAAGAGCATGGTACTGGCATAAAAACAGACACATAGACTAATGGCACACAGTAGAGAACCCAGAGATAAATCCACACATCTACAATAAACTCATTTTTGACAGAGTTGCCAAGAACATACATTGGGGAAAAGACAGTTTCTTCAATATGATGCTAGAAAAACTGGATATCCATATGCAAAAGAATGAAACTAGACTCCTATCTCTTGCCATATACAAAAATCAAATCAAAATGTCTTAAAGACTTAAAAGACCTCAGACTATAAAACAACTACAAGAAAACATAAGGGAAACTCTCCAGGACATTGGACTGGGCAAAGATTTCTTCAGTAATACCCCACAAGCACAGGCAACCAAAGCAAAAGTGGAAAAATGGGATTACATCAAGTTAAAAAGCTTTTGCACAGCAAAGGAAACAATCAACAAAGTGAATAGACAACCCAGAGAAAGAAATTACTTGTGCAATATCCATCTGACAAGGGATTAATAAACAGAATATCTAAGGAGTTCAAACAACTCAATAAGAGTAAAATCTAATAATCTGATGAAAAAGTGGGCAAAATATCTGAATAGACATTTTTCAAAAGAAGACATACAAATGGCAACCAGGCATATGAAAAGGTGCTCAACATCATCGATCATCAGATAAATGCAAATCAAAAGTACCATGCGATACCATCTCACCCCACTTGGAATAGCTTTTATCCAAAAATCAGGCAATAACAAATGCTGACAAGGATGTGGAGAAAAGGGAATCCTGATACACTGTTGGTGGGAATGTAAATTAGTACAACCACTATGGAGAACAGTTTGGAGGTTCCTCAAAAAACTGAAAATAGAGCTACCATGTGATCCAGCAAGCTCACTGCTGAGTACACACCCAAAGAGAGGAAATCAGTATATCGAAATGGTATCTGCACTCCCATGTTTGTTGTAGCACTATTCACAACAGCCAAGATATGGAAGCAACCTAAGTGTCCATCAACAGACCAATGGATAAAGAAAATGTGGTACATTTACACAAATGGAGCATTATTCAGCCATCAGAAAGAATAAGATCCTGTCATCTGCAACAACATGGATGGAACTGGAGATCACTACATTAAGTGAAATAAGCCAGGCACAGAAAGACAAGTGTCACATTTTCTCACTGGTTTGTGGGAGGTAAAAATTAAAACAAACTCATGGAGGTAGAGAGTATAAAGATGGTTATCAGAGGCTGGAAAGGGTAGTGAGGGGGACGGGGAGTGGATATGGTTAGTGGGTACAAAAATATAGTTAGTTAGAATAAATAAGACCTAGTATTTGATAGTACCACAGGGTAACTACAGTCTACAATAATTTATTGTACATTTAAACATAACTAAAAGAATATAATTGGATTGTTTGTAACACAAAGGATAAATGCTTAAGATGATAGATACTTTCCCTCAAAATTTCTTTTGTAATTCATTTGAGAACATTTAGCAGCATTTTTTCAGTTGAGTTCTCTATTTTTCTGATAATTTTCTCCTTTTTTTGGTTACATCCTTGCTTTGTTTATTTTTTGATCTTCCATTTGTTTAATGAGGTGTATTTTTACCCAACCTACTACTGTAATGAGGTTCTTAGAGGGGAAAGGGCCAGGACTATGGGTGCTATTTTGGCCTTTATCTCCTATACATAGGACTTATCTCTGTGAATCCTCATTAGTCTCTCCTTTGCTGCTCCCCAGAACCAACATAAGTTACAGGAAGCTACCACCTCTAACTTGTGAATCCACTACCCAATGCTGTGAACACAGGATTTTGTTATGCAACTTAGGGTAACCACATCATCTTCGAGAAATATACTTCATAGGCCCTTTTTTAGATCTGGGGCCATGTGTGTACTTTTACCAGTTTCTACTGCAAATCTGCTTTATTTTCATTGATTTTGGAATTTCACCTATTTTGTAGTTCAAAGTTTTAGCTGACTCCTAGTTTTGTGGGAGGTAGGGTTCATTTCTTTTCTTATCTCCTGTGACTTTCACATATTTTCCTCAAGGGTACAGGGAAATGTTGACTTTACCCCATCATTGTCAAAGAGGCATTCTAATTACAATTTTTTACTGTCAAATGCCATTCTGGTGTGAGTTTTAACAAGTAGACATAAAAGAGAAAAACCACAGAAATACTTCATATTTCTTAATTCTGAATTGAATATTTCTGACATACAACTTAAAAGAGTCTGGGGAAGATTTTTATTACAGCCATGCTGTAGAACTGTTTTATAAATTTTTTTGTAATTGTCTGACTTGCAACTAATATTATTCCCAGGATATATACATTTCTACAGCAACTCTGCTCAGTATGGAGTAGTAAATCCCTGGCTGACTGAGTCCTATGTGATAAATATCTTTGCTAACAGATTTTTTCATTTCCTTGTAACACATATATATGCATGTATAAATATGTGCATATATAGTTATTACCACAACATATTTAATCTTCTCATTTTAAAAACCTGATTAGATCTTGTCAACTGCCCTTCTTTAAATCAAAGAGAAAGCACTGGAGGTAACTTTTGAGAAAATGACTGTTTTTGATTTTTTTCAAACTCATGTATAGAATGCTAGGATATTGTCTATCCTATCAGAGTTAATCTCATTTAACACCCTCATTTTATAAAATAAGGAAACCGAGAATCAAAAGAACGAAAATTGCCTCCAAGGACCCAAGCTAATTAGTAGCAGAGACAAAACTTGAACTCAGACTTCCTGATATAAGCTATCCTCTATCACACCAAATTCTATCACCAATAATAGATATTCTAATTTGGCAAAATGGGTTTTAGAAACTTTTCTACGTAATTCTGTGTTACAACTGAAGTTTAGCCTGTATGTACAGTAGAATTTCCTAGAACAAAACGCCAACCATTGTAAGATATAGGAGCATAAAGTCCCAGATACATTCAGGCAGACATATCTGTATGGAAGTCCTTTTCAATTACTCAGCTTCAGAAGGGCTGCACTTCTCAAATCTCACTACCCTCCTAGCCGTACCATAGTAACTGCAATGCCAACACAATGTCTCTACATTTTTAAATGTAATAATCAAAACACATAGTTGAAATTGGTCTCTGGTAAATTTAGGTGAGTAGATTAAATTTTGACTCTAATTAAAATGTCCCTTCTGTCAGTTAGAGAACATGCTCACAGCTCACACTTGCCTTTTTATGCTGAAAGTTTCTAATCACCTCAGTGCATCCCCTTGTTTTACCCATTCCCCCAATTACTTTCTATCATTCATTCAATGATTTTAAGTTTTCATTCCTTCACTTATCTGCTCATTTGTTCAGTTAATAATTATTGGGAACCTGGTTTTATTATGGTGTTATGCTTGGTGCTGTGGGCGGGGGGAAAGAAAGATACATAAAATATACTCTCTGCCCTCAGATCTCCTACTGTTGTATAGGAGACGAGAACTGTTCAGAAGTCATGATGATACACCGAAAGTGATTGGTACAGAACATTGGTCATGAGGTAGATGATATAACTTCCAAGAGGAGTGGTGGGGGTGGGGGTGGGATTGCAGAAATCCAGGAAGGCTTCAAGAAATCTGCTGCTGAAACTTGAGGACCAGGATCATGATGGATGGATATGCAGAGAGGCCCTTTTCTTGAGAGCTTGTTTAGAGGTTCTAGCAGGGGAGTGCAGCTACTCCTATACCCTTGATCAAAGACTGATCCTCCTCTATCAGGGATGGTCATCCTGTTTGATTGAGCATGCAGCTTCAAGAGGGACACACATGGAGAGGTGAGGGAGGAAGGGGACACCAGCCTAGCCAACCAGATTAGCCGGATCAACCCTGGCGATCAATGGAGTGACAGATGTTGCAGGCAGATCACCGTCACATCCAAGATGCCCCCTTTTTTTTTCTTAACACATACACCTGTACTTTATATATGCATACGCACACACATACATATGCATACATACACCTTGGCCTTTTCTCTCCAAAAGATCCACTCTACCCTGAACCCTATAATTTGCCCCCATATGTGCCTACTTAACCAAATGCACTATCTACTTTCTACATCCAGAGACAGGGAGAAACATAGTAATCTAAGAAAATGGCATGGGGCTAGCACAAAAAATCTTGTATCTAAGCATTTCCGCAAATGCTGATGATTTCATGCCACCTGAAATGCAGTCCAATCAATGGAATCTGATATGGGTGGCTGGGTTGACCTTTTGGTTGTAATTGTTTCTTTTGTCTAAATCTCTCTGAAGGCCAGTTGATAGTTGCCTTCACCCTCCTTTCTGGTTCTTGGTGACTAGAAGAACTCCTCACACCCTCTCGGAATACCCCATGAATAAAAGCTCCCCACACAAGTAAATAAAGGCTGTTTTGTAGGACTACAAAACCAGAATTTTTTCTTATTTTTTTTGGATAAACTCTTTAAGAAATCATCTGTAGGGTGGTTCGAGGTTCACATTTTGCTCAGCTAGAAATCTTGATCCCTATCTGCATTAACAATTGTGTGGTGGGTACAATGGACAGTAAGTACAGTGGTACACAAAGAAGTTGGTTCATTTTATCGGGGCAAGAACTCAGTTATCAAGAAAGAGTCATAGAACAGAGAAAGGAGTAACACTCCAGGAAAACGTAAAAATTGACCAAACAATTTGGCTGTGTTCAGAAAACTGGTTAAATTTTGTTATGGCTTTGGGCTTGGGTAACACAGGGAAGGGAGGAGTCTATAAACAGTGAGAGACCAAGTATGTGCGAGCCTTGTTTCGAGAGCCCTGTATGCCATACTAAATATTTTAGATTTTATTCAGTAGACATTTAGGAGCAAGTAAAGGAGTTTAATCAAGAGGGTTAGGTGATCAAATTTACACTTTAGCAATATTGTCCATCAACAAAGAAGAATGGGTATCGAAGGTGTAATAGAATGACAATAGGAAGATAAGTTTGAAGATTTTAAAAATATTCATGTTTCAAATTTCTCTTCCTCTGAGAGAATGTCAATGGGCTTATCTAGGGCTGTAGCAGTGGCAAATGGTGAAGAACAGCCAGAGACTAGAAATATTAGGACTTCCAGGGAAAGAACAGCCTCTTCAATAAACAGTGCTGAGAAAATTGGATATCTATAGGCAGAAGAATGAAACTAGACCCCTATCCCTCAGCATATAGAAAAATTAAATAAAAATGGTTTGAAGTCTTAAATCTAAGCCCTCAAACTATCAAACTAGTAAGATAACACATTAGAGAAACTCTACAGGACATTGATCTGGGCAAGGAGTTTCTGAGTAATAATCCACAGGCACAGGCAACCAAAGCAAAAATGGACCAATGGGATTATATAAAGCTAAAAATCTTCTGCACAGCAAATGAAACAATCAACAAAGTGAAGCGACAACCCACAGAATGAAAAAAAATATTTGCAAGCTACCCATTTGACAAGGGATTAATAACCAGAATATATAAGGAGCTCAAAAAAACTCTATTTATTGCAGCACTATTCACAATAGCAAAGACTTGGAACCAACCCAAATGTCCAACAATGATAGACTGTATTAAGAAAATGTGGCACACATACACCATGGAATACTATGCAGCCATAAAAAATGATGAGTTCATGTCCTTTGTAGGGACATGGATGAAGCTGGAAACCATCACTCTCAGCAAACTATCACAAGGACAAAAAACCAAATACCGCATGTTCTCATTCATAGGTGGGAATTGAACAATGAGAACACATGGACACAGGAAGGGGAACATCACACACAAAGGCCTGTTGTGGGGTGGGGGGGGGGCGGAGGGATAGGATTAGGAGATATACCTAATGTTAACTGATGAGTTAATGGGTGCAGCACACCAACATGGCACATGTATACATATGTAACAAACCTGCACGTTGTGCACATGTACCCTAAAACTTAAAGTATAATAAAAAAGAAAAACATCTGATAATTGAATTAAAAAATGAACAAAAGACCTGAATGCATATTTCTCAAAAGAAGACATACAAATGGAGAAAAGGGAACCCTTGTACACAGTTGGTGGGAATGTAAATTGGTACAACTACTATGGAGAACAGTTTAGAGGTTCCTCAGAAAACTAAAAACAGAACTAACATATAATTCAGCAATTCCACTCCCCAAAGAAAGGAAATCAGCATATCAAAGATATTTCTGCACTCACATGCTTATTGCAGCACTATTCACAATAGCCAAGATTTGGAAACAACCTAAATATCCATCAACAGAACAATGGATAAAGAAAATGTAGTACATATATACAATGGAGTATTTTTCAGCCATAAAAAAAAAAAAAGTCCTGTCATTTGCAACAACATGGATGGAACTAAAGGTCATTATATTAAGTGAAATAAGGCAGGCATAGACAGACAAACTTCACATGTTCTCACTTATTTGTGGGAGCCAAACATTGAAACAACTGAACTGATGAAGATAGAGATTAGAAGGATGGCTTCCAGGGACTAGAAAGGGTACTGGGCAGGGGTTGGTTGGTGGTAGGAAGGGTAGGGATGATTAACAGGTACAAAAAATAGAAATAATAAATAAGGCCTAGTATTTGCCAGCACAACAAGGTGACCATGGTAAAAAATAATTTAATTGTGCACTTTAACTAAAAGAGTATAATTGGATTGTTTGTAACACAAAGGATACATTCTTGAGGGGGTGGATACCACATTTTACATGATGTGATTACTATGCATTGCATGCCTGTATCAAAACATCTCATTTACCACATAAATATACACACCTACTATATACCTACAAAAATTAAAAGTTAAAAAAATTGTAATAGACATGAAATCATGTAAATCATTGTCTATCCTTTTAAAGGATTTATAACAAAGTTGGGAACTATTATATACTATATTTTATTCATCAAGGGAACATTAAAATTGAACAACACAATAGGGTCATAGTGGGATAAGAAGTTAACAGTGGAAGAAGAGCATAGGCACAGATGTTATCAGTTCAGAGAATAAAGGAAATCATTGTAGGTTTTGTGGATGAAGATAATGAGATGTGAACTTGACCTTGAAGAGGTGGACTTTAGATAGGCAAAGAGAAAAGGAAGGAAGGATGCCATGGCATTATTGAAGCTCCAGTCAGTTTCTCTGTGACTGAACAGTCTAGAGGAACCACATGCAGCAAATGAGGCATACACTTTCTAGGATATTCACAGGCAACATGCAAAAAGATGCAATTGAAGGAAAACGGAATGTGAGCCTGCAATTTCCCCCTGTAGATGAGAGACAGCCTATCAAGAACCAAGGAAATTTTACACAGCAGTGTTCTTTGAAGTAAATTTCTTTACCAAAAAGAAATGTGAATTTTTAAAAAAAAAGACACAAAAGGGAAAAAATTTACTAGCCGAGAGCTTTAATCATCAAAACTTTTTTTCTCTTGTATTGCTATTTATTACTATCACTTGCTAAAGTCCCAAAGGCTGCGTAGGTGATAAGCAGGTTTTGTTGTCCAAACATCTTTTCAAAAAGCACTAACTCTGTGCCCAACTGGTGCACCTGTGTGCTGGATGTGAAATCACACAAGTGAAACACAGTCCCTGTCCTGTGTGAGCTGATCTACCACACCATGTCACTATGCTCTTTGTGTGATCCTTCATTCAGATGAACAGAAACAGGGTTCAGTGACTAAGAAAAAGTTTTGAAATACAAGAGCACATCTGCAAATTTGAAAATCATTTTTGAAGTCAGAAATTCTGTAGTGAACTTTAATTGACATTCACTTGGCCCCTACAACATGTTCTCTAAGATGCACTTTCACTAACTTCAAGTCTTTTTCTAGAGCAAACACATTCAGAGTTCCCAGTGTTTGACTCCAGCCCCACATACAAAAAAAAAAAAAAAAAAGTAACCTGGTGATAGACAGAAATCAATCATAAAGATTTGCCAGCTTCAAGGAGTAAAAGAACAGAAAGATCTTTAGATAAATAACAAGGAAAAAATAGCACCCAACAGACCTCAAATTTACCTTCTGAACAGCAAGGGGAAAGGAAAGAGGGACACCTTCAGGGAAATGAATGGATAGTGTAAGTCCCCACCCATCCTTTTCAACAAATCAATTAAACTTAATTACACTGTTTTGCTTGTTTTAACATAGGTAAAGAGACCAATGACAGCACACTTTATAAATCCACAGAAGCAGACATCAGAAATCATTTACAGATAAAGCCGCAGAAGACTGGCCAAGAGGTTGACAATCAATGGATACAGGTCTGGGTAATCCTAATTCATGAAATAGCACTCAATTCCAGGTTTTGCATGTGAGTAAAATGAATGAGTTTTTAATTCTGCTGAATATTTATTCTAAATACAGTCCCCAAACTTAACATTGGATGTATGTTCTAAAGTATTTTTTGTCAACTAAATGTCAACTAAATTTTTTGACAACTAAATTTTTTAACATTGGATATATGTTCTAAAGTATTTTTTGTCAACTAAATGTCTTAACATAAATCTGGATTTTCTGTTATTCCCAGGCATTGATAAAGAAGCTATGGTATTGAGGAATATTCCATGAAATGGTTATTTTGGAGAATTCATGAAAATGTTCACAGAAAAAGTTGCCACAAAAATGAATAAAGAAAAGGGAGTGGCAATAGACTATTTTATGTATTTTATAGACTCATCCATTGATTCTCATTCTTTCTGGCCTAATTTTTTATATTATTACCTTATATATACTTTCTCAAAAATGTGATGCACACTTAGAAAAATTAACTTTCTGAAGCAACATTGTGTAAGGCATACACCACTACCCTCATTTGTCCACTCTGAGCACAAGAATCTTGGCTACAAAAGGTAGTTAGGATAAACCTACTATGACACCAACAATGCATGAAGTCAATGAAAGAGGCAGTTAAGAACAATTTTATGACTTCCATGAAACAAGAAAAAAATGCAGGCTAAATTACCAAATAAGTAAATGTGTATAAAAATAGTAAGTGCTACTATAGAATTGAGGTGTTTATTTTTTCAAAAACAATTTACTTTTTTTCTCAATGAATCAATCAAAGGTAGAAAAACAGAATCTATTCTGGGTGTGATGGTTAATAGAGTGTCAACTTGATTGGATTGAGGGATACAAAATATTAACCCTGGGTGTGTCTGTGTGGGTGTTGCCAAAAGAGGTTAACAGGGCTGGGGAAGGCAGATCCACCCTTAATCTGGTAGGCACAATCTAACCAGCTTCCAATGAATATAAAGCAGGTAGAAAAAAACTGGATGCTTCCTGCCCTCGAACACCAGACCCCAAGTTCTTCAGTTTTGGGACTCAGACCGGCTCTCCTTGCTCCTCAGCTTGCAAAGCCTATTGTGGGACCTTGTTATCATGTAAGTTAATACTTAAGGAACTCCCCTTTATATATATGTATATGTGTATCCTATTAGTTCTGTCCTTCTAAAAGAACCCTGACTAATACAGATATTGGTACCAGGAGTTGTTCTAGAGGAACAGAATATTAAGGATGGAGTTCTTTAGTTAGTTTTGGGGTTTCTGGAGTTTGCTGCTTAATCTGATTAGACCCAAAAATGCTAAAGACTCTACTTTTAATAGTATGGAGAACACTGATAGTCTTTGGTGTGAACTGTTTAGAGAGTTATGCAAAATAAATGCATTTGACACTCCTGATTCACCACTCGTGAGAGGCAAAGAGTTTGGGTGTGTTACTGTGGCCTATTTGTCAAGTTACCTGAAAGGCTGCCAGTTTTGAGTGGGATCCAGAACAGGAGAAGGCTCTGCAACAGGTCCAGGCTCCTGTGCAAGCTGCTCTGCCACTTGGGCCATATAACACAGAAGATCCAATGGTGCTTGAGGTCAGTGGCAGATAGGGATGTTGTTTGGAGCTTTGGCAGGCTACTATAGGTAAATCACAGCAGAGGCCTCTAGGATTTTGGAGCAAGGCCCTGCCATCTTCTGCAGTTAACTACTCCCCTTTTGAGAGACAACCCTTGGCTTGTTACTGGGCTTTGGTGGAAATTGAACGTTTGACTATGGGTCATCAAGTCATGTGCAGCCTGAACTGCCTATCATGAACTGGGTGCCTTCTGACCCATCTAGCCATAAAGTGGGTTGTGCACAGCAGCATTCCATCATCAAATGGAAGTGGTATGTACATGATCAGGCTCAAGCAGGTCCCGAAGGCACAAGTAAGTTACATGATGAAGTGGCTCAAATGCCCATGGTCTCCACTCCTGCCACCCTGTCTTTCCTCCCCCAGCCTGCACTGATGGCCTCATGGGGAGGTCCCTATGATCAGTTGACAGAGGAAGAGAAGACTAGGGCCTGGTTCACAGATGGTTCCACACGATATGCAGGCATCACCCAAAAGTTGACAGCTGCAGCACTCCAACCCCTTTCTAGGACATCCCTGAAGGACAGCGGTGAAGGAAAATCTTTCCAGTGGGCAAAACTTTCATCACTGCACCTGGTTGTGCACTTTGTATGCAAGGAGAAATGGTCAGATGTGCGATTATATACTGATTCATGGGCTGTAGCCAATGGTTTGGCTGGATGGTCAGGGACTTGGAAGAAGCATGATTGGAAAATTGGTGACAAAGGAATTTGGGGAAAAGGTATGTGGACGGACCTCTCTGAGTGGTCAAAAACTGTAAAGATATTTGTATTCCATGTAAGTGCTCACCAATGGGTGACCTGATCAGAGGAAGAGTTTAATAATCAAGTGGATAGGATGACCTGTTCTGTGGACACCACTCAGCCTCTTTCCCCAGCCATCCCTGTCATTGCCCAGATAAGCCCATGAACAAAGTGTCCGTGGTGGCAGGGATGGAGGTTACGCATGGACTCAGCAACATGGACTTCTACTCACCAAAGCTGACCTGGCTACAGACACTGCTGAGTGCCCAATTTGCCAACAGCAGAGACCAACACTGAGCCCTCGATATGGCACCATTCTTTAGGGTGATCAGCCAGCTACCTGGTGGCAGGGTGATTATATCAGACCTCCTCCATCATGGAAAGGACAGAGTTTGTCCTCACTGGAATAGACACCTACTCCAGATATGGGTTTGCTTATCCTGCACACAATGCTTCTGCCAAGACTACCATCTGAGGACTTATGGAATGCCTTATCCACCATCATGGTATTCCATACAGCATTGCCTCTGACCAAGGCACTCACTTTGTGGCTAAAGAAGTGTGGCAGTGGGCTCGTGCTCATGGAATTCACTGGTCTTACCATGTTCCCCATCATCCTGAAGCAGCTGGATTGATAGAATGGTGGAATGGCCTTTTGAAGTCACAATTACAGTGTCAACTAGGTGACAATACTTTGTAGGGCTGGGGCAAAGTTCTCCAGAAAGGCATGTATGCTCTGAATCAGCATCCAATATATGGTACTGTTTCTCCCATAGCCAAGATTCATGGGTCCAGGAATCAAGGGGTGGAAGTGGAAGTGGCATCATTCACCATCACCCCTAGGAATCCACTAGCAAAATTTTTGCTTCCTGTTTTTGTGACATTACGTTCTGCTGGTCTAGAGGTCTTAGTTCCAGAGGAAGGAACACTGCCACCAGGAGACACAATGATTCCATTAAACTGGAAGTTAAGATTGCCACCTGGACACTTTGGGCTCCTCTGACTTTTAAGTCAACAGGTTAAGAAGGGAGTTACAGTGTTGTCTGGGATGATTGACCCAGACTATCAAGATGAAATCTGTCTACTACTCCACAACGGAGGTAAGGAAGAATGCTCATGGAATATAGGAGATCCATTAGGGCATCACTTAGTATTACCATGCCCTGTGATTAAGGCCAATGGGAAACCACAACAGCCCAATCCAGGCAGGACTACAAATGACCCAGACCCTTCAGGAATGAAGGTTTTTCACTTCACCAGGAAAAATCCACGACCTGCTGAGGTGCTTGCTGAAGGCAAAGGGAATACAGAATCGGTAGTAGAAGGTGGTAGTCATCAATACGAGCTACGACCACATGACCAGCTACAGAAACAAGGACTATAACTGTCATGAGTATTTCCTCCTTCTTTTATTAGGAACATGTTCATGCATGCATACCCTTGTACTTAGAAAATACCTTCATTTTATTTCCTGACATAAAATTTATTGACTTCATACCAGCATTTAAATATTGTTCACTTTATGTAATAGTATTTGGGTTGGGGATTGGTGCGTTTCTGGTTGTACAAAGGATAGTTGTTTTATGTTTGATAGGCATAATTATGACCTCATTTTTTTTTTGAGACGGAGTCTCATTCTGTCACCCAGGCTGGAGTGCAGTGGTGTGGTGTGATCTTGGCTCACTGGAACCTCTGCCTCCCAAGTTCAAACAATTCTCCTGCCTCAGCCTCCTGAGTAGCTGGGACTACAGGCGTGTGCCACCACGCCTGGCTAATTTTTTTGTATTTTTAGTAGAGACGGGGTTTCACCATGTTGGTCAGGATGGTCTTGATCTCTTGACCTCATGATCCGCACACCTTAGCCTCCTAAAGTGCTGGGATTAGAAGCGTGAACCACTGCGTCTGGCCTAATTATGACCTCATTATTATCTTTATTTGAAGATTATGTATAATCTCAGCAGATGTGTATGGGTTCAAGTTGACAAGGGGTGGACTTGTGATGGTAAATATTGAGTGTCAACTTGATTGGATTAAAGGATGCAAAGTATTTATCCTGGGTGTGTCTGTGAGACTGTTGCCAAAAGAGATTAACATTTGAGTCAGTGGGCTGGAGAAGGTAGATCCACCCTTAATCTGGTGGTCACAATCTAATCAGCTTCCAGGGAATATAAAGCAGGCAGAAAAAAATATGAAAAAGAGAGATGGGCCTAGCCTCCCTGCCTACATCTTTCTTCTGTGCTGGATGCTTCCTGCTTTTGAACATCAGACTCCAAGTTCTTCAGTTTTGGGACTTGGACTGGCTCTCCTTGCTCCTCAGCTTGCACACAGCCTGTTGTGGAGCCTTGTGATCGTGTCAGTTAATATTTAATAAACTCCCATTTATCTATCTATCATCTATCTATCTATCTATCTGTCTATCCATCCTATTAGTTCTGTCGCTCTAAAAGAACCCTGACTAACACACTAGGTCTCCGAATTATTCCTTTTTGTTCACTGTCCACTTTTTCCTATTCCTTTTCTGCATGTCCATCCAAATATTCTAAGCAGATGCAGAACTTTCTTATGCCAGATTCTTATTATGACTTTGAAAAATTTTCCATCTCTAAATCTGTAATTACTCACTAAATACCTAGGATTTATTAGTTATACATCTAAGGAAATTAGTTTCACCAAAAGTGTTCCTTTAAAACACGTGTTGCTTATTATTTTCCTAAGAATGAATATATCTATTCATATCTATATCTGTATCTCTATATCTCCAGTTGCACTCAAGGACAGAGTGAACAATCAGGGGCTGTGGGAGGCAGGTTTTGGAGTATCAAGAAGGTGAGGGCCCCTTGGTTCCCAAAGAAGAATGTGATTGGCTTGTTTGAATACCATGGGCTGCCAGGGAAATGAAGCCCATTACTCAAGCATAAGCAGGAACTGCATTTGGTCTTTTTGATATGGTGAGTTGTTTGGTTAGAAGACCTTATGCACAGGATCACAGTGGTGGGGGGAAACTTGTGATTAGGCAATTTGAGGCTCTCCCAATTTCATCAGCGGTCAAGGCAGCATAAAATATTAATTTTGAGTCTTATACCACATTTACCTGTGGAAATGTACAGTAGTAGATAAAGATAAATGCCACACAATTGGCAGGTATAATTTTACTCATGATGGTTTATGAAATTTCTTAGATATTATCCATCTTGAAGGAAAACTACTTCTCACCTATTGAACATCCAGTGATAAGGAAATTACTGGTCCTTTATAACTTTGGCAATGAGTTAGTGCCTTAACACTCTACCATGGTACCTAAGAAAGCAAGCTACTACTTTGTTATCTCAGCATGTCATCCTACTCTTGTTTCTAAAGATGACCAGTCCTCCTTACGTATTTTAGTATACTGTGTTCATTAGACATACACATGGCTTCAATAAAGCTCTGGAGATATTCTACATGAACATCACCAGTTATCCTTTTATTCTTATTGCAACATGTAGAAGCACTTAAACCTCACACTTCTCAAAAACGTGTTCCCTAAAATAGCTTCCTCTGATACAACAGCAATAAGCACTATCTCCGGGCTGACCATATTGGAAAAATGCTTGAACTCCCATTAGGCATACTTAATAGATAGTACTAATTTATTCCTAACCACTGAGTGCTTTGAATGTGACTGAGGGTTTAGTTTCTTTATCAAGGTTAAACATATCTCAACAATATTGATTCCATATTCTTTTTTTCAAGATATGAAAGTTTTCAGAAAACTACTTGCCACACAACAGTTCGGATCTCAGTCCACTTAGTCCATGTCAGTCAGCTTGGCCTGCTCTAACAAAATACCATACACTGGGTGGCTTACACAGCAGAAGCTTATTTCTATCAAAGGCTGGAAGTTCAACATCAGGATGCCAGCATTGTTGGGCTCTAGCAAAGTCTGTCTTCCTGGCTTGCCAATGGTCACCTTCTCACTGTGTCATCACATGACACTGAGAGAAAGCAAGCAAGCTCTCTGGTGTCCCTTCTTATAAGGGCACTCTAATTGTCTTCCCAAATCCCCATATCCAAATACATCACATTGGAGGTTACGGCTTCAACATAGGAATTTGTGGGGAAGGACATAATTCAGTCCCTGACAGAAGTGTCATATTTCCAAGGACAGCATTTTTCTCTCTGGTATTAACTCCCAATCACCTTGACTGACCTTGATGTCCTCAAAATTTCCTCAGGTATATATTTGCAAATGATCTCATCCACTACATTCTTTAAAAATAGTATTGATTAATTTTTCTGATTATAAAATTACACATTTTCAAAGATGGTCGAATAGGAACAGCTCCAGTCTACGGCTCCCAGCATGAACAATGCAGAAGATGGGAGATTTCTGCATTTCCAACTGAGGTTCATCTCACTGGGACTTGTTGGACAGTGGATGCAGCCCACACGAGTGTGAGCCAAAGCAGGGCGGGGTATCTCCTCACCTGGGAAGCACAAGGGGTTGGGGAATTCCCTTTCCTAGCCAAGGGAAGCCGTGACACATGGTACCTGCAAAATCGGGACACTCCCACCCTAATACTGCGCTTTTCCAACAGTCTTAGCAAGTGGCACACCAGGAGATTATATCCCGCACCTGGCTGGGAGGGTCCCACACCCACAGAGCCTGGCTCACTGCTAGCACAGCAATCTGAGATCAAACTGCAAGGTGGAGATCGAACTGCAAGGTGGCAGCGAGCCTTGGGGAGGGGCGCCTGCCATTGCTGAGGCTTGAGTAGGTAAACAAAACAGCCAGGAAGCTCAAACTGGGTGGAGCCCACCGCAGCTCAAGGAGGCCTGACTGCTTCTGTAGACTCCACCTCTGGGGGCAGGGCATAGCTGAACAAAAGGCAGCAGAAACTTCTGCAGACTTAAATGTCCCTGTCTGACAGCTTTGAAGAGAGTAGTGGTTCTCCCAGCACGGAGTTTGAGATCTGAGAATGGACAGACTGCCTTCTCAAGTGGGTCCCTCACCCCCAAGTAGCCTAACTGGGAGATACCTCCCAGTAGGGGCTGACTGACACCTCATACAGCTGGATGCCCTTCTGAGATGAAGCTTCCAGAGGAAGGATCAGGTGGCAACATTTGCTGTTCTGCAATATTTGCTGCAGCCTCCACTGGTGATACCCAGGAAAACAGGGTCTGGAATGGACCTCCAGAGAACTCCAACAGACCTGCAGCTGAAGGGCCTGACTGTTAGAAGGAAAACTAACAAACAGAAAGGAACAGGATCAACATCAACAAAAAGGACATCCACACCAAAACCCCATCTATAGGTCACCAGCATCAAAGACCAAAGGTAGATAAAACCACAAAGTTGGGGAGAAACCAGAGCAGAAAAGCTGAAAATTCTAAAAATCAGAGTGCCTGTTCTCCTCCAAAGGAACGCAGCTCCTCGCCAGCAACGGAACAAAGCTGGATGGATAATGACTTTGACGAGTTGACAGAAGTAGGCTTCAAAAGATCAGTAATAACAAACTTCTCCGAGCTAAAGGAGGATGTTTGAACTCATCACAAAGAAGCTAAAAACCTTGAAAAAAGATTACATGAATGGCTAACTAGAATAAACAGCATAGAGAAGACCTTAAATGACCTGATGGAGATGAAAACCATGGCGTGAGAACTACTCGATGCATGCACAACGTTCAGCAGCCGATTCAATCAAGTGGAAGATAGGGTATCAGTGATTGAAGATCAAATGAATGAAATCAAGTGAGAATAGAAGTTTACAGAAAAAAGAAATAAAAGAAACGAACAAAGCCTCCAAGAAATACGGGACTATGTGAAAAGACCAAATCTATGTCTGATGAGTGTACCTAAAAGTGATGGGGAGAATGGAACCAAGTTGGAAAACACTCTGCAGGATGTTATCCAGGAGAACTTCCCCAATCTAGCAAGGCAGGCCAACATTCAAATTCAGGAAATACAGAGAATGCCAAAAAGATACTCCTCGAGAAGAGCAACCCCAAGACACATAATTGTCAGATTCACCAAGGTTGAAATGAAGGAAAAAATGTTCAGGGCAGCCAGAGAGAAAGGTCGGGTTACCCATAAAGGGAAGCCCATCAGACTAACAGTGGATCTCTCAGCAGAAACTCTACAAGCCAGTAGAGAGTAGGGGCCAATATTCAACATTCTTAAAGAAAAGAATTTTCAACCCAGAATTTCATATCCAGCCAAACTAAGCTTCATAAGTGAAGGAGAAATAAAATACTTTACAGACAAGCAAATGCTGAGAGATTTTGTCACCACCAGGCCTGCCCTAAAAGAGCTCCTGAAGGAAGCACTAAACATGGAAAGGAACAACTGGTACCAGCCACTCCAAAAACATGACAAATTGTAAAGACCATCGAGGCTAGGAAGAAACTGCATCAACTAACAAGCAAAATATCCAGCTAACATCATAATGACAGGATCAAATTCACACATAACAATATTAACCTTAAATGTAAATGGGCTAAATGCCCCAATTAAAAAGCAAAGACTGGCAAATTGGATAAAGAGTCAAGACCCATCAATGTGCTGTATCCAGGAGACCCATCTCATGTGCAGAGACACACATAGGCTCAAAATAAAGGGATGGAGGAAGATCTACCAAGCAAATGGAAAACAAAAAAAAAAGGATGGGTTGCAATCCTAGTCTCTAATAAAACAGACTTTAAACCAATAAAGATCAAAAGAGACAAAGAAGGCCATTACATAATGGTAAAGGGATCAATTCAAGAAGATGAGCTAACTATCCTAAATATATATGCACCCAATACAGGCGCACCCAGATTCATAAAGCAAGTTCTTAGAGACCTACAAAGAGACTTAGACTCCCATACAATAATAATGGGAGACTTTAACACCCCACTGTCAACATTAGACAGATCAACGAGACAGAAAGTTAACAAGGATATCCAGGAATTGAACTCAGCTCTGCGCCAAGCAGACTTAATAGACTTCTACAAAACTCTCCACCCCAAATCAACAGAATATACAGTCTTCTCAGCACCACATTGCACTTATCCCAAAATTGACCACATAATTGGAAGTAAAGCACTCCTCAGCAAATGTAAAAGAACAGAAATTATAACAAACTGTCTCTCAGACCACAATGCAATCAAATTAGAACTCAGGATTAAGAAATTCACTCAAAACTGCTCAACTACATGGAAACTGAACAACCTGCTCCTGAATGACTATTGGGTAAATAACGAAATGAAGGCAGAAATAAAGATGTTCTTTGAAACCAATGAGAACAAAGACACAATGTACCACAATCGCTGGGACACATTTAAAGCAATGTGTAGAGGGAAATTTATAGCACTAAATGCCCACAAGAGAAAGCAGGAAAGATCTAAAACTGACACCCTAACATCACAATTAAAAGAACTAGAGAAGCAAGAGTGAACACATTCAAAAGATAGCAGAGGGCAAGAAATAACTAAGATCAGAGCAGAACTGAAGGAAATAGAGACACAAAAAACCCTCCAAAAAATCAATGAATCCAGGAGATGGTGTTTTGAAAAGATCAACGAAATTGATAGACCACTAGCAAGACTTATAAAGAAGAAAAGAGAGAAGAATCAAATAGATGCAATAAAAAATGATAAAGGGGATATGACCACCGATCCCACAGAAATACAAACTACCATCAGAAAATACTATAAACACCTCTATGCAAATAAACTAGAAAATCTAGAAGAAATGGATAAATTCCTCGACACATACACCCTCCCAAGACTAAACCAGGAAGAAGTTGAATCTCTGAATAGACCAATAATAGGCTCTGAAATTGAGGCAATAATTAATAATCCACCAACCAAAAAAAGTCCAGGACCAGACGGATTCACAGCTGAATTCTATCAGAGGTACAAAGAGGAGCTGGTACCATTCCTTCTGAAACTATTCCAATCAATAGAAAAAGAGGGAATTCTCCCTAACTCATTTTATGAGGCCAGCATCATCCTGATACCAAAGCCTGGCAGAGACACAACAAAAAAGAATTTTAGACCAATATCCCTGATGAGCATCAATGCAAAAATCCTCAATAAAATACTGGCAAACCGAACCCAGCAGCACATCAAAAAGCTTATCCACCATGATCAAGTGGGCTTCATCCCTGGGATGCAAGGCGGGTTCAACACATGCGAATCAATAAATGTAATCCATCATATAAACAGAACTAAAGACAAAAACCACATGATTATCTCAATAGAGGCAGAAAAGGCCTTTGACAAAATTCAACAACCCTTCATGCTAAAAACTCTCAATAAACTAGGTATTGATGGGATGTATCTCAAAATAATAAGAGCTATTTATGACAAACCCACAGTCAATGTCATACTGAATGGGCAAAAACTGGAAGCATTCCCTTTGAAAACTGGCACAAGACAGGGATGCCCTCTCTCACCACTCCTATTCAACATAGTGTTGGAAGTTCTGGTCAGGGCAATCAGGCAGGAGAAAGAAATAAAGGGTATTCAATTAGGAAAAGAGGAAATCAAATTGTCCTGTTTGCAAATGACATGATTGCATATTTAGAAAACTCCATTGTCTCAGCCCAAAATCTCCTTAAGCTGATAAGCAACTTCAGCAAAGTCTCAGGATACAAAATCAATGTGCAAAAATCACAAGCATTCCTATACACCAATAATAGACAAACAGAGAGCCAAATCATGAGTGAACTCCCATTCATAATTGTTTCAAAGAGAATAAAATACCTAGGAATCCAACTTACAAGGGATGTGAAGGACCTTTTCAAGGAGAACTCCAAACCGCTGCTTAATGAAATAAAAGAGGACACAAACAAATGGAAGAACATTCCATGCTCATGGATAGGAAGAATCAATATCATGAAAATGGCCATAATGCCCAAGGTAATTTATAGATTCAATGCCATCCCCATCAAGCTACCAATGACTTTCTTCACAGAATTGGAAAAAACTACTTTAAAGTTCATATGGAACCAAAAAAGAGCCCACATTGCCAAGACAATCCTAAGCAAAAAGAACAAAGCTGGAGACATCATGCTACCTGACTTCAAACTATACTACAAGGCTACAGTAACCAAAAACAGTATGGTACTGGTACCAAAACAGATATATAGACCAATGGAACAGAACAGAGCCCTCAGAAATAATACCACACATCTACAACCATCTGATCTTTGACAAACCTGACAAAAACAAGCAATGGGGAAAGGATTCCCTATTTAATAAATGGTGCTGGGAAAACTTGGGTAGCCGTACGTAGAAAGCTGAAACTGGATCCCTTCCTTACACCTTATACAAAAATTAATTCAAGATGGATTAAAGACTTAAATGTTAGACCCAAAACCATAAAAACTCTAGAAGAAAGCCTAGGCAATACCATTCAGGACTTAGGCATGTGCAAGGACTTCATGACTAAAACACCAAAAGCAATGGAAACAGAATCCAAAATAGACAAATGGGATGTAATGAAACCAAAGAGCTTCTGCACAGCAGAAGAAACTACCATCAGAGTGAACAGGCAACCTACAGAATGGGAGAAAATTTTTGCAATCTACCCATCTGACAAAGGGCTAATATCCAGCATCTACAAAGAAACAAATTTACAAGAAAAAAAATCAAATAATCCCATCAAAAATGGGCAAAGGATATGAACAGACACTTCTAAAAAAAGAAGACATTTATGCAGCCAACAGACACATGAAAAAATGCTCATCATCACTGGCCATCAGAGAAATGCAAATCAAAATCACAATGAGATACCATCTCACACCAGTTAGAATGGTGATCACTAAAAAGTCAGGAAACAGGTGCTGGAGAGGATGTGGAGAAATAGGAACACTTTTACACTGTTGGTGGGACTGTAAACTAGTTCAACCATTGTGGAAGACAGTGTGGCAATTCCTCAGGGATGTAGAACTAGAAATACCATTTGACCCAGCAATCCCATTACTGGGTATATACCCAAAGGACTATAAATCATGCTGCTATAAAGACACATGCACACGTATGTTTATTGCGGCACTATTCACAATAGCAAAGACTTGGAACCAATCCAAATGTCCATCAATGATAGACTGGATTAAGAAAATGTGGCACATATACGCCATGGAATACTATGCAGCCATAAAAAAGGATGAGTTCATGTCCTTTGTAGGGACATGGATGAAGCTGGAAACCATCATTCTGAGCAAACTATCATAAGGACAGAAAACCAAACACTGCATGTTCTCACTCATAGGTGGGAATTGAACAATGAGAACAGTTGGACACATGGTGGGGAACATCACACACCAGGGCCTGACGTGGGGTGGAGGGATGAGGGAGGGATAGCATTAGGAGAAATACCTAATGTAAATGACAAGTTACTGGGTGCAGCATACCAACATGGCACATGCATACATTTATAACAAACCTGCACGTTGTGCACATGTACCCTAGAACTTAAAGTATAATAAATAAAATAAAATAAAATAACACATTTTCATTCCAGAAAATTTAGAACATAGAAGAATACAAAGAAGAAAACTGAAAATAACACAAACATCTATTTTATTTTGTTTCTTTTAAATTGTACTGCGGTTTTTGGGGATGTATTTTTTCAGAAAGATATATATCTACTGAATTCGCTTGGTGAAAGGCAACATAAATACTTCATATTTTACTTTTATGATGCCATGTGGATTGAAGAATTTTGTTGTATATAATGAATGCTAAGCTTTCAAAAAATTGTATGTTTATATTCAGATATTCATTTTTCAATGAATAAAATAGACAAATCCCTGCCCTCAAAACAAATGTTAGCCCCTTCTAAATAATCACAAATTCTTAATTTTAAAAATTCTGAATAGAAGAGAGTTTATTCTACTTTCAAATATAAAAATATCCTGTACAGAGAGCCTGGCTAATAAATATCCCATAACATAAGGGCATCATGCAGAAAATACAATTATTCTTAAGTTTTTAATAACAGAAAAGCTATATTTCTTTACCTAAAATAAGTTTTATTGGGGGGAATATTAGGGGAATGCAAGATTTTAGAGGATTACTGGGATGTGAACACCATCCATTCTATGTTTAAAAAGCAAAATGGCAAAATAATTCAACTCTAAGAATGTTGTCAAAAGGCTGTGAGAATCTTCAGCAAACAAGCTAGACACCTGTTAGGGAGCCCTGGAGAAGGAAGTGGACACAATAGGAAATATAATCAGGAGACATTAGCTATGAAAATCTAACATCAACTTTCAGAGTCAGAACTGCAAAGACTGTTGAGAACAAGGTGTTCCTGCTCCAAAAGGAAGTCTTGAAAAGTTTCCTAAACTTCCCATGTTGGAGTCATACTGAAATACAAAGACAGATTTTAGCCTCACATTCCCCAATAAATTAATTTCTGTGCACTTGTGCTTCATATGTGCTTCTCCACTTTCTTCTCTCCTGAAACTCATGGTTAACAAATGGTTCAAGTCTAAAAGTTAATTTAATGGTGTGTAACTTTTGATTTATGATTTCCCCTTCTTTTCTTGACACATGGTACTGGTACTTCTCATTTATTTCTACCTCAAAATAAATCATCCACGATTCCAAGTCCATCTACAGTTGGTCATTTTTAGAGTCTCTGATGTGCTGCTACTGAGAAGTAATACAAAACATCTCATCACAATCAAGTTTCATAGGGATGAGAAGGAGTTGAATATCAGACCTACTGGCAATAATCACTTGATTTCATATGATTTCTCTATGTAGACAAAGCTTATACAGAAAAGCTGGTCTCAGGCAGCACTTCCTCCTTCCTTATCTTCCATCTTTACAGAACTTCTGTGTCTTTATCACCTCTATTCCTGGACTCCACTGCCATCCTCTTCTATTAAATGGAGTAAGTTTTTGCTTTTACTATCATTCTTAATTGACACATAATAATTATACATATTTATGTGGTATAGTGTGATTCAGTATGATATTTTGAAACATACATACAATGTGTAATGATTAAATCAGGGTGATTAGCATATCCATCACTTCAAACATTCATCATCTCTTTGTGTTGGGAACATTCAACACAAGGTTTCTTGCTTCAAAGGTAAAATAACTTTCCAGAAGGAAATATAGGGAAGCAAAGATTTCTTAGGACACAAAAATCACAAACCATAAGAGAAAAAATATTGAGTTGGATGTCATCGAAATTTAAAATATCTGCTCTTTGTAATCATTACTAAGACAATAAAAAGGCAGAGGACTGGGAGGGAGGAGCCAAGATGGCCGAATAGGAACAGCTCTGGTCTACAGCTCCCAGGGTGAGCGACGCAGAAGACGGGTGATTTCTGTATTTCCATCTGAGGTACCGTGTTCATCTCACTAGGGAGTGCCAGACAGTGGGAGCAGGTCAGTGGGTGAGTGCACTGTGCGCCAGCCGAAGCAGGGGCGAGGCATTGCCTCACTCGGGAACCACAAGGGGTCAGGGAGTTCCCTTTCCAGGGGTGACAGACGGCACCTGGAAAATCGGGCCACTCCCACCCGAATACTGTGCTTTTCCAACGGGCTTAGGAAACGGTGCCCCAGGAGATTACAGCCCGCACCTGGCTCAGAGGGTCCTACGCCCGCGGAGTCTCGCTGATTGCTAGCACAGCAGCCTGAGATCAAACAGCAAGTCGGCAGCGAGGCTGGGGTAGGGGCGCCCGCCATCGCCCAGGCTCGCTTAGGTAAACAAAGCAGCCTGGAAGCTTGAACTGGGTGGAGCCCACCACAGCTCAAGGAGGCCTGCCTGCCTCTGTAGGCTCCACCTCTGGGGGCAGGGCACAGACAAACAAAAAGACAGCAGTAACCTCTGCAGACTTAAATGTCCCTGTCTGACAGCTTTGAGGAGAGCAGTGGTTCTCCCAGCACGCAGCTGGAGATCTGAGAATGGGCAGACTGCCTCCTCAAGTGGGTCCCTGACCCCTGACCCCCGAGCAGCCTAACTGGGAGGCACCCCCGAGCAGGGGCAGACTGACAACACACACGGCCGGCCAGGTACTCCAACAGACCTGCAGCTGAAGGTCCTGTCTGTTAGAAGGAAAACTAACAGAAAGGACATCCACACAAAAAACCCATCTGTACATCACCATCATCAAAGACCAAAAGTAGATAAAACCACAAAGATGGGGAAAAAACAGAGCAGAAAAACTGGAAACTCTAAAAAGCAGAGTACCTCTCCTCCTCCAAAGGAACACAGTTCCTCACCAGCAATGGAACAAAGCTGGATGGAGAATGACTTTGACGAGCTGAGAGAAGAAGGCTTCAGACGATCAAATTACTCCGAGCTACGGGAGGATATTCAAACCAAAGGCAAAGAAGTTGAAAACTTTGAAAAAAATTTAGAAGAATGTATAACTAGAATAACCAATACAGAGAAGTGCTTAAAGGAGCTGATGGAGCTGAAAACCAAGGCTCGAGAACAATGTGAAGAATGCAGAAGCCTCAGGAGCCGATGCAATCAAATGGAAGAAAGGGTGTCAGCCCTGGAAGATGAAATGAATGAAATGAAGTGAGAAGGGAAGTTTAGAGAAAAAAGAATAAAAAGAAACGAGCAAAGCCTCCAAGAAATGTGGGACTATGTGAAAAGACCAAATCTATGTCTGATTGGTGTACCTGAAAGTGACGGGGAGAATGGAAACAAGTTGGAAAACACTCTTCAGGATATTATCCAGGAGAACTTCCCCAATCTAGCAAGGCAGGCCAACATTCAGATTCAGGAAATACAGAGAACGCCACAAAGATACTCCTCGAGAAGAGCAACTCCAAGACACATAATTGTCAGATTCACCAAAGTTGAAATGAAGGAAAAAATGTTAAGGGCAGCCAGAGAGAAAGGTCAGGTTACCATCAAAGGGAAGCCCATCAGACTAACAGCGGATCTCTCGGCAGAAACCCTACAAGCCAGAAGAGAGTGGGGGCCAATATTCAACATTCTTAAAGAAAAGAATTTTCAACCCAGAATTTCATATCCAGCCAAACTAAGCTTCATAAGTGAAGGAGAAATAAAATACTTTACAGACAAGCAAATGCTGAGAGATTTTGTCACCACCAGGCCTGCCCTAAAAGAGCTCCTGAAGGAAGCACTAAACATGGAAAGGCACAACCGGTAGCAGCCACTGCAAAATCATGCCAAAATGTAAAGACCATCGAGACCAGGAAGAGACTGCATCAACTAACGAGCAAAATAACCAGCTAACATCATAATGACAGGATCAAATTCACACACAACAATATTAACTTTAAATGTAAATGGACTAAATGCTCCAATTCAAAGACACAGACTGGCAAATTGGATAAAGACTCAAGACCCATCAGTGTGCTGTATTCAGGAAACCCATCTCACGTGCAGAGACACATATAGGCTCAAAATAAAAGGATGGAGGAAGATCTACCAAGCAAATGGAAAACAAAAAAAGGCAGGGGTTGCAATCCTAGTCTCTGATAAAACAGACTTTAAACCAACAAAGATCAAAAGAGACAAAGAAGGCCATTACATAGTGGTAAAGGGATCAATTCAACAAGAAGAGCTAACTATCCTAAATATATATGCACCCAATACAGGAGCACCCAGATTCATAAAGCAAGTCCTGAGTGACCTACAAAGAGACTTAGACTCCCACACATTAATAATGGGAGACTTTAACACCCCACTGTCAACATTAGACAGATCAACGAGACAGAAAGACAACAAGGATACCCGGGAATTGAACTCAGCTCTGCACCAAGTGGACCTAATAGACATCTACAGAACTCTCCACCCCAAATCAACAGAATATACATTTTTTTCAGCACCACACCACACCTATTCCAAAATTGACCACATACTTGGAAGTAAAGCTCTCCTCAATAAATGTAAAAGAACAGAAATTATAACAAACTCTCTCTCAGATCACAGTGCAATCAAGCTAGAACTCAGGATTAAGAATCTCACTTAAAACCTCTCAACTACATGGAAACTGAACAACCTGCTCCTGAATGACTACTGGGTACATAACGAAATGAAGGCAGAAATAAAGATGTTCTTTGAAACCAACAAGAACCAAGACACAACATACCAGAATCTCTGGGATGCATTCAAAGCAGTGTGTAGAGGGAAATTTATAGCACTAAATGCCCACAAGAGAAAGCAGGAAAGATCCAAAGTTGACACCCTAACATCACAATTAAAAGAACTAGAAAAGCAAGAGCAAACACATTCAAAAGCTAGCAGAAGGCAAGAAATAACTAAAATCATAGCAGAACTGAAGGAAATAGAGACACAAAAAACCCTTCAAAAAACTAATGAATCCAGGAGCTGGTTTTTTGAAAGGATCAACAAAATTGATAGACCGCTAGCAAGATTAATAAAGAAAAAGAGAGAGAAGAATCAAATAGATGCAATAAAAAATGATGAAGGGGATATCACCACCGATCCCACAGAAATACAAACTACCATCAGAGAATATTACAAACACCTCTACGCAAATAAACTAGAAAATCTAGAAGAAATGGATAAATTCCTCAACACACACACCCTCCCAAGACTAAACCATGAAGAAGTTGAATCTCTGAATAGACCAATAACAGGAGCTGAAATTGTGGCAATAATCAATAGCTTACCAACCAAAAAAAGTCCAGGACCAGATGGATTCACAGCCGAATTCTACCAGAGGTACAAGGAGGAGCTGGTACCATTCCTTCTGAAACTATTCCAATCAATAGAAAAAGAGGGAATCCTCCCTAACTCATTTTATGAGGCCAGCATCAACCTGATACCAAAGCCTGGCAGAGACACAACAAAAAAAGAGAATTTTAGACCAATATCCTTGATGAACATTGATGCAAAAATCCTCAATAAAACACTGGCAAACCGAATCCAGCAGCACATCAAAAAGCTTATCCACCATGATCAAGCGGGCTTCATCCCTGGGATGCAAGGCTGGTTCAATATACGCAAATCAATAAATGTAATCCAGCATATAAACAGAACCAAAGACAAAAACCACATGATTATCTCAATAGATGCAGAAAAGGCCTTTGACAAAATTCAACAACCCTTCATGCTAAAAACTCTCAATAAATTAGGTATTGATGGGACGTATCTCAAAATAATAAGAGCTATCTATGACAAACCCACAGCCAATATCATACTGAATGGGCAAAAACTGGAAGCATTCCCTTTGAAAACTGGCACAAGACAGGGATGCCCTCTCTCACCACTTCTATTCAACATAGTGTTGGAAGTTCTGGCCAGGGCAATTAGGCAGGAGAAGGAAATCAAGGGTATTCAATTAGGAAAAGAGGAAGTCAAATTGTCCCTGTTTGCAGATGACATGATTGTATATCTAGAAAACCCCATTGTCTCAGCCCAAAATCTCCTTAAGCTGATAAGCAACTTCAGCAAAGTCTCAGGATACAAAATCAATGTACAAAAATCACAAGCATTCTTATACGTCAATAACAGACAAACAGAGAGCCAAATCATGAGTGAACTCTCATTCACAATTGCTTCAAAGAGAATAAAATACCTAGGAATCCAACTTACAAGGGATGTGAAGGACCTCTTCAAGGAGAACTACAAACCACTGCTCAAGGAAATAAAAGAGGATACAAACAAATGGAAGAACATTCCATGCTCTTGGGTAGGAAGAATCAATATCGTGAAAATGGCCATCCTTCCCAAGGTAATTTACAGATTCAATGCCATCCCCATCAAGCTACCAATGACTTTCTTCACAGAATTGGAAAAAACTACTTTAAAGTTCATATGGAACCAAAAAAGAGCCCGCATCGCCAAGTCAATCCTAAGCCAAAAGAAGAAAGCTGGAGGCATCACACTACCTGACTTCAAACTATACTACAAGGCTACAGTAACCAAAACAGCATGGTACTGGTACCAAAACAGATACATAGATCAATGGAAGAGAACAGAGCCGTCAGAAATAATGCCACATATCTACAACTATCTGATCTTTGACAAACCTGACAAAAACAAGAAATGGGGAAAGGATTCCCTATTTAATAAATGGTGCTGGGAAAACTGGCTAGCTATATGGAGAAAGCTGAAACTGGATCCCTTCCTTACATCTTATACAAAAATCAATTCAAGATGGATTAAAGACTTAAATGTTAGACCTAAAACCATAAAAACCCTAGAAGAAAACCTAGGCATTACCATTCAGGACATAGGCATGGGCAAGGACTTCATGTCTAAAACACCAAAAGCAATGGCAATAAAAGCCAAAATTGACAAATGGGATCTAATTAAACTAAAGAGCTTCTGCACAGCAAAGGAAACTACCATCAGAGTGAACAGGCAACCTACAAAATGGGAGAAAATTTTCGCAACCTACTCGTCTGACAAAGGGCTAATATCCAGAATCTACAATGAACTCCAACAAATTTACAAGAAAGAAACAAACAACCCCATCAAAAAGTGGGCGAAGGACATGAACAGACACTTCTCAAAAGAAGACATTTATGCAGCCAAAAAACACATGAAAAGATGCTTACCATCACTGGCCATCAGAGAAATGCAAATCAAAACCACAATGAGATACCATCTCACACCAGTTAGAATGGCAATCATTAAAAAGTCAGGAAACAACAGGTGCTGGAGAGGATGTGGAGAAATAGGAACACTTTTACACTGTTGGTGGGACTGTAAACTAGTTCAACCCTTGTGGAAGTCAGTGTGGTGATTCCTCAGGGATCTAGAACTAGAAATTCCATTTGACCCAGCCATCCCATTACTGGGTATATACCCAAAGGACTATAAATCATGCTGCTATAAAGACACATGCACACGTATGTTTATTGCGGCATTATTCACAATAGCAAAGACTTGGAACCAACCCAAATGTCCAACAATGATAGACTGGATTAAGAAAATGTGGCACATACACACCATGGAATACTATGCAGCCATAAAAAATGATGAGTTCATGTCCTTTGTAGGGACATGGATGAAACTGGAAATCATCATTCTCAGTAAAGTATCGCAAGAACAAAAAACCTAACACCGCATATTCTCACTCATAGGTGGGAATTGAACAATGAGAACACGTGGACACAGGAAGGGGAACATCACACTTCAGGGACTGTTGTGGGGTTGGGGGAGGGGGGAGGGATAGCATTGGAGATATACCTAATGCTAGATGACGAGTTAGTGGGTACAGTGCACCAGCATGGCACCTGTATACATATGTAACTTACCTGCACATTGCACACAGGTACCATAAAACCTAAAGTATAATAATAATAATAATAATAATAATAATAAAAATGGCAGGGGACTGAGAGAAAATATTTGTATTGCTTATATCTGACAGAGAACTTGAATACAGAATATATGTCTTAAATAATAACAAAAGCCAATTTAAAAAAACGGGCAAAAGGATAACTAAACACATGATAAAATGCTCAACATTATTAGTAATGAGGGAAGTGCATATTAAACCACAATGAAATGCCACCAACAGATTAAAATTGCTAAATTTTTAAAAATGAAAATAAGTGCTAGGTGAGAACATGAAGGAGCTAGAAATCTGACATATTGCTGATGTGAATATAAAATGGTACCCTCCTTTGAAGAGAAATATGACATTTCCTTGTAAAGAGGACATAGAACACATTAATTTTTGTCCTAGGTGTTTATCCCCCCAAATAAAAAATATATATCCACACGAAGACTTGTACATGAATGTTTATGGTATCTTTATTTATAAAAGCCCAAACCTTAAAACAACCAAAGTGTACATCAGCAGGAAAATGAGTAAACAAATTGTAATTTATCTATACAACTGAACACTACTTGGCAATAAAAATGATTTACTGATTAATGCTACAATATGGATAAAACTCTAAAATATTATGCTGAGCAAAAGAAGTAAACACAAATGAGGACCTATTATATGATTCCATTGAGATGAAACTCTAGAACACAAATCTAACCTGTAGTTACAGAAAGCACATTAGATTTTACCTGGGGATAGGAATGGGAACTTGACAGAGAAAAGATGCAGGAAACTTTTTGGGGGTTAATGGACATGTGTTTTTTTCTTAATCGTAGTGGTGGTTAGACAGGCATATACATTTGCCAAAATTCATCAAATTATACGATCAAAATGGGTGCATCTGATTGTGTATAGATCATATCTAATAAAGCTGATTTTAAAACTTTTTAAATAAGAACATTACACAAAATATTAACACTGCTTAATTTTGAATTTTGAGTGTTGTATCATTTAGAATCGTAGCAAGAAATGTATGGCAACCTCACCTGGAAATTGAAGAAATTTTAGTGAAGAAACTATTAGAGAGGTATGGACAGAATGAAGAAAACCAACCAGTGTTTTGAGGTACTGGAGGACTTGCAACAACAGGATGCTCTTTCTAGCCCTGGACTGGACAGGGCAAGAAGGATCGGGGTTTTCTGGACACAGAAACAAAGGCAGAGGTAAGAGAGAACACAGACGCTTGGCTTTCTACATGCTCTAGGAGAAAAGGTGCTAGGAAACAGTGACTACAAATGAGATTTAACAGGATTTTTTATTTTTTAACAGACGTAATGTTTAGGGCCTCATAAACCAAAATAAGGAGTTTGGTCTTTATCCTGAATCCATTTAAGAGTTTCATGTAGAGGACTGCATAAAAATAGTTTTATTTTCAAATAATTACTCTAATTATTTTTCTTGCACAGATTCTAAAAGTGTAATCACTATTAGGAATGGTTGTTTTTACTACTCTTGATTTGGAAATGGCATATATTATAGTATTCTAGATAACAGCAGTAGAATTGGTATTAAATATAAGTTTCTGATGAAATCTTTTCTAGTCATTTGTTTTGACTTTTTCCCCTCTTTTATTCGTTGCCTTTTAATTTGGCTCAAGGTAATTATTTTCAAGTATAGTAATTTAGTTTGGTCAACTATTGAGTATTCATTTTCGTGACTGAACGTGCTTCCTATTTGGAGGTATTTCCAGCAATATTTTCTTCTTCATTAACTTAAAAAAATTTTACCCTTTAATTAATCTGAAGTTAGTTTTAGTCAATAATAGAAAATATATGCTATAAAATGATTATGAGTAGAGTAGCAAAGAAGCATTTAGCAGCTTCTATAGTGCCTTGCACATAAGAGTCCTTAATGACGATTTGTGGAATAAGTAGTTGATTGTCAGGACCAAAGATAATACCATTTGCCCATGTACTTCAGTGTTATAAACAGCACTTGCTTCATTAATCACACTAGCGTATTCATAACACAATGTGGCAATAATAAGATGCAGTCATTTTTTCATTAACTTAAAACATTTACTTATCTGTTAATCATGATCGACCAGCTAAACTTAAGTTAAAAAGGAGTTGACTATTTAAAAATTTTAATTGATCCATAAGTCATCAGGGAATTTTTAAATGCAATGAGTGGGATTTGTTGCAGTAAGAACAGAGAAGAAGGATGCTGCTATGGTTTTTACTGTGTCCCCTAGAATTTATGTGTTGAAAATTTGGTCCCTGATGTGGTAATGCTGTGAGGTGGGGCCTATAAGAAGTGATTAAGTCATTAAAATGGATTAATGCTGCTCTCACAGAAGTTGTTTAATTCTTGTGGAAGTGAGTGAGTTTTAGCTCTCTCCAGACTGGATTAGTTACCAGGAGAGGGAATTGTTACAAAGCAAGGCCACCCCTTGCATTTTGCCCCTTTTGCACATATAGACTTCCCAGTCCACTTCTCCACCAGGTTATGATGGTTCATCCATCATTATGAACATTATACATTATACATATTACATTACGAAGATGCAGCCACCGATCTTGAACTTCTCAGTCTCCAGAACCATGGGCCAAAATCAATTTATTTTTAAAAATAAACTAGCCAGTCTCTGAGTATTCCATTATAGCAACAGCAAACGGACTAAGAAAAATGCTACTTGGAGTATAGCATACTACTTGGAATGTGTCCGAATTTATGTGAAAACATGTTATACCTGCACAAATGACATACCAATGCCAATGTCAAATCTCATGTTTGTATAGCCCAAAATCTTGTCATCTTTTTCTCAAAAACATAGCTTCCACCTCATTACAAATACTAAAAGAACTACAATTGAAACATTTATAGCAAGATAACAGAGGAAAACTATTTCTCCAGAACACTTCTGCTACTCTTTATTGCTCAAAGGTAACAAATACGAACATAAATCAAGAAAGTCCCTAACAACTGAAATTAGACTGAATAAGAAAATAAAACTTTATTTGCATCATTGGCTATATTTTAATTTCTTATTCAGTTCATCACATCTCTATGCCACAAAATACTTCTAAAAGTTCCATATAGAATGATTGGGAGCTCCTCTATGTTTCATCTAGTAGAGCAAAGTCATCCAGAAAGGAGCCAAGACAGAAGTGTCTGCAGAGTAGCTGGGTAGACAGACAAGATGCCACAAGCACTGGGCAACAAAGAAGGTTTGAGAAGGTAAGTCCCTTCCCAAATCTGGGCCTTAATGTCTTTCCCTTTAGAATAAATGGTTTGATTTAGGTAATCTCTAAGCATTCTGATGTTCTATGCTTGGGGACTATAGTTTTGAGGAAAGAGATAATAAAGATTCTGGGCTATTAAAACAAAACCAGTGAATGACAAAGTGCAGAATGGAGCATAAGAATGGTGTTTGGAGAATGTGTGTTCAGGAGACCCAGGCATAACAGTTTAGACAAATAGATGGTTCAAGCTCTAAGTGTTTACACAGGCAGTGGAGACAGATGAGAAAAGGGAAGGCAACCCTAACAGCACTTAAATATCCCTTCTAAGAATGTGGAAAATGTTTCTGTGAGCAGAAAGAAATCCAGCTCAGTGATGTCCACCTTGGATCTGCCTCAACACCATTTGCAGATACAACACATTCCCATCACACCTGGTGTCATTAGAGGTAGCTATTGCCAAACAAGGGCACATAGATACCTGCCTGTAGAGAAAGGGTTTCAGAATATTGGTGAAGCCACTTCCAAAAACAAAATGATATAAAAAAATTTAATAAATGCATTTCATTTTTGAATGGACAATACATTCGTATGGTATAAAATATAAAGAAATCTTAAAGAATATGCAATATATCTTAAAGAATATACAATGAATAAAGTAAGTTTTTCCCCCTTCCCACCCTTAATTTTCCTCTCCAAGACAGCTATTAGGTTGGTGCAACAGTAATTGCGGTTTTTGCCATTACTTTTAATGTACTGTTGCACCAGCCTATTGCTGTTACCAATTTCTTGTGTATCCTTTCAGAGATATTTTAATATAACATGAGTACACACACATACACACACACACACACATATACCACATAAATAATGGATATACAATGATACTTTTTTGGTACACAAATGATAATATACTTACAGATGAAGAAATTGAAAACTTTCATTTGGTTTCACCTGCTTAGGATGCGTTGTATGGCTGTACCACAGTATATATAATCAGTTCTTGGTAATGAACTTTGATTTCCAATCTACTGCTATTGCGGAAAGGGTTGCAATAAATGTATATTCATCATTTTGTAAATGTCTGAGTAAATCTATATGATAGAACTCTGAATGTGGAATTTCAGTATTAAAGGGACTGTATTTGTACTTTTTATTACAGAACAACCACAGCTGAGTATAAGCTGCTTTTATGTCTTTTAGCTGATCTCCTGTGTTCACTTTCTACTTCTGCCAATTACTTTATGTGTAACTGAACAAGTTACTTATCTTTCCAGACCTCAATTTTGCCATCTGAAAATAGGAATAATAATTGTTCTTGCTTTATAGGATCGTTGTGATGAATTAGTTAATAAATACTTGTAAAGCTCTTAGAACAGTACCTGACAAAAAGTAAACACTCAAAACATGTCAAATATCATTATTAATTCTATTATTGACCCATATAATACACAAATACAAGTTTGCATTATCTAACATTTTATCTTTGCTAATCTAATAGCATTTTTATCTAACTAATTGTGGTTTTAATTTATATTTATCTTCCATTTTGAATGTACCAAGTTATTTATTCATCAGTTTGAAAGTCACTTGTAATTTCTTTCTCTAAACTATTTATGACCTTTGCTCTTATTTCTATTGGATCATTTATTATTTTCTCATTGATGAATAGAAAGTCTTTATTAAAGAAATTAGCCTTTTGCCTATGATATGTATTATAAACATTTTTCTAAATTTCTTGTATTTTATTTATGGTTATTTCTGCCATGCAAATGTTCTATTTTTAGTCAAGTTTATGAATCTTTTTTTATGGCTTCTGGGCTTTGTATGACATTTAGAAATGTTTTATTCCAAAATTACTTTTTAAATGTTTGCTGTGTTTTATTTTCATACTTTTATGGATAATTCTTTTACACTAAAATCTTTGCTTCATATGAAATGATGGTAGGAAACAATATTATTTTTTTCCAGATGGCTATGCAGTTTTTCTAGCATCATTTATTGAATAATTCATGTTTTTTCACTAATTTTTCAATGTCACCTTTAACACATACCAAATTCACAAACTTACCGAGCTATTTTCTGGACATTTTACTCTGTTTTATTAAATCATATGTTACTTATGTAAGTGCTGGTATCAACTTTGAAATTACTATATTATAACAATACGTTTAATATCTTGTAGGACTAAATACTCATCCCCTTGGAGGGTACATTCAAAAAACAATAACTTCACTGTTTTTCAGAATTTTTGTAATGACCAATATTAGAATCAGTGTAGTTCATTTAAAAGTCATCTTACTGTAATTATTGAGGAGCATATTAAACATATAGATTTATTGGGAGAGAATAAACATTAAAATGATATTAAGTTTTCACGTCCAAAAAGGGGGAATGCATTTAAATTTAAGTCTTCTTGAGTACCTTGGTAGTATTCTCAATTTTAATTTATTTATGTGTTTTACATTTCTTATTAAGTTTATTTTTGTGTATTTCACCTTTTTGTGGCTATGGTCAGTAAGCGCTTCCCTTTAATTATATTTTTCTATCTTGTTTTTATTTTGTATATGAGAAAGCTATTCCTTTTTTTCTTAATGTACTCTGCTGCCTCATGGAATTTTCTTATTATTTTATGAGAGTTTCAGATCATCAACTTGAGTTTGTAATTCATATAACTATATTAAACTGCAAATATTTATTTTCCCTTCTCTTTTGTAACTTTATACCCTTTATTTCCTTCTCTAATTTATTACTTTAGACTTCATTAAAAAACAATGTCATAATGAACGTGTTCCTCTTGCTCCAAAATGAAAAGGAATGATTCTAGATGTCCTAGATGCAGTTCTTTTAAAAATATGAAATAATAATTATATTTTTATTTTCAGGATATTTTATGTAAATACATTGCAGTGCATTAAGAGTTCTTAACAAGAATAGAGAGTGAATTTCATCAAATTTCATCTAGCTATAAAGAGATAATTATATGCATTTTCTCTTTTTATCTATTAGCTTGCTAAGTTACAGTATTTTAATTTTAATATTTTAATATTGAGCTATGTACAGATGCTGTAACTCTGCAGAAATCCTTACTGGTTCCAGGATTCTATTTCCCTTCTCTTGTTCTGTTGTTGAAGTGTTTTGTCAGGATATTGTCTTGGACAAAATTCTCAAATGCTAGAAGATAGAATTTAGAATATCCGTGCATGCTTTTACAGTATTTCTAATGACTATAAACAACATGCCAGCACAAGTTAGTCCAGAAGGGCAAGGACCATCCACAGCCTATTTTCACAGATCAAGTTAGCACAGCTGACCTAGGATACAGAAGATGGGAGGCATGGAATTAAATAGTTGGTTAGGAGCGAAGGAAGACTGAAGCAGAACAGAAAACTCTATCAGTAAAATAACAAGTAGTGGATCCACCTTTTTGTAGGCATCAATTACCTTGAAACAGCAGTCAGAAAACAAAAACATAAATAGGTTGGGACTCTTGGGTTTGATGGAAGAAACAAAAATATATGGTTTTTGTGGTTAGTGAGCTCTAGTAAGTTGTTTTTACTATTCTCTGTGTTTCATTCATCAGACTGCAATTCCGACAATCACCAGGAAAATCCTATCTGATGACACTAAAACTGCTAGCAGTAATCTACATCACTATTCGTCCCCGTGGAGTGGCACCTTAGGTTTAGTAAGTGTTTCAGTTTTCTCTCCAACCAACTCCCCATAGTTATCAAAACAGACTCACTCCATGCTAGTCTTCTCCACTTCACAAAAGCCTCAGCATGCCAAGGGAAGCATATTTTTTCCTATTCAAAAGTATGGCTATGAAGAATAAACTGCAATGGTCTGAAGTGTCAGTTTTCAAAAGCAAGTATCCTGTTCTAAAGAACAGACCAAAAAGAGCAGACAGAGCAAAATAAGCCTTGCTTCACTTTTCAAGATTTAGGCTGATGGAAGTGAATGAGGAGGAAAAAAATGAAGCGACAGAGAGAAATAACATGTGTGATAGAGATAAGCTGGTATATTACACAAGTTTACTTAATTATTCAACTTACACTTAATATATGACATATTTATACTGCATGTTATGTGCAATAGGGCACATATAAGAAATATACACACACTTATATATATATATGATTGTACAGATTAGAAAATTCAAGGAATGTAACATAAAATGCCATCACTGGTAAGCCTCTGGCCTCATTGAATATCCAATAAAACATCCTTAGATATCAGGGTATATACAGAATGAAACGAAAACAATCAATGTCCTTGTTGCGAGTTCAAGAGCTAAAATCTAAAAAATCTCATCAACAAAGACATGCTGCTGAAAATCAAGTACTTACCTGTGAATCAGACCTAGAAAATTACTTCTGTCAGAGATACCTCTGGTTTAGGTATTTAAGCTAAAACTATAATTCAACTTCACAGCTTAAATATCTCTGACACAAATTCTAGTTTATTTGTATCAGTTAATCCATATAGTACAGCTACATTATGTATGAGAAGAGCCTTGTGGGCTGATCTACCTGCAATTTAAATGAACACATCATTTGAAAAACATGTTCTCAATCCCTCAGTTCTCAAAAAACTAAATTTAAAGAAAGTCTTTGGAATAAAGACCCACTATAAATCAGAGGTCCTGAATTTAAAAACCTTCATGCTCCTGAAAGCCCACCCACTGAGCAAACCTAGGCTATGTGTGGAAATCTTCTGTAAAGAATGTGAAATGTGCATTGAGTTCCAGATGAGTCACAGAGGGTTGACATTCTGTTCAGTGTCATCTAGCCAATTTTTAAATCAATTTTACGAGGTAAGAAACAATGTTTAAGTTATGTATGACACATCACAAAATAACTTTCTAATGAAAAAGCGCAGATGGTAAAAAAATTATTTGAGAGCCTATTACATGAGTTAGTACAAAGATAACATGCTCTAAACTTTACATTTGTGCTTTGCCTTTGTCAAATCTATGAGACAAGAAGAGTTTGTATTCTCATGCTGATTCCACATGTATGTTCAGAGAAGTTATGAGAGATTCCCAAGCAGTCATAGCGATTTGGTTACGCTGTGATGCACATTTCAATGTTATGAATCAAAGTCCAGTGTTCTTAGGTATCTATTGAAGCAACAATGCGGATGAGGAGAAGAGATCACGAAGAGCTGAGATAATTACAGACAACCCCAGATAATTTTGGCAGTGAAAATGAAATCGAACGAGTAGACACAAGCAGTCTAAAGAAGGACAAGTGAGGCTTTTGATAAATGGAAAATAGGTATGATGATCTGATTCTCTAAAAGAAATGCTAAGGGGAATGATGGAGACTCTAGCAAAACTCAAACCTAGGAAGCAAATGATGGGAGCCATCTTTAGAGCATCATATGTAACTGGCTACCCATGTTAAATCAGTGCTTAACTCCAGCTCAACCAGACTTTGGGCTTTACTTCCATTACTTTTCCACATGACATAAAAAAGAAACAAACATTCTAAGACATCAAAATTAAAAGATAACTGTCAGGACTTTCAGTATAAGTTATGATAAACTAGACTAATCACTCCACCTTAAATAAATAGAAAAGTGGGCAAAATGAATGAAACACTTTTTTCAGCATTAAGAAATAGGAACTATAATTTGTAAGAGTAGGGGAAAAATCAGGTAAGCAACATAATCACTGCAGTTTACTGTCTTGGGTCACTATCTACACTGTAGCCCGTAAGAAACATATGGAAAAGGAGTTTTTTCAACAGAAACAGACCCAAAATGACAGAAAATTAAATTATTATGCAAGGATTACAGAGAGAAAGATCAATAACCTTGAAGAAAAGTCAAATGAAAGTTTCCAGATTGAAGCACAGGAAGGAAAAGGGCTGGAAGAAAAGGAACAGTCACAGTAATGTCTTGGATGAAAATGAGAAATTTATTATAAGTAGGAAAAGAGTCCCAGGAAGAGAGGAATTGGGCAGAGAAAAAATTTGAATAAATAATTGATAAGATTTTTCCAGATATGATGGAAAATATTAACCTATAGATTCAGGAACCTCAATGAACCTCAAGCAAGATAAACACAAAGAAAACCACCCAAATCACAGCATAAACAAATTGTGTAAAACTAGTAATAAAGAAGAATAATCTTAAAGCCAGCCAAAAAATATTTATACTACACACTCAGAGGAACAAATATAGGAATTATTATTGACTTTCATCAGAAACAATGCAGATCATAAAAGGATGGAAACATATGTTTACAGTACTAGGGTGGAGAGTGAGTTTATCAACTGAGAATTCTATATCCACTAAAGTATTCTCCCAATGAAAAGGATCAGTGCAAAACATGCTAAAGGGAGTCTTTCAGGTCCCCAAAGAAGAAAGTAATGTAGGAAATGTTAGACAAAAATGCTATAAGACATATAGAAAACAAATAGCAAAATGACAGAAGTAAGTCCTTCCTTGCCACTAAGCCTTAAAAAAGAAAGAAAATTCTGACATATGCTACAACATAGATGAACCTAGAAGACACTATGCTAAGTGAAATAAGCCAGCCACAAAAGGGCAAATACTGTATGATTACATTTATATAAGCTACTCAGGGTAGTCAAAATGACAGACAGAAAGTAGATGGTTATTGCCAAAGGTTGGGGGTAGAAGGGAATGAGAAGTAATTGTTTAATGGGTATGAAGTTTCAGTTTTGCAAGATGAAAAGAGTTCTGGAGATGGATGGGTAGTGATGGTTGCACAATAATATGAACGTACTTAGTACCACCAAATGATTCACTTAAAAATAGTTAAGATGGTAAATATTCTGTGTATTTCCCAACAATGAAAAATTGTAAAAAATGAAGGTAAAATAAACACATTTTTATAGAACAATTTTTAAAAAATTAATCACTAGCAGACTTTAATTACCAAGGAAAGCAAGTTCTTCAGATGGAAAGGAAATGATACCAGGTGAAAGCTCAGATCTACACAAGGAAAAGAATGCCAAAAATAACAGATAATAAATGAGTACATATAAAAGACTTTAAATTTCCTTTAAAAAACATAAAAATGTTTTACAGGTTTGTGATATACGTGTAAGTAAAACGTATAACAACAATAACAAAAATTTAAAGCAAGAATTGTAGTATACTCTTGAAAGGCTCTGACATCCTATGAGTAATAAAAGGTTAATTTAATATTTGAAAAATCAAGTAATGTGACATCACATTTATAAAGTATAAAAATAATCATAATTCTTTTAATATAGCATAAAAGGCATTTAACTAAATCCAACACTCATTTATTATATTTTTTTAATTAAAAAAATTAGAAACCCAGTAAATCCTTCTTGGCCTGGTGAAGGGCAACTATAAAAAATTTTTAGGTAAGGTCATGCTTAATGGTGAAAGACTGAATGCTTTCTTCCAAACATCAAAACAAAGCAAGGATGTCCACTCTTACCATTTCCATTCAGTATGGGGGATTTTAGTGTGTTCAATAAGGGAGGAAGAAAAAGAGAATAAAGTTTTTTAAAATAAAAGACATATAAATTAGAAAAGAAATAAAATTGTATTATTCACAGGAAACATGATTGTATATGTAGAAAATCCTAAATAACCTACCAAAACTGTATTAGAACTGATAAATTAGAAAAGTCACAAGATTCAGGATCAATATTTAAATATCAATTGTATTTTTATTTACTAGCAATAAATAATAGAAAAAGGTAAGTTTTTAAAATTTTATTTACAACATCATCAAAACATAAACTAACTAGGAATGAATTTAACATATGTATAAGACTCATATCTTGAAGTTTTATAACATTGCTGATAAAAATTCAAGAACAGCTAAATAAATGGAAAGATATAACAGTTTAAAGACTAGAAGAATCAATATTTTCATGTCAATTCTCCCAAGGGAGCTACAAATTTAATGCAATAAAAATGCCAGCAGTCTTTATTGATAAACTTGGCAGACAAGATGGTTCTAAAATTAATATATAAATTTGAAGGACCCTGCACAGCCAAAACAATTTTGAAATGTAAGAATAAAATTGCATTTTTATCTTATTTGAATTTGAAGTTTAATACAACACCTATGTAGTCATCAAGAAAACATGGTATTAGCATGAAGATAGATAACAAATCTTGAATTGGTAGTGGTTGCACTGGTGTGGGGGGTCTGTCAAAGTGGTTCAAACTGAATACTTTAAATGGTTGCATTTATTGTATGTAACTACATTTAGTAAAATTGATTTTAAAAAAGATAATTGTCATTAATAGGCAGGCTAAGAAAGGAGGTCTCTGAGGTATATGGGCAAAGGAATATGATGTAGCATTTAAAAATATTTGATGAAAAGTCAATAAACAGAACTTTGCTAAAGTAGACAAACCTGCACAACTGATAATCAGCCAGAATTTTGTTAAAACAATACAACTGGAGGTAGTTTGCTCTATGACATTTTTATTCCCTGTTACCTCGCTGTGGATTACTGACAACATAAATGTGTAAAAGTAAAGACATTCGTTTTACCTTTCAAGACTTCATGAATTTCAGCTATTACAAAATTTCAGTGATATCTTGTTTTTACGTAAGTCTGAGACTGTAGATATAAATTTGTCTTTTGAGTGGGGAAAGAGGGTAAAAAAGAGATAAATACATTTTTTAAGATAAGCATATTTTATGTAAATGAGTTTTAGAATAAAACTTAGGAGCACAGAAATAAATATAGAAATATCTCTAAAAAGCAAATGTTTACCATTAAAAATAACTCTCATTCTGTCATAATTATCATTAAGACTAGAAACAGCTGGGTGCGGTGGCGCACACCTGTAATCCCAGCACTTTGGGAGGCCGAGGCGGGCGGGTCACGAGGTCAGGAGATTGAAACCATCCTGGCTAAAATGGTGAAACCCTGTCTCTGCTGAAAATACAAAAAATTAGCCAGGCATGGTGGTGCACTCCTTTAGTCTCAGCTACTCGGGAGGCTGAGGCAGGAGAATGGTGTGAACCTGGGAGGCGGAGCTTGTAGTGAGCCTAGATCGCACCACTGCACTCCAGCCCGGGTGACAGAGCGAGACTCCATCTCAAAAAAGAACAATAACAAAAAAAGACTAGAAACAATGCATCTTACTTGAACAACACTTAAGAAGATTCCATCTAAGGCTAAAATTGTCCTCAAAATGAGAGGGGAAATCCATCACACTTTCATTGTTTTGAAATGTTTTCAAAATAATATCTATATTTTCCACTTAAATTCTTTTATTTGTTTAGGTACCAAGCATTATTTAGTGACATGACCAATGTAATTTTAACAAAGATATATAGCTTGGAGAAAGACATGTAAAGTTGCTCCAAAATGAGGGGAGAACTTTTTGCAATAAGTAACCGGAGGTGTTTTAACATGGAATTCGTGCTCCTAGTATTATTTCTAATAGGTTCGGATACATACAAAATAAATTAAAGCCTTAAATCATCAAGTTTATTTGTGACGTGATATTAAATATAAGAGAAAGTTTCTTTAAAAGCAGAAAGTACCAAGGCATGAATCTACAAGGAGAGGCAGCATGAGAACTTTAATATATAGCAGCTATTATCAACCTGTGTCCAATTCAAGAAAACAATTTCTGCAACTCAAGGTACTTAGAATGCTTATTGTATGAATTATCTGCTTAAGATATAAAGAGGATGATTGTAGAGCTGCAGCCATGTTTTTAAATCTCTCAAGTCTCATGAAAAATTATGAGAAAAGAAAGAACAAATAGTAAATCATGTCTCCTAAAGACAATGAAATTATACCAGAAAGATGTATTAACATAACAGATACAAATTGGAACTGTCTACTTCAAAACAGTCATTAAAAAAAAACATAAGGCATAAAGGAAAACATACATCAAAACTAGAAAATCTTATAAATGAATTAAATAACTCGAGAGAAGTAGAAATAAAAGAAAAACCATTTTATAACCCAAGGTTAACCTAGAAGTAACATAAGAATAACAGATACCATTTTAAAAGAAATAGAATATAAACACTCAAGTCAAAAATAAATATCACAGTTTCCTCCCCAGGCATTCGCAGGTACTGAGGGTGAACTCTCAGGGCTGGGTCTCCTCATCCCCAAACCAGCCAAACCTACTCTCCCATCCCAATCCCATTCCTGAATGCATAGGGTGTAAGACCTTCATCAGTGATGTGGACGCCTGCATTGTGGAAGAGCACTCCAAGCTGTACTGTAGGCAACGTTACAACTAGACTATGGTGATGTCATCACCAAGCAGATCCTCACCAACATCCCTCACTCCCATCTGCCTTTCCACAGTCACCCTAGTATCCACCTTAACCTCAGCACATGGCAAATATGACTTTCAGTTTTCATCAGTCCATCTCAAGACCTCCTGGGCAGGGACACAGAGTGCTCCCACACGGTCTACTCCAGGGAGGAGTGGCCAGCTTGCCGAGGGTGCAGGTGCCGTGGCTGTGGCCATAGATGCTCCAGGTGGAGCTAAGGGCCCACAGAGCATTTGGGTACAATCCTCTGGCAAACTGGTAGTTACCTTTTTCTACTAATCTGAAAACCATTAGAAATACTGGATAACATACTTTTAATCTGAAAGAAAGAACTTCTTTATCCCATAAATAATCCAACAAGTAAGAAGAATAATCAATTCAGGAGTGAATGAAGGACAAAAATGCAGGGTTGTTAGCAGAACTCTTTATCCGGGTGACAAAATAAGGGGTACACCAAGCCTCTGCAACATGCAATTTATATAACCAACCTGCACATGTACCCCTGAACCTAAAATACAAGTTTAAAAAAACCTGTGTACTTAATGTAATGTTTAACTTCCTTTGATGATAAATTCTAAGTATTGGATTTTTTTCTAGGTTAAATTATTTCTGTAATTAGAAAAGGAAAGAAGCCAAACATACCAGAGTACATATATAAATAATTAAATTTCTAGAAGTTCAGAGACAGGTAAAATTGCTCTTTAGTGAGAGAAGCTGTGATCCTGATTGCCCTTGGTGGAGGTAAGGACTGGGAGAGAACACATGAGGAAGATCCTTGGGGCTGGTAAAATGTTCTGGTCCTTGATCTGGGTGCTGGCTATATATTATATTGAGTTTTGGAAGATTCACTGATTTATGTACTTTTCTGTGTGTACATTATATTTTAATAAAAGATTTCAAATAAAATAGAATAAATATATGAATAAGTAAATAAATAAAAGACTTACCATAAAGCTATGGTGATCAGGAGGGTGTGGTGTTGCTGGAAAATGACAAATAGATTAATGGAACAGAGGCTGAGGTAGGAGGATGGCTTGAGACTGGGAAGTTGAGTGAGGCTGCAGTGAGCCATGATTGCACCACTGCACTCTAGCCTAGGCAGCAGTGCAAGACCCTGTCTCTAACAAACAAACAAACAAATCTATTAATTAAAAAAAAAAGAAATACAGCTGAAGAGGGAACTAATAGAAAACAAAATAGAGATTAAGGCATAGGAAGGACAGAGTGAGATCTAACAATCATCTGTTTGAACTTTCAGAAAGAGAAGAGAGAGAAAATGGAGAAGAAGCAATATCTGACAATACAATGGCTAAGAACATCCCAGAACTGTTGAAAGACACTAATTCACAAATTCAAGCCCAGTAAATCTCAAATAGCAAAATAAAAAAGAAATCTACCCATGCACACATCTAGTGAAACCACAGTCCACCAAAAGCAAAAAAAAAAAATTTCATAAAAGTACCCATTAAAAAATACAGACTACCTTCAAAGAAAACAACAACAACAACAACAAACCCAATTAGACTGCTGTTTCTTAACAGAAACAATAGAAGACTAAACCTGTGAAATAATAACTTCAATGCACTAGGAAAATAACCATCAACCTAAAATAGCATACCTGATGAAAATATCCTTTAAGAATGAGGATGAAATAAAGACATTGCATACATTAGTCAGGATTCTCCAGAGAAACTAAGGAATTGGCCCATGTGACTGTGGAGATTGGCATGTCCAAAATTTGTAGGTTAGAGCAGCAGACTTGAGACCTAGAGAACAGCTGATGTTCCAGTGCAAGTTGTAAAGCAATCTGGAGGCAGAATTCTCTCTTCTTCAGGGGACATCAGTCCTTTCTTTAAGGCATTTATGCCTAGTGTTACGTATTGGAACGCTAAGTTTGTGGGATTTATTTATATCCTACTGCTCAAGGTCATTGCCAAGGTCTGATTTTTCACACAAAAAATTTGCAACCTCTGGCATAAATGGATTAAGGCCTTCGACTGACTGGATAAGGCCACCCACATTATGGAGAGTAATCTACTTTACTCAAAGTCCACTGATTTAAATGTCAATCTCATCTAAAAAAATCACTTCTCAGCAATATCCAGATGTGTTTGACCAAATATCTGGGTGTCATGACCTAGCCAAGTTGACACACAAAATTAAACACTTATTTTATAAACACATTTATAAAATAATAGACATATTTAGGCAGACAAAATCAAGAAGCCGATCACATGAGACCACCACTAAAGGATGTTTGAAAGGATGTACTTCAGAACAAAGGAAAATTCTCTCTCTCTCTCAAAAAAAAAAAAAAAAAAAAGATTTGGGATATAAGAAGCAGTGAAAATTAGTGAGCTAAACCATTGTTCTTTTGTCTAAATAATTAGAAAGTTAGACATCTTGGAATGTACCAAACCCTGAAGGGATATTACTTATTTTTTAAGTGGAATGGTGAAGAGTTTCCATAAATCAAAACTCAAATATATTTTTCAATTTTGGTCTTTGCTTTACTTACTGATACATGTGGTTGATTAAAATCTTTTAAAACCTTGAAATACTTCATCTTTTGCTTTGCATTCTTCACTACCCCAAACCGAGTAAATAATACTTTTTTTGCATTTATGAGTATGATAATTTCCACCTGCTCTCTGACTTTTTGTTAAAAGAGGGGGAGGAGCTGGTTTTACTCTTGGGAAATTAACAGGAAATGTTCATGAACAAAATTGCTAAAGCAATTATTGCTGGTTTGCCTGGCCGACTAATGGTAGCAATCAATAGCTGGCTTTGTGCAATATATCTCCATGGGCTAAGGAGAAGGAGTGAGTAGTGGCCTAGCTTGTTTCCTTCTTTGCTGATTTCCATCTTTAGCAGCTGACAGCATTAAAACACCTGGTCCAGAGGGAAAATATTACTATTTCATTCACCAAACAAATAGTTGTACTTATTGAAAATTTTGGTGGGTAGTAGGTGACAGATGAGGATTTCTTTTATTTATTTATTTATTAGGGAGCTATTTTTTAATTTTTGTGGGTACAGAGACAGTGTATGTATTATGGGTTACATGAGATATTTCTTTTTTTAAAGAGGGACCCCTTTGTTACACACTTATAAAATAATAGTGTAATATAGTTATTAAAAATGGGACAATTTTTTTTCATTTTTTTGTATCTTTTATTCATTTTTTCATCCTCTTCACAATCTTCCACAACTTGCTTTTGTTATCCGCAGTGTTCACCTGAAACTTCCACCCCACCATTCAAAGTACAACTGAAGAATAAATGATCTAATAGATTCTTGTGAGACATTATCAATAAATTAATCCAGTAACACATGAATAAAGATTGAGAGTTTTTAAAGAAATACAGTAAAACAAAACATATGAAGCATAATTTAATCTGATGATTCAGAAGGCACCTCAAGATTATGTTGTTCCATTTTCCTCATGCTGCATGTTTAAGTGCCTATAACAGAATTCTGGTTAGTAAAATTTTGAACAAGAAAAATTTCACATATAATTCACATCAAATGATAGATACAATATGGGCATTTTGATGTGTACATTTGTACCTGACCAGGGAACAATTTATAATATACTAAGAAAACTTTAAAAATTAATTACAAAATGAGTATTTTTAGCAAACTTAGTAACAGCTACTTGTTTTAAACTATTATTTCATTTTTGGTGACCAAATTATGTTGGACCATAATTAAAGAACATATAACCTTAAAATAATATTTAAGAAATGTAGTTACAACAGACATATGTTACATTAAATGAAGAAAGGAAAGAAATGTACGTGTATTAAAGGGGACTGAGGTTTTTCAAACCCGTTCTTTTGAAAGGCCTTTTAATCCACTTTCATGTAAATCAATTTAAACTTAAAAAAAAAAGTTTTTACTCAGTATGCTTACAGAAGGAGGTGAAATCAGTGTTGACTGACATGACTGTCTAACAGCCATTCAATGCTGATCACTGACCTAATATTTTTATTTGATTATCCTGACAAATCTAATAATTGAGACCATGTATATATATGCAAGATGTATACATGCAAGGTGGAGGATCCAATTAATCAACTGCAGAAAGAAAAACACTCAACTTAAAAAAGGTTGAAACAAATGACAAATGGAAATGGCGGAATCACTGTACCTTTTTGACACAACCTTAAATCTTAATTTTACTGTATATTATTTGGTACTTCTGGATTCAGTAGTTAGGGTAAAAAAAATTTCTGTATTCAAACATATCTACAGAATGTCCATATAAAATGTGTGGATATACACATTTAATATACACACATATGTGCACACACAGAAACACATACTCACATGTCAAGGAAACAGTGCCTAACCACATCCCTATTTCTCACTAATGACCCAATGAATCATTTATGACTGTAAGACCAGCTTAGATTCTATAAGGCTGTACGACATATGGCTAAAGAGCTCAAACACAAGCACCCACGTTCAGGCTGGATTAAATTGTTCCTCCTCATGATTTCTGACAAACAGTAATGCCACTTATATAACAACTGTATCTCAACAACTTAGAATTCAGAGTACAAAACCATAAACACTGAACGCCCTCATTGTTTAAAGAGCACTCTTTCCATTCTAATTCCACTAACGGATAAGAGGACACACCAAACTAGATCACTAAACTGCACAAATGATCTTCACTCTTAATCTAAACAAACGTGTGTTAAAACATTCTGAAATGCTGCATCCTTTGATTTCTTCATCTTTTCAATTGCCCGATGCAGGTCCTGCTGTTGAACAGGCCGAATTTCATTTTCGTCATGGCTTTCTTCTGATGTAGAATTAACATTCTCTAACACAGAGAAGGGCAGTATCTCAACACATCGCATTTAGGTCCCTTCCTGAAAACGCATCAGTTTCCTGGGCAACTTCTAGCAGGTCTGCATGCCTATCCACATTTTCATTTTTCAAGATGAGTTTCAGGATTGCTTCTTTCTGTTTTAAAGCAGGCTGGTTGATATGAAATCTTGTAGGGATTCTTCTCATTATAGCCGTGTCAAGGTCCTGAGGATGAATGGTAGCTCCCATTACTATGACCTGGCAGCTGTGATCAGTATCCAATCCATCCCAGAGACTCATAAACTGAGCTTTCATCATGGCTGTAGCTTCATGGCCAGAACTTGAACGGTTTCGTAGAAAGGAGTCTATTTCATCTATAATGATGATGGACAGTTGTAGCTTTATGGCAAGGGAGAAGACAGCAGCAGCCAGTGTTTGAGATTCTCCGTACCACTTATTGGTCAGTGTTGAAGGCTCAAGGTTAATAAATCGACAGCCTGCTTCTTTGGCTGTGGCCTTGGGAATCAACGTTTTACCACAGCCTGGGGAGGCCCATAGAAAAGAACACCTTTTGGAGGCTGCAGAAGCCTGGAATTCTCAAACAAATATTTCTTTTTGATAGGTAAGATGACTGTGTCTTTCAGATCTGTAATGACCTAATCTAAACCTGCTATATCACTTCCAAGTAACATGCATATTAAGAGGGTCTACTAGGCTGGGTGTGGTGTCTCATGCCTGTAATCCCAGCACTTTGGGAGGCCGAGGTGGGTGGATCATGAGGTCAAGAGATCAAGACCATCCTGGCCAACATGGTGAAACCCCATCTCTACCAAAAATAAAAAATTAGCTGGGCGTGGTGGCGCGCATCTGTAATCCCAGCTACTCAGGAGGCTGAGGCAGGAGAATCACTTGAACCCGGGAGGCAGAGGTTGCAGTGAGCCGAGATTGTGCCATTGCACTCCAGCCTGGTGACAGAGCAAGACTCTGTCTCAAAAAAAAAAAAAAAAAAAAGATGGTCTACCAGATGAGCAGCAACACTCATTTCATATTCTGAGAGCTTCACATTTTTCACACCAATTAGCTTCATTAGTTTTTCTGCCTGTTTCTGAGCTCCTGCTTTTTGCTTTCTTGTTGGATCAATTGCATCTACCATCCATTTGTTACTAAAGTATGTTACTGAACCAAATATTGTCAAACAGAAAATTAAACTAACAACTTCATTGTGACTCAAAGGATGAGAAAAGGCATCAGCATGTACCATCTTGATTGTTAACCCAGGAACAGAAACAACGAGAGCAAGTGCCCTCAGCTGGCCTCGCACAGGAAGGAAATACAGGAGATATTTCAAAACAGGCATGCAATGCATAATAGTCACATCAGAGTAAATGGGGTACCCATCACCTCAGGTATCGATCTTTTGTGTTACAAATGATCCAATTGTACTATTTTAGTTATTTTAAAATGTACAATCAAATTATTTTTGACTACAGTCACACAGTTGTGCTAGCAAATACTAGGTCTTATTCATTCTTTCTAACAATGTTTTCGCACAGATTAACCATCGCTACTTCCCCCACACTTCCTGACTACCTTTCCCAATCTCTGTTAACCAACCTTCTACTCTTACCTCCATGAGTTCAACTACTTTCCTTTTTACCTTCCACAAATCAGTGAGAACATGTAAGGTTTGTCCTTCTCTGTCTAGCTTAGTTCACTTAACAAAATGACCTCCAGTTCCATCCATTTTGTTGCAAAAAACAGAATCTCATTCTTCTTTATGGCTGATTAGTGCTCCACTGTGTATATGAACCACATTTTCTTTATTCAGTCATCTGTTGATGAACACTTACATTGCTTCCAAATTTTGGCTATTGTGAACAGTGCTACAACAAACTTGAGAGTACAGGTATTCTTTGATATGTCAATTTCTTTTATTTGGGGTATATACCCAGCAGTGGGATTGCTGGATAGTACAGTAGCTCTATTTTTAGTTTTTTGAGGAACCTCCAAACTGTTCTCCACAGTGGTTCTACTAATTTATATTCCCGCTAACAGTGTATGAGGCTTTCATTTTTTCTCCATCCTTGTCAGCATTTGTTATTGCCAGACATTAGATAAAAGCCATTCTACCTGGGGTGAGATAATATCTCATTGCAGTTTTGATTTGCATTTCTCTGATGGGCAATGATGTTGAGCACCTTTTCATACACCTGTTTTCTTTTGAGAAATGTCTATTCAGATTTTTTGGCCATTTTTTAAAAAAAGGATTATTAGGTTTTTTTTCCTACAGAGTTGTTTGAGCTCCTTATATATTCTGGTTATTAATCTCTTGTCAGATGGGTAGTTTGCAAATATCTTCTCCTGTTCTGTGGCTTTTATCTTTGTTAATTATTATTATTATTATTTTTTTTGCTGTGCGGAAGCTTTGGAACTTGATATGATCCCATTTGTCAATTTTTGTTTTGGGTTGCCTATGTTTGTGAAGTGTTTATTACTTAAGAAATCTTTGCCCAGTCCAATGTTCTGGGGAGATTCCCTAATGTTTTCATGTAGTAGTTACATCATTTGAGATCTTATATTTCAGTCTTTAGTCCATTTTGATTTGATTTTCATATCTGTTCAGAGATAGGAGTCTAGTTTTGTTCTTTTGCATATAGATGCCCAATTTGCCCAGCATCATTTATTGGAGAGATTGTCCTTTCCACAATGTATGTTCATGGCTACTTTGTCAAAAATGAGTTCACTGTAGATGTATGGATTTACCTCTGGATTCTCTATTCAGTTTCACTGATCTGTGGGTCTGTTTTTATTTATGCCGGTACCATGCCTTTTTGGTTACCTTAGCTGTGTAGTGTAATTTAAAGTCAGGTAAGTGATTCCTACAGTTTTTTTGTTGTTGTTGTTGTTTAGTATAGCTTTGGCTATTCTGGGTGTTTTGTGGTTCCACATACGTTTTAGATTGTTTTTCTATTTCTGTGAATAATATCATTGGCATTTTGATAGGGATTGCATTAAATCTGTAGATAGCTTTGGGTAGTATGGACATTTTAGCAATATTGATTTTCCAATTCATGAACACAGATTGGTCCAATTTTGTTTTCTGCTATAATAAGGCAGCACTGAGTTAAATGCCTCACAAATGCTATGATCTCCTTCTCCCCAGCACACAGAAATGTACTCTGCACCATGCCACTGCTGCTGGGGGAGAGAGGAGGTGTGATGTCATACTCCGCACCATGCCACTGCTGCTGGGGGAGAGAGGAGGTGTGATGTCAGCAATTCAAGATGGTTTTTCCCACCTCTTCAGTGCCTCTTTTAGTAATATGAAGTTAAAACTAGATACTCATCTGATTTTTGGTTCTTATAAAGGTGCTATTTTATGTAGTTAGTTGTTAAATTGGTGTCCTTGAAGCGGGGACAATTGGCAGAGCCTTCTATTCTGCCATCTTGTTCTGCCCCAAGTCCTCATATATCATCTTTTGTGAAGCATCCATCCAAAAAAAACCTCATATATCATGGTTTTGTGCAGAACTCAAACCATGTAACCTGGAGTCTGTGGCTTGTCTTTATAAGGTTTGGCTTGATTTGCCTTTTAAGTGGAGTCCTTTGTATTCTTCCAAGGTGGAGGTAAATTTCTATCAGGAGTGGCATGGAACCAACATAAATCTGTATTTCTGTCAGTCAAGTAGAAATTTATCAAATTTTACTGATTCTGATAATAATATGTAAGAACTTTACCTTATAATGGTATCTGGGGAAGATTAGACACTCCTTTTGTAATGCCATGTTTGACTAATATAACCAATGCAAAAAATATACTTGTTGATATTCTTTCATCATTATATTCTGTTCTTAAACTCTTGTGCATTTTCTATATGAGATCCATGTGAAACAGAAGTAACATAATTAGCTATAGGAAATATCAACATAAAATAGAACTAAGATTGCAAGGACAAAGGAATACGTGGTTTAAATCCTGTCTCTTCCTCTATCTCTCTTGTAGCTCTTTCTCCTTTTTTTCCCTGTCCCTCCATCCCTCTTCCTCCTTCTCTCCCTCCACCCTTGTCCGTGTGCAGTTGAGAAAACTTCAATGGAGCAATTGCAGTTTAACTATTGACCTCCTCACTTTTCTCATTTGTGAATAGCATGAATTGTTTTTTGGATAGTTTTATATCCAAAGAGTATTTTTCAGCAGTAAGGCCATTTCCTATGTGTGATAAAACTGAGAAATGACCCTGTACAAAGCATTATATTGGCCATCCTATTTCCGAGAAGGCACGGAAGCAAGTTCACGTACTTTCCTGGGAATGTTAAAATGTCAGCCAGGAGTGCTTTCTACACTATTTATGCTTATCCAGGTGTATATATGCCACACATAGCTGAAAAGGGATACATGTATTGTTTTCAGTTTGAACAACTGTTTTTTTTTGTTTATTTTATTTTATTTTATTTTTTGTCTAAGGGGAAATATATTCTTGAAGAAGAAACTATCAGATACTTCTCACCCAGGCTGTTCTTTGGGTTGTGGGGGCTCAGTTGTGATATAAAGTGAAGTTAGAACTAGTTAATGGAGAACTAGCTTCCATTATGCCACTTCCTGGCCAAATCAGGGACTGACCATGGGACTGCCCCATATGTGAACCTATGTTGCCTTCACTGAGATTGGGGGCTTTGAGAACCACTGGCGTATTTGGAAACTTTATGCAGCAGTTAACT